>NC_141539.1:31225000-31525000 GCF_021556685.1 Rattus norvegicus | reverse complement strand
AGTCTGTGAAGAGGAGGGTCCGTGGGAGGAGGGGAGAGAGCAAGGACGGAAAGGGGGGTTAGTGAGCCCAGGCAATAAACCCACCAACCGCATCCTTTGGAACACACCGAGCCTTCTGAATTTAAGGCCCTGGGATTGATACCTGCCCTCAGCACTTCTGTTCCAAACAAGGGGATCGTGTGTGCATTTCCAAAAGGCAAACCAAACCAAACAAAAAACGATAAAGTCAAAGACACCGCGAGAAAGCCACACCGTGTCTGGAAGTGATGGGGTTAAGGCGGGAGAGCTTCGCGGAGGAGGTGAGGCTTAAAACGGATTAGACAAACCGGGCAGCGGGCAGGCTGTTGTTCCGGCGGGGGAGAGTGCGGCTAAGTTCGCGCCAGGTTTGCGGGGCGGCGTGCGCAAAGGGATGGTAGTGAGCGGGAAACAGAGCAGAAAACCCTGTCTGCATGTCCTGGACGCGGGCCTACGCCCACGCGCGCCCGGGGCCACTGTCCGCCTTCCCTCTGTGCCGGCGTCTGGACCAAAGGGGGCTCTCTCCTTCCAACTTCCCAACGGTCTCGAGGGCCTCAGCTCTCGGCTTGCGTCTCAGGAGGACATACTGAGGAGAGCCAGCCACCAGGCAAGGTCACCTTGTCGGCCCATGTCAGAGCAAAGGTGGAAATCATGTGTCTGTCCAGCTAAACCAGCGAGCTCATCTTGCCCAGCACCGTCGGTTTTCTAAATTTACTGCTTGCCCTGGAGTTCCCCGGATTCCAATGGCGCTGGTGCTTAAGTGGCCAAAGAGCCATTCCGCACTTCAGAGATCAGTGTGCTAGCTCCCCCCCCCCCGCCCCAATCCCCCCTCCCTGAGGCCCGGGCGAGCTCCAGAATGAGGAACCGGCTTAGACACGCCTCGGTCGATGACGACAACAGGGAGCATGACAACAATGGCTTCCTCTGGGATTTCCCTTCCTGGGCAGCCCGTAGCGCGCGCAGAGCATTCCCGACTGCCCGGGAGGGGGCGCCGATATTGGCAGGTGCCGGACCCAACACCGGGTGGGAAGCCGGCAGGCCTGGAAGTGAAAGAAACGTCGGATGGATGACAGCCTCACTGTGTGTCTGGCTGCCTAATGCACCGCCTCCAGCAGCCCAGAGCGCCGGCAGGGGGAAGACCAACAGTTGCCTTCGCTTGGGAAGCTATGTAAGAAAAGCTTGGCAGTAAAACCCGCGTTTGTGCCTGTTTCTCTGGGAGGCACCAAGAGGCCCTACTGGAATTTTGCACAGGGTCTGTATGAATGACAGGCATGGGTGAATCATACTGCACTTGGAGACAATGTTGGAAGGCCAGCCTAAGGCCTTATGGAACTGTCCAGTTTAGTCCATATGACTCCTACCCTCCCCCTCCACTGCCATCCTAGCTGGGGATTGGTGATGGGTGAGACAGACGTGCTCCCTCTCCTAATACTTTCTACAGAGTTCTCTTCCATGGTCCTTTGTTAACCAGTGTAATACTGATTCACTGATACATCCAGCCACCTGCCCTGCTATGCCCTCTCTAACAGTCTCCCCTAAGGTGACTCACTGTTCATTTCTTAGTTTCCAAGAGGCTCCAGTGACGCAGGAAATTCTGGATGTCCCCAGAAGGACAATTCAGGGCCAGATTCCAGAGGGCCTCTGTCAGAACAGCCTAGAAACTGCAGGGTATCCAGGTTAAAAGTCCACCCTGAACCAGCTCCCATCGGGAGTGGAAGCATTGAAGTCAGGATTAAAGCTGGGCTCAGGTGAAATTTGCAATCTAAGCATGCTGTGCCCCAGCGCCCCACTAGTGGCTGCCACATGGTCCTCAATTAAGCCATTCCAAACAGGAGAAGTGGGCTGAGGCTGTAGAGGGCAGAGGAGGCCGCCGAGAGCCTGCAATTTAAATCTCCTCAGCCCCAGGGAGCCTTCCCTGGCTCTTAACTGGGTCAGGTCTCACACGAAACACCCTCCCTCCTCTGCCTGAACAGGCACCACACCGAACTCTAACTGTCATTCAACAGCTGTTTGACTCTTCACTTGGCTCCAAGGATATTTCTCTCCTGCTTCGCTGCCTGCCTATTTTCTCTCCTTGTTGCTTCGTCTTTTCAATCTCTTAATGATGGATCAGTCCAGGACTTGGCATTCACTCCTACGGAGCTATCCTACTGCCTTAAGCCTTTAAATGGTGCCGAGTATGGTGCCGAGTAACAACAGACAGCGGTGGCTGTGGAGGCTGGATTCGGGGTAGAGGGAAACCATCATCCTATTTTCTGTTTGAAATGTATTTTATTTATTTATTTATTTTTTTGGTTCTTTTTTTCGGAGCTGGGGACCGACCCCAGGGCCTTGCGCTTCCTAGGCAAGCGCTCTACCACTGAGCTAAATCCCCAACCCCTTGAAATGTATTTTAAAAGAGTCAAAGCATCTGCGGATGATGGTTCCTTCCTGGTGTCATCTCCATGCCACCTCAAGTGTCTCGTGTGTGTGTGTGTGTGTGTGTGTGTGTGTGTGTGTGTGTGTGTGCGCGTGCGCGCACGCCTCAGGTTTTATAAAGTTAAAAACTGAGCTCCTGGTTACTACCCAACCCCAACTCTCCTCTTCCGGAAGTGCTCCAATGTCAGACCACAACACCACCATCCATTTGCTCTGGCCACAAACCTTACAGCCATCCTGTCAAGAGTCAACGTGTCAGCACAGCCTGCTCCCTCCACACCACCTGACCTGTCCTCCCAGTGGCTGCCTTCACCTCCCAGTGACCTCCCCATTCCCAGTCAGGTAGCCAGGCAGCACAGGTCAGATTCATTCGTTCATATTCTCATTCATTCTCTCTCTCTGTCTGTCTCTGTCTCTGTCTCTGTTTCTGTCTCTGTCTCTGTCTCTCTCTCTCTCTCTCTCTCTCTCTCTCTGTGTGTGTGTGTGTGTGTGTGTGTGTGTGTGTAGCCCTGGCTATCCTTGATTTGTAGACCAGGCTGTCTTTAAACTCCGAGATCGGTCTCTTCGATCTCCCAAGTGCTGGGATTTAAGGCGTGCACCACCACCGCCCTGCTAGTCATTTTCTCTCTTATGGAGAGGACAGGTCACAGTCCTTCCATTAGCCCACAGGTCCCTGCACTGAACTCACTTCCCACTCACCAGCTACCCTTACCTTCTGTGAGTCCCACAATGCTAAACATACCAGACAAGCCTCTGCCACAGGACATTGGCCCTTGTCCATGTTTCTAACTGTAGGGAACTCTGTCGAGTGTGCCAGTGACCTAGTTCTATTTCCTAGGTCTCAAACCCAGGGCCTGTGCACGCTCAGAAAGTACTCCACCACTGCTGAGCTACAAACCTGGCTCTAGCCTTTTACTTACCTTTCTTACCATTTTTGCCCAGTAGAAGAATGTAAGCTCCAAGCCAGATGTGCTGTCATCTGCTTGTAATCTCAGCACTCAGGCGGCTGAGGCAGGAGGATTCAGAGTTTGAGGCCAGCCTGGGCTGCAGATAGAGAACCCTTTCTCATTTAAAATTAAAGCAAAGCAGAACCAGGACAATGGTGCAGAATAAAGGCACTTACCGCCAAATTTGACAACATGAGATCAATTCCTAACCACATGCCCAAAAGAGAAAAGCAAACACTGCTGGGTGTCCTCTGCCCTCCACGCCAACACACACAGGCACACGTGCAAACATACACACACGAAATAAACAAACAATGGGATGTTAAGTGTGGGGGTAGCTCAAGACACCAACCCCCCCCCAAAAGTTTTTTAGACAGAGTTTGGTGGCACACGCCTTTAATCCCAGTACTCAGAAGGCAGAAGCAGATGGATCTCTGTGAGTTCAAAGCCAGCCGGGATACACAGGGAGACCCTGCCTAAAAAAAGGTGGGGGTGAACAGAGACTCAGCAGTTAAGAGTGCTTGTTGCTCTTCCAGAGGATTTGAGTTCAGTTCCTATCACCTACATCAGGAAGGTTGCAACCATTTGTAACTCCTTCATGAGCACATACCCATACCTCACATGCCCTTAAAAGAAATTAAAAATAAAGCTTAAAAAATAAGCAAAATAGTACAAAAAACGTAAACTTTAGAGCTTGTGTGTCTGTGTGTGTATATCATGTCTATGTTGTTGTGTGTATGTATGTGGATAAAGTGTGTCACTGTATACAGGTGGAGGAGTCCGTTCTTTCTTCCTCTGTGTGTGTACCCAGAACTGAACTCAGGTCACCAGGCTTAGCAGCATGAACTTTACCCACTGAGCCACCTTGAGAGACCCTAAAGGTTTTCTGTCTTTATCCCCAGTACCTACAACAGATGGACTTAACCAGCATTTGTTAAAGAGCTAGTGGGATTCTCAGTAGGTTATGAGACTAGGTGATAGGACAAGGACTTTAAGGACTTTGGGGGCTGGAGAAATGGGTGTCAGATTGGAACACTTACTGCTCCTGCAAAAGACCAGCGTTGGGTTCCCAGCACCCATGTCAGGTGGCTCAAAGCCACCTGTGACTCCTGCTCCTGGGGATGTAGGCATTTCCAGGCTTACACACACACACAGATACACACACACACTCATACACACACAGACACAGTCACACACACAGACACACAGACACACACATACACACACTCATACACACACAGACACACACACAGATACACACATACACACACAGACACACCACACACACACACACTCATACACACAGACACACACACAGACACACACAGACACACACAGACACACACATACACACACATACACACCACACACACACAGACACACACATACACACACACACACACACATACACATACACACACACACACAAACACATACACAATTAAGACCAAAAAAAAAATCTATTAAAAAGGACTCTGGGGGTTGGGGGTTTAGCTCAGTGGTAGAGCATTTGCCTAGCAAGCGCAAGGCTCTGGGTTCAGTCCCCAGCTTCGAAAAAAAAGAAAAAAAGAAAAAAAAAAAAGGACTCTGGAGGACTGGAGGTGGCTCAGTGGTTAGCACGCCTGTTACCCAGGTCTGAACCTTTGTGATGGCTCACGACCATCTGCAAGTCCAGATCCTGGGGATCCAGTGCCTTCTTTGGCCTCCATGGGCACCAAGCATACACGTGGCACAAACACACAAATGTAGGCAAAACATTTGCACAGAAAATCAATAAATCTTTTTTAAAAAATTTAAAGAAACGGGGTTGGGGATTTGGCTCAGTGGTAGAGTGCTTGCCTAGCATGCGCAAGGCCCTGGGTTCGGTCCCCAGCTCCGAAAAAAAAAAAAAAAAAAAAAAAAAAAAAAAAAAAAAGAAAAAAAGAAAAAAAAATTTAAAGAAATTTGGCCACTCACCAAGGTATCTAAGCTCCAGGCATATCAGCGGTACTTAGTGGATACTTCTTGAACAAGTTAACTGATGATAAAGAAAAAGAGATATTTCATAGGGAGGGGAACACGGACTGAGAACAACAAACATAGCGGAAGAGCGGCTTGGGAACAGTAGGGACAGGTGGGTGGCCGTGGAAGGGCTGTTAGGGAATGGGAGACTCTGAGTTCTGAGAGGGTAAGCAGGTCCTGACTACAGAATTCAATGCCACTTACGCATTGGGAGTGGAGTAAGAAGCCTGGGAGAAGGATGCATTAAGTGGGGGTAGAAAGACACCAGGGTGGGTGGAACACAGTTTCCAAGCCTTTGATCCCAGCACTCAGGAAGCAGAGGTAGACAGATTTCTGTGAGTTCAAGGCCAGGCTGGTCAACAAAGAGAGTTCCAGAACAGCCAAGGCTACAGAGAGAAATCCTGTCTTGAAAAACCAAACCAAACAAAAATCGCAGACAGACAGACAGGAAGGAAGGAAGGATGGATGCCAGGGACAGTTACAGAAGAATAATCCTTGATTTGACTTTTTTTTTCTTTCTTTTTAGAGTCAAGAGAAAAGCAACTTCTTTCTTTTTGAAGTCAGGGGGAGAGAAGACATTACATCATTACAATGATAGTAACAATAATTATTACACTTAAAAAAAAAGATAGATACACCTGGTGGGGTAGTATACTACAATAATCCTAGTACCTGGGAGGCAGATGCAGGAGGATCAGGAGTTCAAGGACATCCTCAACTACACACAGAGTTGAAGCCTG
Organism: Rattus norvegicus; assembly: GCF_021556685.1. NCBI lineage: Eukaryota > Metazoa > Chordata > Mammalia > Rodentia > Muridae > Rattus > Rattus norvegicus. The sequence goes on along the minus strand of NC_141539.1, from coordinate 31,518,879 downwards.
GCCTGACCTATATGAGACCTTGTCTCACAAAGGCAATAAACATTTATCATGAAGCACACTTGGGCCGGAGATGGCTTAGCAGGTAAAGGCGGCATCCATCAAGCCTGATGTCCTGAGTTCTATTCCCAAGACCTACATGATGGAATGAGATGCTTGTCCATTTGGCTACAATCAGAATCCACTAAAAACCAACTTTTCAGTTTTAGCCTTTAGTTTAATTATTTATTTTTTCCAGACAGAGGAGGAATTTTTCTTGTTTTCTTTTTGTTTTGTTTAAGGGTTTATCTGTTTACACATATGAGAATTTGTCTTCATGTACATCTGCACACCAGAAGAGGGCATTCCCATGGGTATACAGTTAGAGATGGTTGTGAACTTTCATGTGGTTGCTGGGAATTGAACTCAGGACATCTGGGAGAACAGCCAGGGCTCTTAGCTGCTGAGTTATCTCTCTAGCGGGAAAAAATTTTCATGACTGAATCATCTGACGTCGGAAAGACCCGCCCTAAATCTGGGATCTTCTGAGATGGGAAGGTCCACCTTAAACCTAGACCAGACCTTCTGGGGGCAGCCTATACAAAGGACAGGGAAGAAGGAAGCTTGCTCTTTGCCTGTTTGCCCTGGCACTCTCTGGAAAGTTCATTCCTACACTGGCGTCAGAGCCTACTTCTTTGAAACTCTGGTGTCTCCTGAAGACCAGCTGAGATAACCAGCCTCGTGGCCTGAACAGCTACTGGATTCTTAGACATTCAGTCTCGAGACAGCCATTGTTAGAATAGTTGTGAAGTAGACTAAGGTAGAAAAGACCAATTATTAGATGCTGATTTTATGAGTGGTTTACTCAAAGCTCTGCTTGGACTGCCTACTTAGGAAGCGTGACCTCACGTGCCACCTGAAGCAGATGACCTGGGAAAGCAGCTCAAACAGTGGGTCCCTGACAACCCGATGGCCGCTACTCTGTAAAATCTTGGTTGCTTGACTGCCCCGCCTTGTGGTTTATAAATGTGGACTATAAAATGAGAATACAAACGGCACCCAGGATCAGAGATTTTCAGTAGCTATCTTAGCTTATGTGTACGGCTGACGTCGTTTTTCTCCCACCCTCATTAGAGGGCTCATTTCAGAAATTGTTGTGGATTGCCTGGGTGCTGTCTGTGTTTTGACGCTAATTCTGCTTCCAGAGAGGGACTGACCTCTTGAGGAGTGGGTCACATCCTCAGGTGATCTCACCGAACCTTCTCCCCATTCTAACAGCTGTGACTGGGCAGTGGAAGGGAAAGGTGGGGCTGGGAGTTTTGGGGAGAGAGAGAGGAAGGGGAGAGGAGAACAGAGGAGAGAGAGGAGGATGGAGGAAGATGGAGCAGAACCACGTGGCCTGGAGAAGCCCCAAGTGACAAGGGATCTCATAGCTGGGGAATAGAGTAGTGTAGTGGTGAATCTGTCCAATCTAGGCAGGCAGCTTATAAACATTATAACTGAATTGTGTGATCGCTGCATGGGCTTATTGGGGTTGGAGATTTACCACAACAAGAAACATTCCGCCAAGGGGCTGGGGATTTAGCTCAGTGGTAGAGCGCTTACCTAGGAAGCGCAAGGCCCTGGGTTCGGTCCCCAGCTCCGAAAAAAAGAACCAAAAAAAAAAAAAAAGAAACATTCCGCCAACAGTGGGGACAAAACCTATAAACCGCTCTAATAAATCTCATGTATCTGTATCTGTATCATCTGTATATATAGAATATATATTCTAACCTAATATATTAATAATATATAACCTAACCTAATATATAGCATTTTTAGTATTTATATTCCTAACACTAACCTGAGATAATCCTATATGAATATATATATTGTATCATCTATTTTTTCTATCAGTTCTGTCTTTCTAAACCAGTGGCTCTCAACCTTCCTATGCTATGACCCTTTTAGTATAGTTCCTCATGTTGTGGTGACCCCAACCATAAGATTATTTTCATTGCTACTTCATAACTGTAATTTTGCTGCTGTTGTGAATCATAACCCCTGTGAAGGGGTCATCCAAGCCCAAAGGAGTTTTGACCCACATGTTGAGAAGTGTTGCTCTAGAGACCTCACCCTGACTAACATGGGACAGAAACCATAGAGGGCAGTCATTGCATAGACCCTAGGTTGGAGTCAGGAGACAGTTTGGACCCCATGGGTGACTTTCGGTAGTAGCTCAGCCCCTCTCTTTGGAAAATGCGTGCTTCAATTAGGAAATGAAGGAATCTGGATGCAATTAAATCTTACGGTTCTTTTCAGCTCAAAATCTGTCATTCTAGAACCTGCTTGTTGGGTGTGACAAATTATGATCTCTCTCTTTCTCTCCTACTACATATGTTCATATTTATACAAATATATATGGTATAAATAAGCCAGTGTCTGCTGTCTTGTGTATTCTAGCTATATGACTACAATGTGTTTTTGTTTGTGGATAAATAAAGGATGCTTCATGGTTTCTTCAAAGAGGACCAAATGGCTGTGGGGTAGGCTGTGGGATACAATAAGCTCACTGACTCGAGGTATGATGGGAAAATAAAGAATCCAGAAAACTGAATCTGACAAGGTTATTTTGTTGTTTCATTTCCTATTATTTTGCAAGCAAATCTAAGTTTTGGAATCAAATGGGAGTAGCAGGTGATTTTACAGACATGGAAAAATGTCCGAGGTGCAGGGATCTGTTTGAGACCACATGGCTTGTTAGAACCAGAGCCAGAACGGAGATCTAGGGTCTGACTTGCAGGCTCAGTAACAGGAGTGAGAAGAGAGCCTGCTCATGGACCAATAAAGAGCCCTTGGTGTCTGGAAAGCAGAGCATAGAGGCCTCGGGTCACAGCACACCAGGCCCTCTTGCCTGTTCTGTTTAACCCTTTGAGGTCGCCAGGCTGCGGTATCTTTTTATTCAGAGCAGAGCTTCACAAGAATGAAAGGCTCTTTCAAGGGCCACAGACTAGGATGAATTAGAATACCAGAGGATATGAATAAAAAGAAATCACATTCTGGAGCCTCTGGCAAGACTCGGCTCATCTCCGTAAAGCAAGTAAATCACGCTGTCTACATCCAAGGTCAGAGATGGTTAGGCACATGTGCTCTTTCCTTCAACCAACCAGCATTCATTGATCACTTTCACTATCCCCATAACTGTGTTAAGAGCTGGATACTAAGAACTAAGTAGCGGGAACATGTTACATATTATGGTTACATATTATCCGTTGTGCCCCCCCACCCCTGGCTTTCAACTCTAGAACTGTATGGGGAAAGATACTCTGTCACCTTGTCTACTTCCCCGGCTTCTAGCCCAGGGAACTGTTGCTGGCCAACCTCCAGGCTTACTTTCTATAGGAGGGAGATCCTTTAGTTCATTCGGCAAATCATGGATTCACCGTGAGCCAGGCATAGATGTAGGTACTGGAGACACAAACCAACAATGTCCCTGCCCCTATGGGCATCAACTGAGAAAGTCAAAGGTTAAACAAATTAATAAGAAAATGTGTGTCTGTCTGTCTGTCTGTCTGTCTGTATCACGGAGAAGGTTACGATGTACGTAAGGAGGAAAAGAAGTCAGTTTAAAACCCTGGCTAAAGCCAGGCATGGTGGTGCATTCCTTTAGTCCCAACGGTGTGAGTTTGAGGCCAGCCTGGTCTACAAAGTGAGTTCCAGGACAGCCAGGGATGCCCAGAGAAACCCTGTCTTGATAAAAACCCTGTCTGGGGAAGCATGCTCCTGAGACCTATGAAGATGAGGTGTGAAACTCAGGAAGAACCCAGGGAAGAGGAAACACTGTCCTCAAAGTGACAGGAAAGGAGGGAGGCAAACCCCGGCAGGGCAAGCAGTACAAAGGTTCTCCAAGACCCTGGAGGAAGGGGCAGGGCAGAGCCACACTGACCTGGGAAACAGAGGTAAGGAATCCACTGTAAGTGGCTCTGTGCCTACTGCTCTCCCTCCCCCGCAGGTCCTAAGTGAGCTGCTGTGTCCCACTGGTTCTATTGACACTTGGTGCTGTTGAAAATTGAGGTTGGAAAACCAAATCCGACACAAACCAGTACGTGAGTGGCTTCCCCTTTCCTGGTTGCGTGGGTAACTTCAAATCTCATCTGACCTGATCCTATGGGCTTGGTGAGTATGTTTGCCTAGGTGACTGGCATCTCAGTAATGAAGTATTGACTTAACACTTAAAACCCAGGCGAGAAAGGGAACGGCAAGAATAGCTGTAATAAAGACTACAATCTACACAAGGGGTGACGGACCGGGGTGACTGCTGTGAGAAAGCTTGTTCCATTACATGTTCCAGGAGGCACTGAGAACTCCCCTCTGCAAAGGAAGGCAACACTAGTGCCTCCTGTGAGGAATGACAAGAAGTCCGGTCAGGTAGAGACGAGCCAGCAGGTGTGGATGTAAATGCTTCCTTCAGAGCTTCCCTAGTAAGGAAGTTAACAGCATAGACCAAGAACTTCAGAAATAGTCAATTTGGGGTCAGCAAGGTAACACAGTGGGTAAAAACATTTGCTGGGGGTGGGGGGAAGCCCAATGGCTTGCATTTGATCCTCAGAACTCACTAAAGGAGGAAGGGCGAGTTGAGAATTGACATCTAAGAGTGGCTTCAGCCTCCACATGCACCGCATGGCACAGAAACACCTATTCTTTTCGTTTGGTTTCTGGGTTGCTTTTTTTTTTTTTTTTTTCTCGGAGCTGGGAACCGAACCCAGGGCCTTGTGCTTGCTAGGCAAGTGCTCTACCACTGAGCTAAATCCCCAACCCCGCTTTTGGTTTTTGTTGTTTTGTTTCATTTTTTGTTGTTTTGTTTCATTTTTTGTCGTTGTTGTCTCAGACAGGGTCTCACTCTGGCTGTCCTGGAACTCACTATATAGACCAGGCTAATCCTTTGTAGAGGATTCAGGTTCAATTCCCAGCACCCACAGACTTACAACCCTCTATAATTCCAATTCCAGGGGCTCTGATGCTCTCTTGTGACTTCAAGTACCAAGTATACACTGGGTACACATACATTTAGGCAAAGCACCCATACACATTAAATAAAGAAATCTTAAAATAAAAGGGCCAAGTTGGGAAAGCTGAAAAGTGTATACTCAGGGCCAGTTAGATGGCTCACTGGGTGAAAGTAACTGTCACGAAGCATGGCCACCTCAATTCAATCCCTGGGACCAGCATACGGGAAGGAGAGAACTAATTCTCACAAGTTGTCCTCTGATTTCCACATGCTAGTCACCGCAGGTGTCCACACAATGTGTGTATTCACACACACACACACACACACACACACACACACACACACCTTTTCTTTTCTCTCCTTTTAACTCAATAACTCCAATAGCTCCTTTTCCACTACTCAATCCTTAGACGGAAATCAGGAATTTGTTCAAGGACATCTATAAGCTTTTTGATGAAAAGGGTTAACATACCTTCAAGTAGTTATAAACGACTCAATATACAAACTAGATTATATAATTACATTGTAGTATCTCCTTATTCTGGAAGAACAGTAGTGATGTGGCTTTTGGAAAGGATCAAAAAGATCATTTTTAAGGGACGTGCCGACAAACTGTTTCCGTCTACTGCCGCAAATGCCTTAAAAGGAGACAACTGAGTGGTGAAGGAGGAATTTTTCCGGAACACTGATATTTGAGGTGAGTTTCAACCTTTGTAGAGAAGTTTCTTTGTGGAAGGGAAATAAAAAGGGGCAAGTGAAGAGTCCGAGGAAGTCTGCAAAGGTAGTCCTTGCCTTACCTCTCATCTGCTAGGTCACCAAGCCCATAGTTTTTCCGTGAGTGAGTTGAAGACCCGTGACGGTGATCGGGATGGTCATGGCCTCTCCTAAGGGAAGAGGGATGATGTGGAAGGCTGTGCTGGAAGTAACGCTCAGCCCTGAGCCTGAAGGTGAGGCTTCTGGAGCGACATAAGTTCCGGGCTCCCCAATATGGGCTCCCTACTCCGTCCTGCTGGCAGCGCCAAAAAAGGACTCGCTTTTCCTCCAAAGTGCGCAAGCGCAGTTGCCATAGCCCCAGAGACAATATGAAAGTTCACATCCACCGGGAAGAAGGAAGCTTGTGTGAGGCCTACCTGGCTTTATAGAACAATTCTGAGGTAATAAGCTAGGGCTGGAGTCAACACAAGATGCTAGGTTGTCCCAGCACACCCAGAGCTATCTGCCTTCGTTCCCTTGGGGGCCTACTGACCTCCCCCAAAGTGTGCCCCCCTGCAACAGTTCCTGTCACCTCCCCTCTGTCCAGAGAGCCATCCCGCTCTCACTGCTGTGGGCTTGAGCTGAGAGGAAAAGCGTCTAGGTCCTGCTGGGGTCCTGAACCTGACCTCCTCCCGCAGCCAATTTTGGTCTGGCTAGTTCTCTCCATGACTATTATGACTTTGATTTCTGATCCAACCTATGTAGTGGCTGGGTTACCCCAGAATTTCAAACTCGGCCGCCAGCGTGGACAGGTGTAGAGCTACTTCACGTGCAAGAGCTTTAAACAAAGTCAGTCTGGTCTTCGTTTCAGACCTACCTCTCCTTGTTAGGACTCTCTGGTCTGTGAGGTACATGGCAGACAATGGGAAATGTGATATAAGAGGAACCTATATCCTCTTTGACATTTGTGTTCTTCTGCATTCTTAAGATTCAAGTCAGAATAGACTAATATTTTTGACCCTTTGACCCAGAGCATGCCTCGTGCGTATGAAGCAACCCAGCGACTATCCAAGGATGGGAAAAGCCTCTATGCAGTGCTAGAACTAAAGAAGGGTGCTCAGCCTGAAGAGATCAAAAAAGCCTACAGGTTCAATACTCTTTATTCACCCTTGGTAACCCCCGCCTCCCCAATAACTTTAGCATCTTCGAGCCTTATTTATTTTAAAGATTTATTTATTTATTTTATGTATACGAGTACACCGTCACTGTCTTCAGACACACCAGAAGAAGCCATCAGATTCCCATTACAGATGGTTGTGAGCCACCATGTGGTTGCTGGGAATTGAACTCAGGACCTCTGGAAGAGCAGTCAGTGCTCTTAACCACTGAGCCATCTCTCCAGTCCCTGAATCTCTTTTAAAAAAAAAAAATCCTGGTTGGGGATTTAGCTCAGTGGTAGAGCGCTTGCCTCGCAAGCTCAAGGCCCTGAGTTTGGTCCCCAGCTCCGGAAAAAAAAAAAAATCCCAAGACACTTTTATCTTGACATGAGAAGAAATGTAGATCTTGCCTGCTTCCCTCGCCTGCGTCCCTCGCCTGCAACCTCTGTGCCCCATCTCCTATATCCCGTGCATTATCTAAAGACCCAGACCTGCAGTTCATCCTGATCTCCTGTTTCAGTGGCTTCCTGTAGCCCTCCCCACTGTCCTTTTGGTTATTGTCTGGATAGGAAACTGGCCTTGCAGTATCATCCAGACAAGAATCCAGGGAACTCTCAAGCGGCAGAATTCTTCAAAGACATCAACGCAGCCCATGCCGTACTCACTGACCCTACAAAAAAGAAGATCTATGACCGGCACGGCTCGCTAGGGTTATACCTGTACGACCATTTCGGTGAAGAAGGTGTCCGAACCTATTTTATAGTGAACAGTTGTTGGTTCAAGGTACACCGTGCTTCCTACTCCTACACCACGCTTCCTATCCCTTCAGAAGTAAGAAAGGAGTTAGAGGGGCTAGAGAGATGGCTCAGCAGTTGGGAGCACCTTCGGCTCCTGTAGAGGACCTGGGTTTATCCACATCACCCACATGGCAGTTCACTACTATCTATAACTCCAGTCCCAGGGGATCCAGAGCTGCCTTCTGGCTTCTGAAGACACCAGGCATGCACATGGCGCCCAGACATACGTGTAGCTGTGGTGGCACATACCTCTGAGCTCAGCTCTTGGGAGACACTGGGTAGCCTGGGCTATATAGTAAGATACTGTCTGTGTCTATAGAGTAAGGAAGAAAGGCTGCCCTCCTCTCAAGACGAATGTGTCTGTTCTCCCCTTCTGGGTGTGAGGAGGACAGAGAGAGGGGGATCTGCATGAAGGTACAAAAAGGACGGGGGGACCAAGGGCTCTCTCCTCTCTTGTAGACACTTGTTATTCTTTGTTGCCTGCTGACCGGTTGCTGCTGCTGCTGCTGCTGCTGTTTATGCTGTGGTAGACTTAATCCATCAGCTGAGGAAGAAAATGAGAATTACCAAGTGAATGTCTCTTCTCAGCCTTCAAGATCAAGTGAGGAGCAGAGACAGGGATTGGAGGTCAGGTCTCAGTCGGGCATGACAAAGTAGAGTGGAATGAGGGGCCAGTGAGAAAGACTGGTGTGAACGGAGCAGTTAACCCTGAAATGTGAATGTCTCGAGTCTCTCATTGGGGTGAAGAGAGACTGAGAAGGTAGCCAATGTTCCTTATGCTACAGACTGGCATTTCAGTGTAGGCTTTCCTATGGAGGAACTGGCAAAGCACATCTTGCAATGGAAATAGCTGAAGGCTGTTTGCAGATGCAACTTATGCAAATAGAAGGATGATCCAGGAGCAGAGCATTTGCCTAGCACGTGGAAAGCCCTGGATTTCATCTCCAGCGGGTGCGAGCGTGCGTGTGTGTGTGTGTGTGTGTGTGTGTGTGTGTGTGTGTGTGTGTGTGTGTGTGCTCGTGAGGGGATGGCGCAGGAGGAATGCCCTCTGGTGGTGCTAATGGGTAACTGCAAGGTAAGGGTTTGTAGACTTGAAAAAAACAAAACCAAAAAACTGACCAGTTGTTATTATGTTTACTTAAGCAGGCGATAATTCCACCACAGGAACACAAGATAACATTGAAGAAGAGGATTAAGACGTGATGATAATTAAGGAGACGTGAAGAGGAGTGGGGTATATAAATGGAGAAGCAGCGATGGGTAAAGAGTAAGAGAAGCAGTGAGATGGCTGGTCTGGTAAAGGTGCTTGCCACCAAGCCTGACTGCCTGAGTTAGGCCTCTGGGACCCACATGAAGGGAGAGAACTGAGTCCTGCAGACGGTCCTCTGATCTCTGCACACATGCTGTGACACAGGAGCATGCACTCACACACACATACAGACACCTACATTACATATAGTATACACAGAGTAGATACACGTTACATGTGTGTGCATGGAGAGGAGGACTTCAGGTGGGTCATTATTGGGAAATCTGTATTCTCATAGCACTAACCCCAGCTGCTTACATAGAGAGGAATGTGCTTTTGGCTATTGGCGGTTATTCCTAATCAGCTCCCATCTGTTTCTACCATTAGGTACTAGCTCAGCGAGAGTCTCTTGACACTCAGCCCATTGGATACATTGAAGAGAGAAGCAGGTAGCCCTGTCCTGACACTGACCCAGATTTGACTCCTGTTCTTAAAAAACAACCCCTGCTTCAGAAGCTATGATGACATCCTCGTAAGGACAACTCTGCCCTCCACAGTGCCACAGAACCTGTCCCCACAGAACCTTCTGGCTGCTCTTCTTTTTAGCTTCACTCCTGTCTTTATCCACATGAGCCCTCAAGCTGTGTTGGCAACTGTTGGCTGAGTGTGTGCAGCTCTCTCCAGTGGGTGCCTGGGTCAGTGTTGGGTAGGCCCATGAGCACTTACCAGTAACTCCACCAAGATCCTGATCACCAAACAAGGTGGCTCCCATCCCAAGAGCTGTTGGACCAATTGATTCTCCTTTGTTGGAACACTGCATACCTTTTAGCACCAGCCTCATTTCTTTGCAACACCTTTGGAAGGCTGGTCTCACCATCTTCTGGCACCTACACCCCTGGCATTGACATCCCACTCGTAAGACAGCTTGGGAAATTTGTGTTTGTGGCTTCCCCTTGGACTTTGGCTGTGGTCCTGTGGACGGGCTGCAGCCCATGCTCCAGTCCTGCTGCCTCTGTCCTTCACGATACTTCACGCAGGGCGATCCTCTTATCTCTTGTTCTTAGCACAGGGACATGAAATGTGACGGGGACAGACCTCGCAGGATATGTCATTTAGCCCCTCTGTGCTTGGCATCCTCTCTGTATCCCTCCTTATCTTTTCTTTCTTACCCATGTGGGGTCACAGCCTAGGAACGAACCGTCAAACCTCTCTGTACTCACTGGGAGAAAGGCTAAAGAATATCAATAATAAAAAAAAAAAAGCTTTGTCCAATTCCGGTGTGTGTGGGATAGAAAGAGACCAATGACTAGCTCTCATGCCTGGGATGAGGCTGGCATGGTGAGTACTGTGGTCACTGTGGAGCTGGGAGTCAATGATGCCCAGAGCCTGATGGTGGTGGCTTTGGCAGTGTCCTATGACCTCTCTGCAGAGCGATTCGCTTGGGTACAAATAACTTTCCAAGATGCAGAATTTTTCCAGTCAGATCCATTTCTCAAAACTTTTTTTTTCTTTTTCTTTATGTGTGTCTGTGTGAGCATCTGCATGCATGTGTCCGTGTAAATGTCTATGTGCACGTGTCTGTGAGCCCATGAAGGGCGCTGAGTCTCTTGGAGTTACTATTACAGATGGGTATGAGTGCTGGGATTTGAACTCCAGTCCTCATGATTGAACAGCAGGCTCTCCCGGTCACTGAGGCATCACCAGTCTATGCTTGTTTCAGGTTTAAGCAAATTTAGCATCCTTGCAATGGACTAATGTAGTTGTGGACCAGAATCACACGCTCTCACGTCATAATCCTAAGGCAGGTCTGGGCCTGGTACAGCAGCCACCTCTTGCCTTTGAGCTGCTCTCCTAGGATGATGCCACAAGGGCGAGCCAAGGGCTGGTGACGTAGCCCAGTTAGCAGAATGCTTCTCCAGCATGCTTGAGACCCCGAGTTGACCCCCAGCACCACATAAATGGGGATAATGGTGCTTTCCCCTCAACCCAGCACATCGGATGTAGAGGCAAGAGGATCAGGAGTTCAAGGTCATCCATGGCGAGAATGAGTTCAAAGCTAGCCTGTCCTACTCAAGAACCTGTCTTTAATAAGGGAGAAGGAAGAGATTGTTCTCTGGGGAAAGCCACTTGTCACCAGTTCTGAGGACCTGAGTTGGATTTCTGGCACATGCTGCAGAAAAAGAATTTTCTTTTGTCCTGTGACTTCCACTTGTGCTCCAGGTTGCACCCACCATTCCCCCTAAGTAAATAAGTGTAGGGTTGCTTTTTTATATAAAGGCTGGGCAAGAACAAATACGGGGCAGACATATGGAACAAGATGTTCTCTCTCTCTCTCTCTGGTCTGCCGTTCCACTTCTGAATCATGGAGGAGGGCCGGGTCACTGGCTAAGCCTGTAGAGGAAGCGATGACGCAGTCTACAGGTCTGTCCAGGTCTTGCCCCCCACCTGGGCCCAGGTATGGCACCTCTCCCACAGGCTAGTTTACACTGCGTTTCTGTTTGGAAGAAGGTCCCAAGCCAGAGCACGGAGACCAGTGTTCGGAGGAGCCTTTTCAGTGACAGCGATAGAGCCCCACACGCCACTGGCCACCCATTCCTGACAGTCATGGCCACTCAGTCTGGGACAGCTGTGTCTCGCCTTACATGAGCTAAATTGGGAACTGGAATGTCACAGCGGTGCCCCTGTGTCCCCACCCCCACAGTAACATTAGTCTCTCTCGGGAGGAACAAACAGTGCTGCCCGCAGAGCGAGCAAGAGGGTGGTTTGGGGAGACAGGAGGAGAATCTCACAGGGAGAGAGAGATAAACTACAAGTGCCTGGTGAGGGTTCCGAGCAGACAGAGTGTCTGGAAATAGCCCAGGGAGAGAGGAGCTGTTAGAGGAAGGGACAGGAAGCACCGCTCTTTCCAGAGGGAGCAATATCAGGGATCCCAAGAATCTACAGTCAGCCTAAACTGACAGCGGAAGGGCGCGCAGGCAGGGGGAGAGAAGGCCAGCAACAGGGCCACAGCAAGGCACCAGAGCACCGCGGGATGAACTTCACGGTGGGTTTCAAGCCGCTGCTGGGGGATGCACACAACATGGACAACCTGGAGAAGCAGCTCATCTGCCCCATCTGCCTGGAGATGTTCTCCAAGCCCGTGGTGATCTTGCCGTGCCAACACAACCTGTGCCGCAAGTGTGCCAACGACGTCTTCCAGGTGGGCTGGGACAGGTGGGGGACGGTGGGGGACAGGTGGGGGTCGGTGGGGGACAGGTGGGGGACAGGTGGGGGATGGTGGGGGACAGGTGGGGGTCGGTGGGGGACAGGTGGGGGACAGGTGGGGGACAAGTGGGGGATGGTGGGGGACGGTGGGGGACGGTGGGAGTCGGTGGGGGACAGGTGGGGGACAGGTGGGGGATGGTGGGGGACAGGTGGGGGGTGGTGGGGGACAGGTGGGGGATGGTGGGGGACAGGTGGGGGATGGTGGGGGACAGGTGGGGGATGGTGGGGGTCGGTGGGGGACGGTGGGGGACAGGTGGGGGACAGGTGGCGGATGGTGGGGGAGAGCCCACCCCTGGGAGCCGGTGAAACTGCCCTGGCTGAGAGGCAGGAGAGTTGAGGGTCCCAGAGTAAGGTCCCAGAGTAAGGTCCCAGAGTCAGCATGAGTCAGCAGCTACCCTGAGGCTGGTAAGCATAACCTGTGTCTACAGCAACTAGAAAGTGGGGTCCACCCAGCACAGCAGAAACTGGAAAGGAAGATCGATGGTCTCGCATGGGCTTAGTGGGAGCTTGGACTAGATTTCATTCATTTTGAGGCTTTTATATGTATATGTATATACATATACATATACAAACACACACACATATGAGAGAGAGAGATAAATTTTTTTAAACAAACTCTGGAGAAAAGATCAAGGATATATTGAGATCTTTCTCTCTCTCTCTCTCTCTCTCTCTCTCTCTGTGTGTGTGTGTGTGTGTGTGTGTGTGTGTGTGTTAGCTAGTGTGGCTACCAGACCTCAACTTGAGTTTGATTCCCAAAACATAAATGATGGAAAGAGAGAACTGACTCACAAAAGTTGACCTCTGACCTTCACTTATATGAACACAGACAGACAGGCGCACACACACACACACACACACACACACACACACACACTTTAAACAATAACCTGGTGTGGTGGTGTATGTATGCCTGTAATTCGAGCACTTGGGAGGCTAAAACAAGGGGATTGTCATTGTTTGGTTTTGTTTCTGAGTCAGGGTCTCTGTAACCCTGGCGGCTGTCCTGAAGCTCACTATTCAAACCGGGCTGACCTTGAACTCACAGAAGATCCTCTTGCCTCTGCCTCTCTCGTACTGGGATTAGAGACATCGCTGCCATGCTAGCAAGTGTCACCTTATTTACATAGTGAATTCTGATCCAACTTGGGCAACAAAACAAGACCGTTTCAAAAAGTAAATAAGAAAGAGAAAACTAAAATTAAAAATTGTTGGGGCTGGGGATTTAGCTCAGTGGTAGAGCGCTTACCTAGCAAGCACAAGGCCCTGGGTTCAGTCCCCAGCTCCGAAAAAAAGAACCAAAAAAAAAAAAAAAAATTGTTGGTAAACCGGTGAGAAATCCTTCCATACCAACAGAACTGTGTGTATTTGAGGCAGAGCCCTCTGTCCCTGAGGGGTCTGATAAGACACAGTGGGCCACAGCAGGAACATTCTCTCCAGTTTCACACCGGTGATCCTTCCTGACCTAGTAGGAGATAAATGGTATCCAGGCGACTTACAGACAGACAGACAGACAGACAGACAGACGGCAGAAACAAAATTGTACTTCCCAGAAATGCCTGGGTGTCTGTGGTCATGAGGCCAAGCATAACTAGGTGAAGTCACAGCACTATTTTATCTACACATCTCCAACGCAAAAACAGAAGAGCTGAGCACGGCTGCAAACCCAGCCCTTGGGAGGTTAAGGCTGGCTTGGGCTGCATAAGACGCTGTCTAGCCAACTAACTAACCAACTAACTAACTAACCAACTAACTAACTAACCAACTAACTAATCAACTAACTAACCAACCAACCAACTAACCAACCAACTGACTAACTAACTAACCAACTAACTAACCAACTGACTGACTAACTAACCAACTAACTAACTAACCAACTAACTAAATAAATAAACCAGAGTCCTTTATAAGTTCCTAGGCTTGCCTCCTGGCTCTGTGTCTTGGTAGAGGTCTGAGTAGTTTATGACTGCATCAGAGGTCAGGGAGAATGAAGGAACAGAACTCACATGTACAGACACCGGACCTCACAGATGAAGTAACCTGGATTCCTCAGAGCTGGCTCTCCTGGTGGGCAATCTGTGATGGGAACACCAGGAATACACTTCTTGCCAGGAGCCAGCCTGGGATCCAGCGAGGAAGGAGCACCACAGGCTGGAGGCTAGCCTGCTCTATGTAGCAAGTATACCTGTATACCTGTAGAGTAAGACCCGTCTCAAAAGAGGAAAAGATAACTGTCTGGGGCTGAAGAGAGGACTCGGTGGTCAAGAGCATTTGTTGCTCTCCCAACCAACCCAAGTCCAGTTCCCAGCATCCACGTGGTGGCTCGCAACCATCTGTAACTCCAGTTCCAGGGGCTCTGATGCCCCCTTCTGACCCCCATGGACACCATGCATGCAGGCAAAATACATACACACAACATAAATCTTTAAAGTAGAAGAGTAAGAGTTCTCCCTCCTTATCACAGTGTGAGGAAATGAGTTGAGCACAGATTCCCCTCCCCCCTCTTCCTTCCTCTGGTGCTGTGGTTAACCAGGGCCTTGTGTGCATGCATCCTGCCACTGACCTATACCACAAGCCCCATACAGGCTATTGTTTTTAAATATTTATTTGCCATCCATATGTGTGCACATGCCTGTGCATACAGGTGCCCATGGAAGCCAGAAGAGTGTCTTAGGTGCCCTGGGGCTGGAGTTGTAGGTGTTTGTGAGCGATTATGTAGGTATTGGGAACCAGACTCTAGCCCTCTGAAAGAGCAGCGTGTGCTAGCAACTGCCAGGCTGCCTCTCCCACCTCCTCAGTGGATCTTAGCTTCACTGAGATTAGGCCTCCAGGTTTCTTGGTACAGCATATTTGAAGGCAACGATTGGGCTAAGTTAGGACATCATAGCATGTGTGTATGCCCCATCTGTCTTCTGCTCCTTCACTGAGTAGCCAACACCCCAGAATTTCTCCTTCCATTGTCCTCTTCAGGGTTCCTTTTATTCTGAGCATCTAAACTTGCTATTGTTTGGGACTAGAGGCCTGGATTTCTCTGTCTTGGGGCCTAGATTGCATGTTGTTCTGACCCTGTCTCAAACCAACAAATAAAACACAAATTTCTTGCCACCTGTGGTGGTGTACTCCTGTAATCCTAGTATCCAGGAGGCTGAAGCAGCAGGATTGTCACGAGTTCGAGGCCAGCCTGTGCTGCATAGCTAGTTCTGTGTAAGTGGCTATGCCTCCCCATGGCTCACGTTGGGAGGAATAAGTTTTCTCCCTCCACTCTGTGGAAGGCGGGGATTGAACCTCAGGTCGTCAGGCTTGGCGACAGGCACCTTTACCCACTGAGCTGTCTCCCTGGCCCTGAGGTATCTCGCTATTAGAAGCCAAAATATGTGAAGCCAAAGAGAAGTTTAGAAAACTAAGAAAAGTATTCTGTAAAAAGTAGCCCAGAGCTGGACATGGCAGCACATGCCTTTAACCCCTGCACTCAAGAGTCAGAGACAGGTGGGTCTATTCCAAGTTCCAGGCCAGTCAAGACTCTGTAGCGAGACCCTGTCTAACAAACAAACTCGAGAATGTTGACTTGAGAATAATAAAGTTTGTAGCACAGACTACGAATAGCCTTCCTTCTTCCAGGCACAATATCAAAGCTCTAGAAAGCGTATCTGGGCCCAGAGAGATCTAGGAAGATTTGGGGACAAAATCTGTGCAGGAGCAGGTGCAGTAGCACACACTTGTTGGTGCCGCTCAGGAGGCTGAGGTGAGAAAGATCACTTGAGCCTGTGAGTTTTGAGTCCCATATTGAGGACAAGGAGCCAGGAGTTAACGGAGGACTCGCCTGGTTCACACAGAGCCCTGCACCAAGCAAACCAAGTGTGCTAGCTCACGCCTATAAACCCAGACTCGGGAGGTGGAGGCATGGTGAGTTTGAGGCCAGCCTGGGCTACATGAAACCCTGTAGGCCCTCAAGGTTCTATGATGGTTCTGTAATCTGGAGCACAGCACCCAGCATTCCTCAGGGAGCTAGTGGACAGCACAGTCCCTGGTGCTTTATTTGGGAGGGCCTGGGGGAGGCTGACCCAGTTACCCAGCTGCACCCCCTGTCTATTCATCCCAGCTCAGTCTGAGAGATGAGCATATTTCATTTTTCACACATTGCCTCCACATTTTGACAAGTCTAGGCATAATCAGATTGTCTGTTTTCTAAGTACGGTGACAAGAATAGGACTTTTAGTTCCTCCAACTTCAAACCACTAAGGGAAAAAAAAAGCCTTCAGAACATTGCCTAGAAAGTTAACAGTTATGAACACGATGCCAGTATACCACATTTAAATTTTTATGTGTACATTTTTTTTCAAACACCTTGGAAGTTTGTAGCATGGAAAATGAATCCACTGCTAACTTCCGATCTTTAATTCCCTTCACCAAATACAAACAGGCATTATCATTCTCATACTTCTGAGACTTTCTAGAAAGCTCCGTGCTTAGCTACATGCTTGCTCATGTAGATACACATCAACTAAGCCCATCTTTTTTTTTTTTTTTTTTTCTTTTTTTCGGAGCTGGGGACCGAACCCAGGGCCTTGCGCTTCCTAGGCAAGCGCTCTACCACTGAGCTAAATCCCCAACCCCAAAGCCCATCTTTTTTAATTAGTTCCTCATCATCCTCCCCCTCTCCCTCCTCCCCCTCCTCCCCCTCCTCTCCCTGCTCCCCCTCCTTCTATTCCTCTTTTCCTCCCTCTCCCCTTCCCCCTTCCTTCCCTCCTCTCCCTCCCCACTCTTCCTCCCCTCCTGTTCTTCTTCTCTCTGCCCCTCTTCTCCTCCTCCTTCTTCCTTGTATGTGTTTTGAGGCAAGATTTCTCTGTGTACCCTGGCTGTTCAGGAACTTGCTCTGTAGACCAGACTGTCCTTGAACTCAGAGATCTGCCTGCCTCTGCCTTCCAAATGCTGGGATTAAAGAAGAAAGCCCAACCTTATTTTTTAAAAATTGTCCCATATCCATATGTTGAAGACACAGTATGTCTTTTGTTTTGGTATATGATTTGGTTATTTTATCTTTAAGTACATATTATTTTTGGTGGGGCACATGCATAGAAGTCAGAGTAAACTTTATAGTGTCAGCTCTCTCCCACTTTTGCCTGGTTTCTGGGAATCAAACTCAAGTCACTAGGGCTGTGGGGCAAATGTCTCTTCCCTTTAGCTCTGCTGGCTCTATTTTAGCTTTTTGAGACATCTTATTCTGTAGCCCAGGCTAACTTTCTGCCTTAGCCTCCCAAGAGCCCGAATACAGATGTGAGCCACCACACCCAGCTGTGCTTCCTGTTTGAGGTAGCAGCACAGTGTTATGACCGGGCCACCGTCTATTCAATCCACCTGCTAAAATGTTTAATGTTAGTGATCACCCACTGTTTGCTGGGGGAGCTATGATTGCTGTGTTCAGCTGCGGGTGGAGCTCAGTTGGTAAAGTGCTTACCTAGCACACACAGAGCTCTGGGTTTGAAACCCAACACCACATAGACCACACGTGCTGCTACACATCTATAATCCCAACACAAGAGGTGGAAACAGGAACCAGAAGTTCAAGATCATCCTCGGCAATGCAGTGATTTGGGCGAGAGCCCGGGCTACACACGACACTGTTTTGTTTTGTTCTTTTTTTCCAGGGGCAATTGTTGATCAAGATTAAGGATTTGAGGGAAATGTCTATGATCTAATCCTGGCTCACCTAACATAATTATCTTCATTTTTGCCTAATACTTTTATCATTGTTGCTTGAGATAGAATCTCACCATAGCATAAGCTAATCTGGTACTCACTATGTAAATGAGGCTGGTCTTGAACTCGTAACTCTTCTCTTGCCTCAGTTTCCCCAGTATTTTCATAAACCAGATTACCTTCAATCCCTCTTCTCTCTACTATTCTACTCGGCTGCTGTTATTATTCTATTTAGAGCTGTAACTCTCCTTCCCCCTAATCTGAAACAGAAAACTTCAAAATATGGCATTAACCCCTCTAATTTCTCCCCCTCCCTCTCCACACCTGCACCCACTCAGCTACCAAAAATTTTGACGAGAGCAAAGCTGTTGGTGTGGGAATTGGACACAAACATCTTCCCCTGTGTTTCTCTATTTGTAAACTCTATTCACGTCCAAGCTACTTTAAAGCCAGCCTTCAGTGTATTTTTGTATCTGCCTCCGCTTTGCTGTGGGCAACTTGTTTCTGAGAAGCAACCTGTTGTCATTTAGCAAGAGACCAGAAGGAACAGGAAGGAGGAAGGCAAGCCAGGGAGAACTTTACACACATAGGAAGCTGCAAAGAGAAGCCTTCTGGACTGTGGCTTTGTTCTGTGAGTGTAGAGCTTGCCTAGTGTGCATAAACCCTGATTTTGACCCCCAGCATTGCAGAAATGAGGCAGAGTGGTGTAGTGGTTCATAATTGTAAACGCTGTACTTGATAAGTACAGGCAGGAGGGTCAGAAATGTCACAAGTCATCCTTACCTCTACATAGTGAGTTCGAGGCCAGCCTGAGCTATTAAAGACAGTGTGTGTGTGGTGTGTGTGTGTGTGTGTGTGTGTGTGTGGTGTGTGTGTGTGTGTGTGTGTGTGTGTGAGAGAGAGAGAGAGAGAGAGAGAGAGAAGAGAGGAGTCTGGGAAACGTCTGCTCTGCTTAATTTATAGCTTTTTAAAGTTTTATTTGTTTGCTTGTTTTACCTCCCGACCGCAGTATCCCCTCCTTCCTCTCCTCCCATGCATGCACATGTGGAGGACAGAGGCTGACAGCAGACGTCTTCCACTTAGGGCTTGTATGGGTGATCACATTTAAAGCCTTTCTCATCTGCTATCAGGGTCCCCAGCTGACGACACATTCTTCCCTGCCTCTCAGTCCCTGGGTCAGGAGTGGACCCTTGTTTCCCAGCTCCAGGTCTATGCCTTTCCCTCCTCTCGAAGACAACATTTTAGCTTTAAGTAAGAACTGGATTTCCTATGGCTGGGCCACCTTTCACCAGATGTCTTCTGCCTATTCTATCCCTGTGCTTTTTTCCAGTGTGATCTAGGCTCGCAAAAGCCACAGAGCCAGCAGGTCGGGAGTGGTAGCCTCCAACACGGGTGACTGAGCTTGTGTACCATATTAGCGTTCTCTGGGTAACCAGGGAAGAGGGAAACACTATGTGTGCACCTTTGCCAGAGTGACTCGATTGATAGAACTTCTCTAGACAGACTACAGAGGGACCAGAAGGCATCGTGCAGGCCTTGAGAGAAAGGTTCAGACCATGATGGCTGCACCAAATCCTTAAACAAAGCCTAGAATTCAGCTCCTTCACCCCATTTTTTGTTGGTTGGCCCAGGGTCTCCTGTGTTTCAGGAGAACCTTGAACCCAGTCCATACTGGAGTCTGACCTTGAACTTCTCATCCTTTTGCTTTTACCTCCCAAGTGCTGGTAGAGGCAGTGCCTCCCACCTCACCCAGATCACATGATGCTGGAGACCAAACCCAGGGCCTTGTGCACATCAGGCAAACACTGCCAACTGAGGGACATCCTCAGACAGTTTTCTTCATTCTTCTTGTTTTCCGTGGTCTTGAGGATGGAGCACACCAAGTACCAGGCTACAGAGCCTCACCTCTCAATCCATTCATTTCCTCTTAACTTTCACGTGAGAAGGGGAGCGGCTATTTCATACCCCATGGCTCTATGTGATCATCTATTTTCCCATAGATTTAAGATCGTGGACATTTCCTTCATGTTCACGTTGTGCTTCTTATTTCACTGGGCGCCTTCACAGACATGATTCCACTGAGTGCTGCTATGCCTGTGGCAGGAGAGAGAACACTGAATACAGGTCACAGTCACACGAAGGGACAGGGTAGGGACATTCATCCCCGTGTCCTGTCCTGTTTCTTAGGGCGGTGGGATTTCCACTACATATCATGGTGGCATAAAATGTACTTTACGGGGCTGACTCTGAGCCAAAGACGACAGTTGTGGCATATGACAGTCAGCTATTTCTCAAGGTAGCAAGATAAACAGAAATGGAAGAGCAGATTTTGATAACTGAATATTAATTAGGTGCAGAGATCTTTTCCCAGAATAGAATCTGCCATATTTTTGAATATTCCTTAAGGTTTCCATCAATACCCCTGAATCTAAAATTTCTACTTGTGATGAGGAAATTTAGGGACCTACATACCGGGCAGAGAGTAATTCCTTTTCTTGTCCTGTGGACCACCCAACTTTCAGTCTGTGAAGTCCACGACCCTTTCTACACTTGACCTTAGACAAAGGCCAAGAAACAATTTGTGGTTTCATTTCTTCTCTGGAGACAGAGTCTCACCATGTAGCCTTGCCGGTTGACCAGGCTGTCATCGAGCTCACAGAGATTCACTCTGCGTTCCAGAGCTGGGATTAAAGGCATGCACCATCACCACCACCAGCGGGCGATTTCCCAATTTTCATACAAGCTCCCGTAGCCTCTCCATCTCCTCAAGTGGTTTTCAGCACCTCTTTCTTGGCAATCTGTCTATCCTGACTTCAAACCCATCCCAAGTGGCACTTTCAATATCGGACCCTGCAAACTGACAATAGTTTTCTAAGGTTCTCCCAAACCTTACTTGGTTGGTTCTTTTTTATGGCACTCTAGCGCCCCCTGCTGTTCCCGAGTAGTCTGAGCATTGAATTTTTTGAACAAACGAATGGTTTTAGTTCTGTGTTTGATCTTTTCAAACTCCAGAGTCCCTGTAAGAAATTTGGAAATTGGGGCTGGGGATTTAGCTCAGTGGTAGAGTGCTTACCTAGGAAGCGCAAGGCCCTGGGTTCGGTTCCCAGCTCCGAAAAAAAGAACCAAAAAAAAAAAAAAAGAAATTTGGAAATTATATAGAAGCGATTGTGTGTGGTGCTGCACACCTGTAACCCAAGAACTTGGGAGGTGGAGGCAAGAAAATCGGAAATTCGAGCTGGAGTTTAAGGTTAACTTGGGTTACCCTGTCTAAAAAGAAAAGAAAAAAGTTGCTGTGACAACTTTAATCTCAGAGAAAGAAAGATAAAAGTCAAAAGAGAGAGGGGAAAGAAAAGAAGTCAGATACGCTGACGAGCTGTACCTTTTACTCAGATTGCATTGCTGTTGCCTAGGGAACGATGCTGGGATTGCAAGCATGCGCCGCCCCGCCCAGCTTTCCCATGGGTTCTGGGTTTTGAACTCAGATCCTCGATCATGTGAGGCAAGCATTTAAACTCGCTATCTCAGCTCGCGCTCGCTCTCTCTCTCTCTCTCTCTCTCTCTCTCACACACACACACACACACACACCTGTTTTAGCAGTTGCCTGACCTCGCTGGCCCTGCCTGCCTTCTTTGGACAGGCTAGGTGATAGGTGAAGACATAGTTGCTGGGAGGCCCCTCTCCTCCCTCAAGCTTTTCCTGAACATGCTTCATGAGTGCCAGCTTTAGTCAAGTAATTTAGCTCCCTCCAGGACAAACAGGCCTCAAGGTCTCTTGCTACTGCCTCACCTATTTGGGTTCTAAATATTGATAGGGTATTGTATCGAGCAGGAAAAACAAAAACAAACAAACAAACAAACAAACAAACAAAAACTATGGCTCTCACTTAAAAAGGAATTAGAAAGTTTATTTTGGAAGCGAATATGAGTGACGAAGACTTGGGAAGACAGGGTCAAGTTATCCCAACTTGTTCCAACATGGTGGGAGTTACTTGAAGGCTCTCATCAGTTTAAGAAGTGTTTCGATGGCGTTTCCATTTTATCCTGTGTGTGTACCTTCTGTGTGGGAGTCAGAGGTGTAGCGGCTTCCATCATACTGGTCCAGGGGATGGGACTCAGATCACTGGGCGACCTTTCTTCTCCCTGGTCCTTATAAAGTATCTACAGTAGCAGAAGCAAAAAGTTGTAAATGAAGGCACTTATGAAATACTTTAGTGGAGCTCTGCAGCTGTGGTGCACGCCTCTGATCCCAGCACTTTGGAGGCAAGGCGGATGGAGCTCTGTGAGTTTGAGGCTAGCCTGGTCTACATAGTGAGTTCCAGGATAGCTAGAGTTGCATAGTGAAACAGTCTCTAAATTAATTAATTGATTAAAAATAAAGTATCTTGGGCTGGAGAAATGGCTCAGCGGTTAAGAGCACCCGACTACTCTTCCAGAGGTCCTGAGTTCAATTCCCAGCAACCACATGGTGGCTCACAACCATCTGTAAAGAGATCTGATGCCCTCTTCTGGTGTGTCTAAAGACAGCTACAGTGTACTTATATATAATAAATGAATAAATCTTTTAAAAAAAAGTATCTTAGTGGAAATCTCAAGTAAGGGGGTTAGAGTCAAGTACTGAAGACTCTGGTAACAGCCTTTGGGTATCATAGATGACATTTTTAATTGGGGGGGGCAGTAGCGGAAGCTAGTGGTATGTCTGTACATTACAGAAGGAATTTGCCGAGTCACCACAGAGATGGATATCAGGGCAGACACAGAGGTGAGCAATGAATGGCCATTAAGAGAACTAAAAGCCAGATAATTTGGCTGTGGACCTGCAACAGTGCAACATTCTAACTCCCCACACTCATGGCCGTTCCCAGCCAGTGGTGAAGAATCTTTACAATGGGCATGGCTCTCCAAAGCTTCTGACGTCAGTTCACACCCGTGACCAGACCCTTTAAACATTCCCTAAACTTGCCAGTGTTCATAAAATCCTTAGGGGAAGTAAGAAAGACGGGTTACCCGCCCAGCCTTCAGTAATCTCAAACCCTCCTGTTCCAGCTCCGTGACTTTCAAGAAACCCCAAGAAGAGCTGTGTTTACAGCAGAGCTCTCTGCTCTCCACAAACAAAGCTATCCGGCTCCGTAGGGCCATGATTCCTGCCTGGCCACCGGAGAAAAGAAGGAGACTCGGAGCACTTTGGGGGCTCTGTGTGTGATGAAATGGTGCCGTAGCCACCAAGAGTCTTCTGATCCTACATCCCCGTTGGCACACATGGATTTAGAGACCCCAGGAGCCCCCCTGTACAAAATTCTCACAACCATGCAAAGTCAGCAGTGACTACTGTTTCCACTGTTTTCTACGAGGTCACGAGTCTCTAGTCCAGTGGCTCTCAACTTTCCCAATGCTGTAGCTGAGGATGACCCCAGACCTCCTATGGAGCTGATCCTCCTGCCTCTACCTCCCAAGTGCACCACTATGCCCCTGGGGTTCAAACCTAGGCCAGCACTCTACAACTGAGCCACACCCCAGTCCTGGTTGCAATTCCTCGGCCCCTGTTCAGCATTTGATCTGTGTGCCTCTTCCTAGTACTAGAGAGAAGCTCTATTGTGGCCCAGTGTTTTATCCCAGTATTTGGGAGACAGAGACAGGTAGCTAGACATTGGAGGCCATTTTTGTGTATATAGAGTGTTTGAGGACAGCCTGGACTACCTAAGACCCTGTGTCAGAGAAAGGGGGTGGGGCAGATCTGGGAATTGGGGGAGGCAAACCTATAACCCCAGCACTTGGGAGGTCAATGTAGGAGGATCACGAGTTCAAGGTTATCTTCCATTCACGTGGAGTTTGCAATGAGCTTTATGATCTTGCCGAACATACCTGCACACGCACACACATGCACACCACCTTTCATGTGCTCACAAGGGTCCAAGCTGGAGGACACTAGCTATGCTGCCAGTCTCTTGCCTACAGTCCACACTCCTGTCAAAGCCACATGCTGGACGCCATGTGAGGCTCTGCATGCAGGGACACTCGAGCAGAGGCAGAGGAAATCATTTGTCAGACTGTTGTCTGGGAACACCAGATGCAGAGAAGAGCTCCTGTGTCAGCCCACCGACTGCCTTCCCTGTCACCTCACTACATCGTTGTCCTGTCGCCTGTCTTCTCAGGCCTCTAACCCTCTGTGGCAATCCCGGGGCTCCACAACTGTGTCTTCAGGAGGACGTTTCCGCTGCCCATCTTGTAGGCACGAGGTTGTCCTGGACCGGCATGGCGTCTACGGCCTGCAGCGGAACCTGCTAGTGGAGAATATTATTGACATCTACAAACAGGAGTCCTCCCGGTAAGATTCCTGGCTGCCTGCCTCTCTGGAGGGAAGAGCCTGAACCCTCGGGGATAGAGGAGTTGTCTCAGGGCTTTCATTGCTATCATGGAACAATGTAGGAAGGAATGGTTTGTTCGGCTCACACTTCCACATCATAGTCATTACTGAAGCCAGGACAGGAATTCAAAAATGGCTGCAGGAACCTGAAGGCAGGAGCTGATGCAGAGACCGTGGAGGGGTGCTGCTTACTGGCTTGCTCCTCGTGGCTTGCTCAGCCTGCTTTGTTAAGGTACAGAGGACCACCTATCCAGGGACGGCCCCACCCACACTGGGCTGGACCCTCCCTCCCCACTAATGACTAACTAAGAAAATGCCCCACGGGCTGGGGATTTAGCTCAGTGGTAGAGCGCTTACCTAGGAAGCGCAAGGCCTTGGGTTCGGTCCCCAGCTCCGAAAAAAAAGAACCAAAAAAAAAAAAAAAAAAGAAAAAAAAAAAAGAAAATGCCCCACAAGCCTGCCTGTAACCCCATCTTATGGAGACATTTTCTTGAGAGGTTCCCTCCTCTCAGATGACTTTAGCCTGTGTAAGCGGACATTCCCCCCAGCGCAGGGAGGAGGAGACAATGGGGAAAGGAGAGAACCTAGGGATCCTCCAGGGAGCCAGTGTTCAATCTTACTCCCTCCTCCTGGTCCGGGACCAAAGTCCACCTCAATGTCCTTGACCTCATCACCCCCCATGACTTCCTGTCCCCTGGAATGGACTCTTCCTGGATCCAGGCCTCCTCTGAGCATTATTTCCCCAAAGTGAGAGCGCTGTGTGTGTAAGGTGCCTACCACTGGTCACAGCCTGACTCCCTGACGGTCGCTCTGTCTTGCCCCTGACCCTCAGGCCACTGCACTCCAAGGCTGAACAGCACCTTATGTGTGAGGAACATGAAGACGAGAAGATTAACATCTACTGTCTGAGCTGTGAGGTGCCCACCTGCTCTCTCTGCAAGGTCTTTGGCGCCCACAAGGACTGTGAGGTGGCCCCTCTGCCCACCATTTACAAACGCCAGAAGGTATGTACTCAGGGAGGGATGGGAAGGGGGTTGGACAGGGCAGTTCTCACTGTACTTAGGTAAGGGGTAGCTGAGCAGGGCAAATCCCCAGCTCTGGTCCTGACTCTGCACATGACCCTGAGGCAATTGCCTGACCTCGCTGGCCTTGCCTGCCTTCTCTGGACAGGCGAGGTGAAGACATAGTTGCTGTCGTCACAGCATCAGCTAATTAATACCTGACGGGAGCCACTTCAGGACCGTATCCACCAAAGGACCAGATGCCCTCAAGAGTGTGAAACCACACAGCTAGCTTCTAGATATGCACGGTTTTAAGATCACAGTAGCTGGCCTCTGAGAAGAGAAGGGCATCCTAGGAGGGGTTGGGAGGGCAGGGCCAGAGAAGTCCTGTAGACAGGAGAGATGCCACTCCTCAGATGACCAATGCTGGCACAGTTCTGGCTAGAGATGGAGGCTGTGCCACAAAACCTGCAAAACGTGTACAGGTAGAGGTGTGTTTGAGTCCCCAAACATCAGCTGGGGTTGAAGTCCCAGGATATCAAGGCAGTCAGCTGTGTCACCTGGCTTTTGACAAACAAATGCAAGTGTCAAGCTGGAGGAAAATACCTTCAGTGCAGGCCCTTAGATTAGGATCAATGCCACAATCTCTCTCAACGGAAGACACACAGAGAAATGGACCACATGAGTGAAGTTATCAGAAACAGTGACACTGGGGCTGGGGATTTAGCTCAGTGGTAGAGCACTTACCTAGGAAGCGCAAAGCCCTGGGTTCGGTCCCCAGCTCAAAAAAAAAAAAAAAAAAAGAAAGAAACAGTGACACTGTGAACCCTCAGGGAATTCAAAAGCTGATATTGAGAACGGAAACTTGCTATGTACACGGTGTTTTTAGAAGATAGAATAATGTCAGGTGTGGTCGAGCACTCAGGATGCTGTGTGGCCAGCCTGGGCTACATAAAGAGTTCCAAGTCAGCCTGGGCTGTATAAGGAAAGACCCTGTTTTAAAGAAAAATAAAGATGAAATAAAACAACGATAACAACAATAACGAAAGGTGGAATTGGAGATATAGGACACTTGCCTTAGCACAAAGCCCTAGATAGATTCCCAGACCTGAAACAGACGTATAAAATGACCATGTAACAGCAGCGGCCTGTTGTGGTGATGTACACTGTAATCTCAGTGACTAGGGAGGCCAAGGAAAGAGGATATCAGATTCAAAGCCAGTGTAGATAATATAGAAAGGCCCAATCAAAGAAAAACCCAAACCAAAACACAGGGAAAATAGATCTGAGAAAGAACTGAGTGGAAGCTAATAACTGTGGGAAAATCAGTAGACGGACCAAGTGATGGATTTCTCAGAAGAATCACTGAATGGAGGAAGAGTACAAACAGGCAAACAAGTGAAAAGGACAAACAAAAAATAGAATGCAGTAGCACCAGGAAGTGGCAGGTGGAGAATGGGAAAGCGGACACAGTCCTATTGGACTCCCAGAAGGACATGAATAGAAGGGAGCAGTGTTGTCTGAGTGGGTAGCCCCAAGACCTCCAGAATTAATGAAAGCTGTGACCCTGCTCATGAAGCATCTAGCCCAGAGTATGGTACATGGTGGGTGTCTAGATAGTGTCACCTCCCCAGCCCTCTAGATCGTTGCAGATGTCCCCAAATGATCCAGGTGGGACGAGAGGGGTTGGGGCTGGGACTTCCAGCTCTAACGCTGGCCCATGTGTGTGTGACAGAGTGAGCTGAGTGACGGCATCGCGATGCTGGTGGCAGGCAACGACCGTGTGCAGGCAGTGATCACGCAGATGGAGGAGGTGTGCCAGACCATTGAGGTAAGCTCGGGCTGGCAGGACAGAGGGGACAAAGTGGTCCGTTCAGAGTCTCCGAGATACACAGAGAAGAGTTCTTTGACTTCTGGTCAGGCTGGTCAAAAAGTTTCCAGACTCTAGCTCATGGTGGGTTGTTTTTAACCAGCTTGCTCCTGGCACCCAGCAGCTCTGTAACGTTGGTCACATTATTTCCCTTTCCCAGGCTTTCATTTTGTTTGTTTTTTTGCTATATTACATGGTGATGACCAGAGGGATGGAGGTAGGATGATAGCAAGTTCCAGGCCAGCCTAAGAGAATTATGGAAATCCTATTTCTAAATAAACTAAATAGGAGACTGAAGGAACGGCCATTCAGAGCCTACCCCACATGTATGTGATATATATATATCATATAAGTATATATATGATATATATATATGCCACCAAAACTAGATAAGATTGATGAAGCTAAAAAGTGCATGCTGAAAGGGACCGGATATAGATCTTTCCTGAGAGACACATCCAGAGCATGTCCAATACAGAGGTCAATGCCAGCAGCAAAACACCGAACTGAGAACAGGACCCCTTGTGGGGAATTAGAGGAAGGATTGAAAGAGCTGAAGGGGTTTGCAACCCCATAAAAACAATAGTGCTTGGGGCTGGGGATTTAGCTCAGTGGTAGAGCGCTTACCTAGGAAGCGCAAGGCCCTGAGTTCGGTCCCCAGCTCCGAAAAAAAGAACCAAAAAAAAAAAAAAAACAAACAAACAAAAAAAAACAAAACAAAAAAAACCAACAGTGCCAACCAACCAGAGCACCCAAGGACTAAACCACTACCGAAAGACTATACATGGATTGGCCCAGGGCTCCAACTGCATATGTAGCAGAGAATAGCCTTGTTAGAGCACCAGTGGAAGGGGAAGCCCTTGGTCCTGCCAAGGTTGGACCCCCAGTGCAGGGGAATGTGGGGGGGAGGGGGGTGGATTAGGGGGAACAACCATATGGGGGGAGGGGGAAGGGATGGGGTCTTATGGGCAGGAAACTGGGAAAGGGAATAACATTTGAAATGTAAATAAAGAAATATATCTAATAAAAAATAAAATTTCAAAAAAAATAAGTAAATAATTGAGCAGGGTGTGAGAGCCCCAAACTATAATGGCAGCACTCTGGAGGCTGAGACAGGGGGATGTCTCATTCAAGGCCCACTTGATCTTGTCTCGAAAATAAGTGGGACGGGAGAGACTGCCCAGTGATTGAGACAAGGTATTGCTACAGCAGATGACCAGAGTTCAGTTCCCAGCACCTGCACTGCAAGGTCAAAACTGCCTGTAACTCCCAGCTTAGAGAATTCAGTCCCTCTGACCTCTGATCGCCATGGGCAAATACACCAAGCACATCGTATACCCAATTGAAAATAATGCAAATAAAATTGTGGCAATAAATAAATAAGCAAAATAAAATGACATAAATGTGAGAGGCATGGGGAGGAGGGGTTTATAGAGGATGGAGGGAGAGAAAAGAGGCTGGGACGTGAGATTATATCAGTGTATATATTCATTTATCAATGAATACATTTAATTAAAATTATGTAATGAGAAACAATTACATACCTTATTATACATAGTTAACCAAACATATTTGAATATTGTGGCAATATTTCCAGTAAATTAATCCTAGAAATTTAGATTTATTGTTTTACTTTCGATTATGTGTGTTCCTGTGTGTCTGTGTATGGGCATGTACACACTAATGTTAGCATGCATGGAGGTCAGAGGAGCTTGTGGATCCTTTGCAGTTACAGGAAGTTGTCATTTAACAAGAATTCTTGGAACAAAGCTTAGGTCCTCTGCAAGAGGAGGACAGACTAACAGCAAAGCCCTTTCTGTACCTCTCTAACCAATGTCTGTATTTTGAAATAAAGCTTAATTTCATAACAGACAAAAAATTACTTGTATTTTAATTTTGGCTTTTGAGACAGGGTTTCTCCATGTAGCCCTGGCTGCCTTGGAACTCCCTCTGTAGACCAGACTCCTAGAGATCTGTCTGCCTCTGAGTTCTGGGATTAAAGGCTTGGGCCAAAAGCGCCCGGATCAACCCAATTAACTTTGAAAGGTGATGCTTGTAGTCACACAGTAGCCACTCATTTGATTTTCTTAACAAGGAAGTGAAAATTCGTTCAAGACAAAGCCAAAGCCAGCCGCGTGGTACTTGGCTCCCAGTGAAGCAGCCTTGAAATTCTTTGACACCTTTGTCATCCCTGTTAACTGAAAACATCTGAGCTGGGTTCTGTGTCCCTAACTCAAGGTGTGACCCTAGCCAGATCGCCTTCCTTCTTGGCTTTCTTAAGTGGGGAGAGGACTAAAATGCCCTGCTCTCGCAGCTCTGGGGGTGCTCAGGAGAGACCTTCTTCATTCAGATTTGCTGTGGTCTTTCAGGACAACAGCCGCAGACAGAAACAACTGTTAAACCAGAAGTTCGAGACCCTGTGCGCGGTTTTGGAGGAGCGCAAGGGCGAGTTGCTTCAAGCGCTGGCTCGGGTGCAAGAGGAGAAGCTGCAGCGCGTGCGTAGCCTCATCCGCCAGTACGGAGACCACTTGGAGGCCTCCTCTAAGCTGGTGGAGTCCGCCATCCAGTCCATGGAGGAGCCGCAGATGGCTCTCTACCTCCAGGTGGGCGGAGAGGGAGGGCGGAGGGCCTTCAGGGTGTCGGGACTCAGGGTTTGGGGAGCGGGGGGGTCAAGTCTTCCCTCCAGAATTTCCACCACCTGGGAAAAGTCACTTTTCCGAGTCGCGCTTCTCTCTCTCTCTCTCTCTCTCTCTCTCTCTCTCTCTCTCTCTCTCTCTCTCTCTCTCTCTCTCTCTCTCCTTCTTAATGAATCGGGATATAAATCCCCTCCTACCCCGCAAGAATTCGTGAGAGTCGGAAATAGGGCTTTGCCAGGGCTGGCCCAGTCCTCACCTTCGTCCTCTTTTTCTCCCCTGCAGCAGGCCAAGGAGCTGATCAACAAGTGAGTGGACTGCTCGGTGGGAAAGGAAGGGACCCTGCGGATTCTTTCCTTCTGACCTGGGAGGGGCTTGAGGGAGAGGAGGAGTCCCCCTGCTGAGCCCTTGTGGCCATCATAGGGTCGGGGCAATGTCGAAGGTGGAGCTGGCTGGACGGCCGGAGCCAGGCTATGAGAGCATGGAGCAATTCTCTGTGATCGTGGAGCACGTGGCGGAAATGTTGCGGACCATCGACTTCCAGCCGGGTGAGGGAGCCGAGGGAGGGACTGTTTAGACGTGCTGAAGGGGTATGAGGTGGGCGCTATGGCCAGGAGAGCAGGGGCTCCACATCACCAGGCCTGCCCTTCCACCTAGGCGCCTCTGGGGATGAAGAGGATGACGAGGTGACTTTGGACGGGGAAGAGGGCAACACAGGGCTGGAGGAGGAGCGGCTGGACGGGCCAGAAGGTGAGAGTTGGACGAAGGTTTAGGGGTGAAGAGTAGTTAGCAAGCTCGTGGCCCCTTGGGTGACTGTCTTCCCGGCGATACCAGGACATGCCACTGTACAGGAACCTCAAAGCGCACCCCCTAGCGCTCTGAAAAGCACTCCTTTTCCCACGGCTTTGGGGAGCCTGTAGGGTCCGGAGTAGTGGAAATCCCGCTGCCTGGGAGCGTTGGCTGTCGGGAGGGCCTTGTTCGTTTGGAGCATCCACCCACCGAGCATTCCCCCCTCCCCCGGTTCAGGTTTGCACTGATCCGACTCTGATCCAGAGCGCACGCCCGGGAGCCAAGGGATGCTGAGGATCTGCGCAGAGACCATCGCGCTACCCATCTCGGCCTCCACCCCCAGGGATGGTTCTCAATAAAGAACTCATGTGTCCCACGTCCCACGTCCTCAGCTCCTTTCACTGCCCACTCCTAGGCTCAACTATAGAAGCAACCTCGCCATTACTCTGCCCTTTCTCAACCCCAGACCATCTGAAGGGGTGGAGGTGAAATAGTCCGAAGTGGCACCTCCTTTACATCAGAGGTGGCCTCCTGAGCCGGAGACCCTGAAAGGTGTCTGGGTTGGGGTCTCAGACCACCGAGTTCCGGGATTTGGCGGGTTGGGGGAAGGGCCATAGGAACTTTACTGATAGGCTGCCTCTCCCATCCCACTACGCATGCTTGTCTCTCCTACCGGCCTGGAGAGCCCCACTCTCCCAAAAGTTCTTACCCTACTGTGGTTGCCGGTGCCCCCTCACCCCTGTAACAGAAGATAGAGGCTAAGCTCTTGGGCAGTTTTATTAAAAAATATCCAGTCAGAGTGTTCAGGGTAACTCTGGGCGGCGCTGCAACGCGGGACTGAGCCAGCTCCGGTTGTGCGCGCTCCAGCCCCGGGGTAGGTGGGGGAAAGGGTCAAGGCTTTCTGGACCCCATACGGGGCCGATCACTTGCCCACCGAATCGAATATGATGCGGTTCTGCTCTGCGCGCTCGCGCTGGCTCTGTGTCCGAGCTAGCTCTAGCAGGGTCCGCAGCAGGTGGAAGGTGAGGTCGATGGACAACGGCGGGTCGTCTCGTCGTTGCCGCTCGCCTGCAGGCTCAGATCCCGCGCGGCGCGGGAAGCGCTCCGCTAACAGCAAGAGGAGTGCGCGGACACCTCCGCCCTGATTCCGCACTCCGGGGTTCCATCGCAGATTCGGATCCTGGACCACATTCGCCGCCGCAGCCGCTGGGCTCCACTGGCTGCTCTCCGGGCGCAGCTGAACCAGAAGCAGCAACGCTACCAGGAGCGTAGCGCGTCCCCTCTGCCTCATGGTGCCGCCTGCCCTGGACACACAGGGGCAGCATAGGGTGAGATGCACTTGGAGCAGTCACAGGTGACACGAGCCCCTTCGCGCACACGCCCAATGTCCCCGCTAGGACCCTCCAGCTGTTGCCTGGTGTCCACAACCTGCCCACCAGCCCAAGGCGCTGTGCCACTCCAGTTCCACCCCTCCCTCCTTTCCCTCCGGGCAGGTCAAAGTGGGTGGGCTTAGTGCAGAGTCCTGGCGGTAAGGGAGTCTGGATCGTTTGCTCCAAGCCACTCACAGGTTATCGGAGTGTCTATCCAGTGCAAGATGGAGCTCCAGTCTCTGTCCCCGGGGACGGGTTGAAGACGCCTTGGGGAGCACGGGGTCGGTCCCGGGACCGCCGCCAGCCTTATATAGCACCGGGACAGCTCCGACTGACGTCAGCGAAGAACTGAACTGATTGTAGAAACAGTGACACTGGCAGCTTCGAGTCCAGTAGCTTCGAGCCCCCAGAGGGGCACGTATCCTGACTTTGTGTCCCTGGAGCTATCTTTGGAAGCACCCTGGCTGTAGAGGGAGAGGCTGACGGAGCCTTAAAGATAGATCTTTCCGGATGCAGACAGAGTCCTTCCCACCACCAGCCTCTCCACAATAGGATAGTCAGGGGTTGGTTTCTCTGCTCAAGTACGGATTGGTAGGATTGTGGAGCTGTCCGTGGTTCTGAATTTCTTCACGGCTAAGAATCTGGGCAGAAGTTCTGGGGAGAACCCTGGGCTGCCAAGACACAGTTCCCTAGGTCGGCTACTGGGTCCCCAGATTGAGATCAGGAATGCTGTGCTGGAAGGGGCTCAGACAACACAGTCCCACCCAAAGCCCCTCCCACCCTAATAGGTCCCTCCCATTCTACTGACCATTGTGGTACAGCAGTAGAAACTAAAATCTACAGGTGTCAGAATGGCATAAAAGGGCGTTCGGCTTTCAGAACTTAACGCACCTCCTGAGTTTGCCAAAGTAAACTTCCTAGGACCCACAGAAATAGTACTTCATACCTTTATCTTCTAGTTAGGATTACTAGGTGAGGAACTAGGGGTGGGGGTACTGGTGCACTCCTTTAATCCCAGCACCGGGGAGACAGAGGCAGGCAGAACTGTGAGTTTGTGGCCAAACTGGTCTACCGACCCGAGCTAATTCCAAGACAGTCAAGATTACACAAAGAAACCCAGTTTTGAACACCCCCCCCCCACACACACACAAGAAATCACTAGTTAGGAAGTGAGCAAGTTCCTGCTCTCACATCAACTCGAGGTGTGGTCAGGTCTCTCACTTCCAAAATCATTGGTGTCTGTAAATGAAAAGCCTCCACTTTAGTTACAGACATGTCAGCCACTGCAGATTCCAGATAATAATGTATCTATTTCTGTGTGTCTATAAAGTCCCAGAGGGGGGTCTGGAAGGGCACTAGGACCTAGAAACATTACGAAACATTTTCTTTTCTTCTTTTTTTTTCTTTTCTTTTCTTTTTTTTCAGAGCTGGGGACCGAACCCAGGGCCTTGCGCTTGCTAGGTAAGCGCTCTACCACTGAGCTAACTCCCCAACCCCACGAAACATTTTCTAGTCTAGGGACGTTGCTCAGTGTTAGAGCACTTGACTAGTATGCCCAAGGCTGGGTTCAAGCCTCAACACTGGACAGAAAGTTGTATCTATAGAGGGTGGGGACGTGTGCTAGCTATTGGGACATAGGTGTAAGGGTGGCAAGGTCATATTACTCTACAAGTATCTGTGCGGAATATACTACGGTCACGTTGCATAATGACCCTTTAGTCAGTGATGGCAGCACACGCAGTTTTGGCTTCATATAATCACAGCGGAGCTGAAATATCCCGCCCACACAGCAGCATTAGTTATGTCTTAGTCTGGTGAATTTTTTCACGTGTCTTTGATGATGCTGGTGGAAACACACTGGCAGTAATATGAACGTATAGCTTGTACAACTATGTATGGTACATATACCTTAGTGATAAACAATAGTTACTGATTCATGAATTTGCTATATTTATTATTTTAAAATGTTCTACATATGAAAAAAAGCCCCCTGTAAAACCGTACAGCATGTCAGGCTGACTGAGAAGCCATGTAAGCAACTGTTACCATCTGTTTAAGTATATACTACTATGTGTACACAGTGACAAAATTGCTAAAGGACACAATTCTTTTTTTAAAAAGATTTATTTATGTATATGAATAGTCGCTGTCTTCAGACACACCAGAAGAGGTCATTGGATCCCATTACAGATGGTTGTGAAACACTGTGTGGCTGCTGGGAATTGAACTCAGGACCTCTGGAAGAACAGTCAGTGCTCTTAACCTCTGAGCCATTTCTCTAGCTCAGGACACAATTCTTCTAGTGTGTCCCCATCAGTTAAGTGCCAGAGTGACAGCAATACTATAAAGGTCTTAGTGATTTCAAAAGCAGTTACGTTTTTAGAGTGGTCGCCCTACTCTGATCAGCAACCTCGAATCACGGACACACTCCCTCCTTGTAAAGATTTCAGGGGCTGGGGATTTAGCTCAGTGGTAGAGCGCTTACCTAGGAAGCGCAAGGCCCTGGGTTCGGTCCCCAGCTCCGAAAAAAAGAACCCAAAAAAAAAAAAGATTTCATTGTGTGCTTAATTACGAATGTGTCTATGTGTTGATATGTACATGTGAGTGCAGGTGCTTCAGAGGCCAGAAGAGGACATCAGATCTCCTGGAGCTTGAGACACGGAGGTGTGAGCTACCCGATGTGGGTGTTTGGAACCAAACTTAGGTCTCCTATAGAGCAGTCAGTCCATGCTCTAACGGCTGAGCCACCTCTCCAGTCCTGTTGTGCTCAGTTGGAAGAAGCTGTCCAAGCATTAGAGGGCCACGGAGCAGCAGTGCAAGGTGCGAACCACGGAACAGGGCAGGCTTAGAGCTGATGTGCCTTCCAGGACAGGTAGGAGTTCCAGACAACAGCAACGCACTGGACAACAGCCAACCTAAGGGACAGGAATGCCACTGTGAAGAAGAGAAGGGGCAGGCTAGGAGAGCAATGGGAAGGTCTTGGGAAGTCCCAGGTTTGGGCTGCCTTCCTCTGAGCCGCTGTAGGGACTGTAGGTTCAGACCAGAAGACAACCAGTCCAGCTCTGCTCTATCTCCGAGTTCCTGTCAGGCGAAGGCCTCAGAGCTTAAATAACCTCCACAGCTCACTCCCTTTACTTATTAACTTGTCTCTGTGTGCACGTGTTACATGTAAGTCAGGGGACGGCTCTAGGGAGCTGGTTCTCTCCTTCCTCCATGTGGGTTCCAAGGAATGGACTCGGGGCATCAGGTCTGGCAGCAAGGGCTCTTAGCCACTGAGTCATATCACTGGTCCACCGGCAGCTCAGTCAACAAATGACTCGTCTATCTAGACCTTTCCAAATATATCTGTATACCTTCTATCAGCCAAGATTTCAATTCTAAAAATAATGCCTTGCCTCCGTCATCCATATATATATATATATATATATATATACACACATATATATATATATATATCCTCATTTATATGTGTATATATAAAATTCATATACATACATACATACATACATACATAGATAATACATAAAGAGAGAGACCTCTTGTGGTCACTATGTCACCAAAGACAGTCTTGAACACTTGAACTCCCGATCCTCCCACCTTTGACTCTCTGATGTTATGGTAAAAAGTGGGCACCCTCGGGGCTGGGGATTTAGCTCAGTGGTAGAGCGCTTGCCTAGGAAGCGCAAGGCCCCGGGTTCGGTGAAAAAAGAACCAAAAAAGAAAAAGTGGGCACCCTCACACCTGGTCTTTTCAGAAGATCCAAGCCTGGTTCCCAACACCCCTGTGTGGCAGATCACAATGCTCTGTAACTGCAGTTCTAGGGAATCCCATGTCATCTTTTGGTGTCTGTGCCCCTACTTGCACATGCAGAGAGCCACACACATTAAAAAAAAACACAAAAATTTGTTTGATTTGAGACAAGGTCTCGCTCTATAGCCTTGGCTAGCCTGGAAACTTGCTCTGTAGATCAGGCTAGCCTCAAACGCATAGAGATTCAACTATCTTTACTTCTGAGTGCTGGGACTTAAGGCATAGGCCGCCCAGAAAAATTTAAATCTTAAAAAAAACAATTGGGGCTGGGGATTTAGCTCAGTGGTAGAGCGCTTACCTAGGAAGCGCAAGGCCCTGGGTTCGGTCCCCAGCTCCGAAAAAAAGAACAAAAAAAAAAAAAAAAAGAAAAACAATAATAAAAACTTACATTTATTTTATTTTATTTTTTTATTTTTTCTTCTTTTTTCTTTTTTCTTTTTTTCAGAGCTGGGGACCGAACCCAGGGCCTTGCGCTTGCTAGGCAAGCGCTCTACCACTGAGCTAAATCCCCAACCCCTTGTTTTTATTTTTAATTCATGTCATCTATTTAAATATATTTTGAATTAAAATGTTTTTTGTTTGTTTTTCAACGGCTGGAGAAATCTACAGCACTGGTTGCTCTTGCAGAGGACCTGGGTTTGGTTCCCAGCACCTACATGGTGGCTCACAACTGTATGTAAATTCAATTCCAAGGGATCTGATGCCCTCCTCTGACTCAATGGGCACCAGCATACATGAGGTGCACATAAACTTATGAAGGCTAGACATTCATATACAAATAAATAAAAGTTTTTTTGAGGCAGGAGCGAATGTGTCTAGGAGGGACCTGAACTCCCAATCTTGCTTTAGTTGTTTGATTGTTTGAAGGCGGGGTCTCTCTATGGAGCTCCAGCCATCCTGGAACTCACTATATAGACCAGGCTGGTATCAAAGTAACAGAGATCCGCCTGCCTCTGCCTTCTGAGTGCTGGGATGAAAGGCTTGATGTGGGGGGTTGGGGATTTAGCACAGTGGTAGAGCGCTTGCCTAGCAAGCACAAGGCCCTGGGTTCGGTCCCCAGCTCCGAAAAAAAAAAAAAAGAAAAAAAAAAAAGAAAGTCTATAAAAATTCTAAAAAAAAAAAAAAAAAAAATGGGGTTGGGGATTTAGCTCAGTGGTAGAGCGCTTACCTAGGAAGCACAAGGCCCTGGGTTCGGTCCCCAGCTCCGGGGGGGAAAAAAAAAAAAAAAAAGAACCAAAGGGAAAAAAAAAGAAAGGCTTGATGTGGCTGACCTTGTTTTAGTTTGTGAGTGCTACCAAAGACTCCTATGTTTAGGATTAGCTCAGACAGCTGCATTCTTTTTAGCTAAGCCACTTGTGTAACTGTCAACCATATGAAATCTTGAGGACTTTCATATTTGTGCTCTTAGGACCCTCCCTTGTGAGCATTTTTCCCAGCCCCTTGGAATGCCACTCTTAAAATCTTTATTTTAGATTTACTTATTTTATTTCACTTTTATGGGTTTTTTTGCCTGCGTGTATGTGTATGCAGAACCCATGGAAGCCAGAATAGGATGTAGGACCCCAGAAATGGAGTTACATATGGTTGGGAGGCACCATGTAGGTGCTGGGAATCTAACCTCGATCTCTGAAAGAGCAGAGAGATCTCTTAATCACTGAACCATCTCTCCAGAACTTTCCAGTTTTTTTTTTTTTAATTGCTGTTCAGCAACAAGCTTTATTACCAGGACAAAATAATCCTCCACAGTGAGCTAACCAGATAAGGTTCCTACTTAGCCTTGAGTCTACCTTTATGTCTAACGTAGGCTGCCAATGTACCGCAGTCAGGCACTGTTCCTGCAGGTGAGGCACCAAACACGGCACTCGGGTGGGACAGAAACAAGGTTTTCGGGAGCAGAAGCCTCCCGAGGGAGCTAGCCGGTCAGCCTGGGACACTCTAAGATGGCCTCCATAATGCCTCAAAGGTTCTGAATGTAGCTCCTGAGACTCTGAGGGGGCCTGACAAGGACGAAATGTTACTAGTTGAAGTCCTAAAGTAGGTCAAGGTTGGGATGGCTACCACTTTGTTTCCAACTGAGATACGGAGATCTTCCTTCAAGGGTGAGGAAGGGATTGTCCTACCTGTAATGCAGGGGGACCAGGTAGAAGTTGGCTAACTGCACAGCAGGCCAGAGCTACAAGAAGAAAGTGGGACGGTCAGTAGGTACCCCTCCCTGATACCCAGACCCCTGTCCTGCCTGGCCCCATGTCACCATCTACGTAAGAAAAGGCTGAAGGGTTACTCCTCGTGGGGAATGAGGAAGTGACCCTAACAGAGGATTCCTATGTTGAGGGCCCCAAGCTCAGGGCATTTCAGGACTGAACAGCTAGTGGAAGGGTCAACTCTTACATAGTAGTTGGTGATGAGGGCGTCGGGGTAGTCCTGCAAAGACAGGGAGGAACAGTTAACACTTACATATCCAAGCGGCTGCCATGTTCCTGCATGGATATCACACACAGATTCTGTTCCAAGAAGACACTTCCGGACCAATCCCCCCTATGCTCCTTTCCTCCTGAGCCCGAGACGCTCCTGGCACATCACTCCTTCCTGTCTCCTAACCCTGGGGCAGCTCACCTGCTAGCCAGAGATCCACTCACCCGCTTCAGTTTGGCCCAATTGTCCTGGGCTGACATTCCATTGAGTACCCCTACCAGTGGGAGAAAGCAGCCAAGGAAACATGGGGCAAAGCCCCCCTAGGGAAGAGGAGCCAAGTGAAAGCTTTGTGAGAGCACCCAACGGCCCGGCCAGGCTCTCCTCCAGGCCCTTGTCTCTCAGCTCACCTGATCTAACAACATCTTCTTGAGTGCATTCACCTTGGTGGTGCCGGGGATTAAGTGGTCCAAAACCCTGTACCAGCCTCCGACCACAGGGCCCTTAGAGTAAGAGACAGGACAGCAGGTCACAATGATGGACCCTCCTCAGCTTTTATAATACAAAGCTTCTCCCTCAGGCAGCAGAAACCAACTCCTGAAGAAGGCAGACTCTAAGAGCAAACAGGGCACAGGCAGGCCTAGGTGGGAGAGGCCAATGGAAACCACGGGAATGAATTCCACAGCCGAGGCAATGCAGCCCCACTGCAAGCAGAACTCACCACAAAGCCACAGCCAAGGGATGCCATGGTCAAGGTCCGGCCAGTCTGGTGTTGCTGGAGACCCCGCCTTTCCACCAGCTGCTGTGAGATAATGTCACCTAGGCCCATCAGTGACCCTGTACAAGGTACATGGGTGATGTCAGGACATACCCTAAAAGGAAAGTCTGCTGACCAAATGAGGCTTGGCACTGAGTCCTACCTAGGGCTTTGTACTGGCAAATGACCAGTCCCTTTGCGCTGCCTTGAAGCCCTCTGCTTCTCAAGAATGGTGACATCTCTCGTGTGTCTTATCAGACACGGGATGAAGGGTATGGTGGTGCATGTCTGGCGTCCTAACACTTAGGAGACAGAGGCAGGAGGACTGCTATGAGTTTGAGGCCAGCCTGGGCTACTTAGGGAGTCCCAGACCAGTCAGCACATAGTGAGACCACGGGAAGTGGAATGAGAAGACCAGGATCTACAAACACAAAGTAAGTTGTAGGAAACTAGGACTGAATGCAGATAGAAGAATGAAAGTCTAAACTCCGCAGCTGAGAGCAAGAGGCCAGAATGGAAAAGGTCTTCTAGAACATTCCACTTCAACTCTTATTCTAGAGATGCAAACGAAGGCCCACAATTTCACACAGCTGATACGACAGAGGCAGGTAATGTGACTCCTAGATACTGTCCTTTTTTTTTTTTTTTTTTTTTTGGAGCTGAGGACTGAACCCAGGGCCTTGAGCTAAACCCCCAAGCCCAATACTGTCCTTTTGAGGACTCTGAAATACCAACAGATTATGCTCGGGATAATGAGAGATGCTCTCTCTCTTGCCAGCCCAAAGCAAGACTCTGGCCAGCGTCTTCTGCTTTGGCTTTAGGGGTCTTTATTAGTAGAAAGCAGCATGGATAAATCTTTCTAAAATGTGCTCAAATGGTGCCAGAGAGAATGTTTCGATATTAAAAGCCTCCTCCACAGGGAAAAGTCCTGGCCATCTATTACACACAGGAAGTCAAGCCCAGATTCTCCCTTGAGTTGGCAACAGGACTTAGAGCCATTTCCCCTCAGACCTCTGCACCTGCTTCCCGCTCCTCTAACTACAGACACCAACCCCTAGAAGCCAAGACAGAATTGGAATCATCACTATTTAGAGCCTCCAGTTTGTCATGATGGTGTGACACTCTCTTGCAAACAGTCACAGGGCCGCTTGGGAATGACCGCATGATCTCCGGCTCGCCCATCCATCTCAGTGAGTAATGAGAGTCCCCTCCAGCCCCGAAGCTACCACTGTCCCTGTGCCCTCAATTAGCAATGGGCAAACACATCTTTAACCCTATTCCTTGTTCTGGGGCTGGCTCTGACGTCCATGCTGGCTGCACACACAGCTCTGCCCTTCCCACGCCTTCTCCACGGCACTTCCTCAGAGCCATCTAGTTGGAGGCAGCTGGGGAAAGCTAGAAGCTAGAGCTGGCGATGGGCAACCCTACGTGACCCGGGCAGCTGGCCATCAAGTGGCTTTTCCTCTCCCTCAGCCTCCCAGCCAACCAGTACTGCCTCTCTTCCCCTGAATCTACCCCAAACCATCATCAGGATCTGTGGGTGTGAGGGGCAGCCAAAGGAGGAGCTTACACATAGTGGTTTCCATTCCCCACACCTAACCAAGACCCCAAAATGTGGTCAGAAATAATTAAAAGCTCACAGCCCCAAACAACAAGCTTGCTTGAGGGAAGGCATGAGGAACTCTAATGCTAAACCTGAGGAGATGTGTCAGGTATTAGGATGTCAGGGAACCCACATGTGCTGCCTGGCCCCGGTGTGTTAACACTTCCCTCAGCCCCACCACCTCCCACTATGTGACCATCAGCTGTGTGCTCAGGGCTCTCTCTCCAGCTCTCTCTCCTGGACTACTGCAGCCACGCACAAAGGGGGAAAATGGCCTGGGCTCTCGGGTGATAAAGGGACAACAGTCCACAATGATAAGATGGTGACAGTTCACAAAGGAATCAGTGAATCCTTGCAAAAGATCTGAGATGTCAGTAGCCACGTGTCCATCTGACTAGGGAGTCTTGGAGATAGGAAGTGACCTCGTAGGAAGCAGAGTTTGGATCAACTCAAGCCAGGGGAACAAGGTAAGAGGATAGGCAGAGGGCAAGCTCAGAGGCCATGGGCTACCCAAGGCTCCAAACCAAGGAACGTCTTAAAGGGACAACATGGCAAAGGTGTTTCCTGAGCAGGCACAGTGGCACACACTTGTCACCTCAGCACATGGAGGCAGAGACACAGGACTGTTTCAAGCTCGAAGGAAGTCTACATTGTGAGGCCTAAGGCCAGCCAGAGCTGTGCAGTGAGACTCTGTCTCAAGCAAAACAACAAGAATACATAGGAGACACACAAACAAACAAGGGGCTCATTGATTATGCGCATTTACAGTTCTTGCAGAAGACCCAGAGTTGGTTTCCAGCACTCACACGGCAGCTCACAACCATTTCTAGCTCATTTCAAGAGATCCAGTGGCCTCTTCTGGTCTCACACACATATGTGCACATATGTGCTTATTGTATACTTAAGCACTTGTGTACGCACTGCCCAGGTTTCTACTGCCTCTATTTCTCATTACCCATAGGGAGAGCAGGCAGGACAACTCTTAGGAAATAGAGATGTGCATCTTTTCTCTTTTCATAACTTATCAATAGTCATAGCAGCTAAAGGCATAACTGGAATAAAAACCAGTTCCACGACTCTGGAAGTCCTTAGTCATTGAAAAAGGCCTCTCTATAGTGTCCGCGAGGGTAAAGGGTATCCCTACTATAGGGTTTTGTTGGTTGGTTGGTTTTTGAGAGGTGAGCCCCATGCTATATTTGAGTAGCCCATATGTGCTTGCTTTTATTTAGACTGTCTGATTTCTGGACAACAGGGGTGGGGAAGGATTCATCCCTTTAGTTAAGGTGCCTCCATTGTACAGTAGATGCCGATCGTAGCTGACTTCTTAGGGTGCTCCACAGCCCTCCTCAGGGGAAGTGGGAATGTCTGAACAGACTCAGACAGCCACAGTATGGCATTTGTTACTTCTTTTACACCTCACGTAAGAGCAGGGAGAGGGAGAAGAGTTGGCACATGTGAGCACAGTTTGAG
This sequence comes from Rattus norvegicus, assembly GCF_021556685.1. NCBI lineage: Eukaryota > Metazoa > Chordata > Mammalia > Rodentia > Muridae > Rattus > Rattus norvegicus. The sequence continues at coordinate 31,476,986 of NC_141539.1, read as the reverse complement.
TATCCCCTAGCCCAAACCTTAAAGTCTAGGTCCCAAACTGCACCCATCAAGCCCGAGGCAGTGCCAGGTGACAGGCCATCTTCAGGGAGATGAGGTGAGGAGAGCCAATGTAGGTCTGCCCAGGTCCGTTCATTTCTGACATGGCAGTGCCTGGAAGTTAGTCTTCTGCTCATAAGAGATTATGGCCACTCGACCTGCAGTAAGTCCAGGACAGCCAAAGGCTTTGGTCCAGGCCAAGAGCAAAGCCTGCGTTCCAAGTGAGTCTTCAATGGGAAGGACTCAGACATTCAAACTCTTTATCCTATTTTCTCCAGCCCAGAACTCAAACAATCAAAGCACCTGACCTCTGGGTGACTTTAAGAAAATGATCTGGTTAACCAGGATAGCATAGTGATCTGGTTCCTCTATGCCTGGACTTGAGAGCTGGATCTGGGAGCCCAAAAACACATAATGCCAGAGCCCTGGTGAAATGGGATGAGGGTTGTTGGGCAGTGGGGCCCAAAATCCAAGCTGGGCATGGAGCCTAGCAAGTAGACACTGGTTCTGAGTATGATGACATCATACCTCTGGGTAGGTGCCAGTTCTCATTCGTCACTCCCCGTGGATCCAGGAGGTGGGGGAAAGAGATGCTTGGCTCTGGGCTGAGCTATTTGAGACCATGCCCTGCCTGTGAATGGAAAAGCCCTGACTTTCTTCCACAGCACGAGTAGAGACAAATTCCCCAAGTCCCTTTGCTCTTACACTTGATATGCAGAGAGTCTTACTTATACATAGGCAAATACGGTGTTGCTGGACGATGAGAATGCAGATGCGCAGGGAGTGGCTCTCCGGAATGAGAGGAGATGTGCCTTTAAGGAGGGGTCCGCAGGTACAGATATTCCTGGTATGGAACCAGCAATGCTGCTGACTGAGGGCCCTCCTGGCTGGGGCAGGAGCTTGAACTGACCTAGGACCCAGAGGCAGCTGGAACTTTATGGCGAAGGGGAAGCATATTCCCTGGGATGGGTCTGAATGCTCAGCTCACTACTATCCGTAAGTGTCCCACAGAAGAAAATGAGACAAAAAGGCCAGTTCTGCAGTCTGCCAAGTGTGACCCAGACCAGCTGGGTTGACAGTGTCCCAAGTAAAGGAAGCAGTGTCCTAGACTCCAAGACCAGCTCTAGAACTGACTATGCGATGCCTAAGTGTACACCATACCCTGCTTGTGCCTCAGTTTCCCTTTCTGTAGTATCGAGGCCTGTGAGACTCACACTCTGGCTTAATTCAGGTTTCAGGGAAATAAGTGTTCACAGTTTAGCTGCTCTCGTGGCCTGCAATGGATGGGACCAGGCCTGGGCTCTGGGCCCACTGGAGTCTGGAAGAGCCCTCCAGAAAGGAAGGGATGAGGCTGACTCAGACTCTGCAGAACACAGTCAACCTTCCCCCAGGCTGCCCTGGTTGTGACTCTAGCTTGGCTCCAAAGCTGGTGTACTAGACACTTCCACTGAACCACTTCAGTCTGGATTCACCTGTCCCTTGCTCTAGTCATTACTGCAGTTGAAACAGAAAGGCCTCCTTCAGGCCTAGCCCAGCGTACCCAGGCTCTCACTGTTAATGCCCTTGGGGACTTCACAGGTGTGAAATTGTAGCAGAGAGGAGTTAAGTGTTCCCAGGGTGGAATAGAAGCTGGTGGACTGAGGTCTCTTCTGAAATGACTATTCATCTGACAGGGCATTTCAAATTGCTTTTTATTTCCAAGGTACGGAGCCACAGAGGTCTGAAAAGCAGCTGGTTTAACACACCTTCGTACCCGCTCTTCCTTTACCCTTGGGAAGGAGGACTTTCTAGCCTGCACAGAAGCTTCAGACCCTGTTTTTTGGCAAACCAAAGCTAAGATACTTCTCTGTAGCTGGGTATGTGCAAGCCTTATGATCCAGGCACTTGAAAGGCTTTAGTAGAAGGACTGATGAGTTCAAGGCTAGCCTGAGCTACACAGCAAGATTCTGACTGAAAATAACCACCTGGGCATGGTGACGCATGCCTTTAATCTCAGCACTCAGGAGGCAGAAGCAGGATCTCTGAGTTTGAGGCCAGCCTGGTCTACAGAATGAGTCCAGGACAGCCAGGGCTACACAGAGAAATTCTGTCTCAAAGAAACATAAAAACAAACAAAGGCACTTGCTATACACAAGTTGCCAATGATGATACAAAGGGCTAACTCCTTGAACCTTCAAGTTTATTATACATTTTAAAAGTTCCGGGCTGGAGAGATGGCTCAGTGGTTTAGAGCACTGACTGCTCTTCCAGAGGACCTGAGTTCAAATCCCAGCACCCACATGGTGGCTCACAGCCATCTGTAATGGGATCTGATGCCCTCTTCTGGTGTGTCTGAAGACAGCAACAGTGTACTTATATATAATAAATAAATAAATCAAAAAAAAAAAAAAAGTTCCAGTCAGTCCCAGGAGAGAACTGACTGCATAGTCACATAACACACATGTGTACACAACACAATAAATAATGTAAAATGAAATAAAAGGCACAAAAAGATAGGCATAGTGTCCAGTGTCCAGAGAGTGTGCTTACCCAGCCTTTAGTGTTGTGAATAGATAAATAAATAACACTTCCAAAGCTTCTTCTCAGAGATAATTCCTGTAACTGACCTTTTAAGTTCTAAATGAGGAAACTGAGTCCCAAAGAGGTTTATTGATGTGGACTAATTAGGCAGTTACTAAGTGCTATGCTCTGAGATTTAGATCTTGGCCTTCTACCTCCAAGTCTGAGATCTCTGTTGTTTCTCAGTGTGAGCTATCCCATGGGACTTCTGGAGACACTGTGCTCTGACAACAGTCCAAAATGGTTAGGTGAGCTAAGCCCACCCCACCTTTTATTTGTAGTTTGGTCCAAACACCCTGTCAGTAAAGAAGGGGAAGTCTGCAAGACATGCTGTGAGGCTACAGGTTGCTTCAGAACCAGGTGAAGATGCAGCAGCTTCCTGAGTGACGAACACATGAGACCATATAAAGAGCCGAGCCCCACGGGCGGACTAGGACCCCATCCCGGGTGGACCAGGGACCCCAGCAGCCACATTTCTGCACTTAGACCCCTTGGAGCCCTTACTCCACCTTCGTTAGCTACCGATCGTTTAGGTAGGGAAGCATCACTGTCCTTTGCTCACCATTCTTATGGCCACAAGGGGGCCGTCTATCTGGCAGCAGGGTCCTGAGGGAATCTGAGGCTGGGCAGAGGCCAGAATGTCAGTTCCCATCACAGCCACAAGTCCAGCATGAGTCACGGCACACTCAGCCAGGTGAGTCATGCAGGCCGGACACGCTGAGGACAAGAGGTGGATGGGCATAGGATGCTATCGAGGGGCCAGAGAGGAGTAAGAGTCCATCTCCTGACCAGTCATGCAGTTTCTAATGCTATATGGCTATCTGCTAACAGGACCTCTGTTCTACCTACCTGTTAGCCCCTCTCTTTCCCTTCAGAAGCCCACAGCCCTCCTTAGAATATGGGTTCTTTCTCTAAGCATAGACAAGGCCTGTTTATTACCTGCTCGCCCACTGCACTGCTCTGGTGATCAGAGGCCTGCTGATATTCCCTCGTCCCGTCGCCTTGTACTAGCTGCCAGCAAAAGGAAGGTGGAAACAGACACAGGAGGCACCTGGAGGTACTCTGTGAAGCTGCTATTTCATCACTGACAGAGTTAGTTAGTATGCTGAGAATATGCTGGTAAGAAAAACAAACAGTGAAGTAGGCTAAGCTCAGGAAAGAGGTCACCTAGCCGGCTCTGGCAGCTTACACTTGAAATATCAGCATTCAGAAGGCTGAGACGGGACTGTTGCAAGTTCAAGGCCAGTCTAGCTACATAGTAAATCCAGGTCAGCCTGGGCTAGTGTGAATCTTATCTTAAAATAAAAATGAAATAAAAAGGAGGAATATACTAACCGAGGAGAGGGACTTAACAGAGTCCCAAAGCTGATTACTGATTCAGAAGTGTTGTTTTAATATGACTTCAAATATACTTCAAATATATGACTGGTTTGTACACTTTACAATAAAAAAATACTTACAAAAATAAACTAGAGTAGGTTACATCAGCACTTGTTGGATGTGTGATTTAATGTGGAGTCATTCCAGCTAACAGAACTTTGGACACTACCAAGCATGTACACAATGTGCTCAGCACACTATAAAGTGTAAGAGGAAAACATTTAGCTTCCCAAGATGAAGTCTCTTGGGGGAAATGCTCTTAAGAATGGACTACTTAGGCTATGCAGTGGTGGCACAACCCTTTAATCCCAGTATCTGGGAGGGAGAGGCAAGTGGATCTGTCAGTTGAAGGCCATCCTGGCACACAGACTGAGTTCCACAGCAGCCAGGAACACAGAGAAGCCCTGCCTTGAAAAACAAAACAAAAATCATCACCTAACTCTTTGAGGACTTTAAGTCTTGCAGGACAAACTGTGTATCTCTCTCCTTTTGGATTTATTGTTATCATTTTGAACTGTGTGAGGTCTGTGTGTTGGTTTATGCAAGTGAATGCAGGTGCCTCAAATGGCTGGAGGTGACAGGTCCCCTGGAGCTACAGTTGGCTATGAGCCACTTGACATGGTGCTGAGTCCTCTACAGAGCAGTATGTGCTGTTAACCTCTGAGCCATCTCTCTACCCCCCTTCTCTCCCACCTGTGTCTCTTAAAAACAGCTTACCCTCCAAAACAGACATAATAGTGAGGGAGAAGCAAAACACTTCTGGGGGCTAACCAGGAGGAAATGGGTGTCGCGATATGGGTCTCCTTCTCCTCAAATCAGCTGCTCTAATTATACTCTGTTTCCAGAGTGACACTCACCAGCTGTCAGAACCTGGACTTTCCACGGATGTGCAGCCAGGGCCCTCTGGTATGCTCGCCAGAGTGCCATGCCTCCTGTCAAACCAAGAGGAGAAGTCACTCCCACTGCACCTCACAGTAAAGAACATGCCTGCCACTTCCTTATCCTCACTCGCCCTACTTCCAAAATCTGCAAATGACAGAGGCCGCAGAAAAGTTGCTTACTGGGCCGCGTTCCTGCCTCGTGGTCACTATACAACTGGAGAAGCAGCAGTAAGGCATCCAGTCCTAATCCAGAAACTCATGAGGTCAGAGCCTGGGTTCCACCCCCCAAGTAAACACGATAGGTCCCCAAATTCAGACTCCCCTGCAACTAATCCGCATCCTTTAGGAGTGCAACTACACACCGGAAATAAACCAAGGACTTGGGTCTGTAAAGTCACATGACCTGTAAGAACTCTCGGCCCACAGTGCTTCCAGGCAGTGACTGCCAAGAAACTCCACTCACCTGAGTGCCAGTTCTATGCGGAACCTCACTCACGTGACCGTAGCGGGCCCAGGGACTTCCGTATCGAGCACCGCCTCTTCCGTCCGCCTGCGGGCCGGGCTGTTGTTTGGACTCAAGCAGTCCAGGAAGAATGCAGGTGGGTGGGGCCTCTGATACCAGTAGGAAGGCGGCTCAGCCCGCTACCTAATAGTAGGCAGCCCCCTTATCGTGGACTGCACCAAACCTCGGTGTGATACAGTCTCCCTTCCCTAAACCCGTACTCCCGGTGGTAGCCAGGTCTGGATTCCCTTCTCAGTTTAACTTGAATGCTGCTTTAATGCAGGTGTCTGCACACGTTGTTTCTGTATTGTACCCAAGTTCCCAAGTGAGCGGAGCTCAGACTTGTTCCATTTTTTTTCTTCATACCAACATTTTAAGTTTTGAATAAGCAGTCAACTCTCTGGTGAGCCACTGGCATAGCAGAACCTGAAAGTGCCCATGCTGTCTTCTCAAGACTGCTCAACCTAGGTCATGAGTTTGTAAAATGACCCGGCTAGCAGGCTAGCAATCAGGGGTCCTCGTCTAGGGATGTACAAGAGGGGACTCAATGGGGGCTTTGTTTTATAGGTTTCTGGAGTAATTTTAAACAAAGCATAAACTGTTTAAAAACCAGTTTAGGAATCTTAGTCTCCCTCAAGCTGTAACACCCAACTCCCTGAAAATACCTTCCTGAGATAGGTAAGGATGTATACATTCCCAAGTGTTGAGAAAGGTCAACTTTCCTGCCCTCTGCCTACCACCAGCTCATTTATTCAACTCCTGAATGATTAATGAAGGATGGATTCTATTATCTACTACAGAGAGTAAGGACTCAGGGGAATTAGATTCCTGTGTATGGAACGTGCTAACGGAATTTCACTAGTAGATGCAGTAAGGAGTCTGGATGTGCAAGACTGGAAGGTGTTTTTAAGCAAGGGTATATGGATTCAAACCCCAGTGGTGGTTATGTACCTTATTCAGATGCTTTAACCTCTCAGAATCCAATCGCCATTACGTATTACAGAAAACAGTACCTACCCCACAGAGCTCAATATGTCTGAAAGCACCTCAGGCAGGGCAAATGCTTACTATCCTTTATCCATCCCGCTTCTCTGAAACACATGGAGATTTTTACCCCAACTAGAGCAATATAAAAAGTTCCCCAGAGAAATTTGACCTAGGCGTTTCTGGAGGGGAGGAGATATGGGGAAGGAAGTAAACCAAGGATTTGTACACACTAAGTACATGCTCTTCCACTGCCGCATCCCAGCCAAGATGGGATCTTGGAGGATAAAGAGGATTTAGGTGTTGATGGAGAAGGCAGCAGAATAGAGGAACAGAGGAAGAAGAGTGAGAACCAAGAGTACAGACCCAGGTAAGAAAGGTAGGGAGAAAAATGGACTGAGGAGAAAAGGCTCATGGGAAAGTGCATAAAACAGCAGGAAATACTGCCCACATTTACCTCTGAGCTCAAGACTGAACACCAGGAGCAGGGTTGCTGGCACAAGCCTACAGCCGCAGCTTTAGTTCCCCCCGGATCCCACCTTCTCTACCACTGAAGTAGGGAAACACAGGTGTGCTGTGTCAATGGGTTGCTCTGCAGGACAAGCCAAGCTTCTCTGCAATGGAAGGCACTTCTTTATTAGTTCAAAAAGCAAGCCCGACGCAGCCTGAGCTGGATCGCAACAGAGTGGTACAACACTTGGCTCCTAACACTAATGCAGTTGTGGGTCCTTCTGCTGTGTAAGGATCTTTGTGTCCTACAGGTCTGTTTCCTCTTCTGTATAGGAAGGGGACACAACTACTTAAATCTCTTCTTAAAATCTTCTGGCATTTGACAAATCTTCTACACTATTCAGGCAGAAAGCTGTCCCCAGATATAACAGACCCATTTTGAGTGCTCTAAAGTCTAGATTTCGTTTAGGGCAATACTAATGTCAACTGCATCCCATCTAAGAGGAGACAGGCTACTTGTTTCCTATTTCCTAAGATGGCCTAACTACTTCCTTCCAAACCTCAGCCTGTATACGTCAATGTGTCCCCTGGCTGTGATCTGGCAATCTCACATCACAGGGCTGCCTGTGTTTTCAAGGCAGTAATCAGTCATGTGAGGTGCAGCTATCCATAGAGGACTCAATTGAGAGAACAATACATTATTGGGTTCTAAATACTTTCTATACAGAGTTTAAACATGTTTAATACGTCAGCAATGTGACCATATCATAAAGATCAAAAATCATGACTTGTAAAAGAATGATTGAAATAACTAAAGATATTTAATCTAGAGAAAAAAATGACTTGGGAAACACATGATAGCTACTGTGAAGTACTAAAAAGGGCAGCCGCAGGGAAGAACGACTATTTCCTAACACCCATCAGTTAAAATTAATAGAGGTATACTCTGACTTGATATAAAGGAAGATCTTTTTTTTTCTTTTTTCTTTTCTTTTCTTTTTTTTTAACTTTTTGGTTTTATGAGATAGCCCAGACTGAACGCAAACTTGTGATCCTCCTGTCTTGGCCTCCCACGAGCCGGGATTACAGGTATGCACCACTATACCCAGCTTCAAGAATTTTAAAAACACTATCTAGGAGTGTTCAAGTAGTGTCCCATGTCAGTGATTGGGAACAAGTTAAGAGCTAGCTGCTGTCCTACTGGCAGGTGCTTATGGTCTCCTCGGTTACAGTTAAGTTACGAGCAGCTTCAGTCCAATAAATTACTGTCCCCACCACTGGGCCTGTGTGTTGGTTATTCTAAAGAGGAAGATTGGAAGGCAATAACATCAAATCCTGGAAATAGACAGGAGCCTTCATGAAGATGTCCTTTCCGACTCTCCAAATACCCACTCACAAGTGCTCTCAAAAACACCCAGTGCCTTTACTTAGCTTTACCTCCTTCACATATGCTCAATATGAGCAATTTGACTCCCAAGCCTAGGTTTGGCCTGAGTGTTTCTTGTGAGCCACGGTTTTAGGCATAGGAATTGTTGTGGAGGGGGAGCCCCCCTACCTGCAGGGAGCTATAACCATAGAAGTCTGTAGAAGGAGAGGGATTTAAGGAGTTTGGGGCATGTAGGCCTCAAGATGTAGGCCTGGCACCATCACTGTCCAGGAAGGGCCCAGGTCCTATGCTCTGTGCATAGGGGCCATTTGTTCTTGGCAGACTTCAATCCAAGAGTTTGTGTGGACCAGACTAGGGATTAGGGAGAAGGCAATGGCTGCTTGGAGAGAAACCAGGCCCTTCAGTTGGAAAGGATGGTTGGAACATAGCATTGAAGTTGGCTCGGCTTTCAAGCTGTACACGGTGGGCCAGCGGGGAGGTGAGTCCACGGACAAAATGGATCCGAACCAGCCCTGACTGCCCCCCAGATACCAGCCATCCATAGGAGTCCAGGTTTGGGCTGAAACGTACCTGTGAAGAGAAGAGAAAACCGTAAGAACCTCAGGGGTTGTGTCTTTGGGCAAACCCCTGCCTGCATGAGCTTTAAAAACAGATCACCGCACCACTTCAGATCACTTCAGCCCTCAGAAGGCAGAAGCAAGCGGATCTCCGTGAGTTTGAGGCCAACCTAGTCTACGAGGTGACCAGGATAGCCACTGACCCTGTATCAAAACCACCCAAACACCCAAACAAATAAAGTCACAATCAGGATGACTGGACCATGTGAGACAGTCAGTGAATGAGGTCTGTATACCATGACCCAGGAGAGAGAATCAAGGCTGCTTCCCCTCCCGCCATCTCACTGCCTTTAAACCTCTCACTTCACTGATCACAGACACAGAGTGGGGCAGGAGAGATGGAAGACAAGCTCTCACCTTGTGAATAGCTTCAAGTTGCAGCCTGTCCAGGCAAAGCTGAGAATGCCCTTCTCCTTCCTGCATGCGAAGCATCGGTTCTCTACGAAGCAGATTGTGGAAGGAGCTCTGGGAAACATAGGTGGAGTTTCTTAGGACTCCCTGTTACCTAAGGTTTCTATCTGTCCTAATGTCACAATGACTTGTAGTCACGACTTACCAGATCTGTGTCTTGAAAGAGCAGGTAGTGGTGGTTGATGGTCTCAGTGTAGGTCCTCGCCTTGGGAGGGTTGGGGGTCTCAGAGGAGGTCGAGGAGTAGTCTTGGTCTTCAGGGCTGTCCTGGTATGGTATCAGATCTGCTTTATATATAGGCTAAAGAGAAAACCGTAAGGTTAGCATCTGAAATTTTTATTTTTTATTTATAACTGCATGCACTCGCACATACTATGGGATGCATGGGAGTCAATTCTTTCTTCTATCCTGAGGACCCTGGGGAACAAACTCAGCTCAGAGAGGCTTAGCAGCTGGTGTCTCTACATGCTAAGCCAGCTCTCAAAACAGACTTTAAATACTCAACACAAAAGCAGAAAGGAAACCAGCTCACAGTGGCCAAGTCTCAAGAACAGAAAGAACACCCTGAGGCTGGCACAGGGCTGTGAGCCTGATGACCTGAGGCAGAGACAGAGAAGGACTCTCCAAGGTCGCCCTCTGGCTACACCAAACCTCATACACATGAAATAAGTATAATGCCAGTAACAATTTTTAGGAAACATGTTCAGTTCTAACAGGGTAGAGGAGGTTATACATAAGTCCTCGCTACAACAGGACAGTGTCAGAGGCTGGCACGAGCACTAGCTTGTACTCTACCTTGAGCTGGCCAGACTATGATCTAATAGACAAATGTTCATAGACTTACAAATCTTCTTTCTGCAGGTTTCTTGACATTGATTGGGTTTGACGCCATGTCAGGTAAAATAGCTGCAATGAGCTCCCCGGATATATCTCCTGCAGCTACTGTCCCAAGCCAGTCTGAACCTGAAAGACTCTAATAGGAAGAGACATATTGATTTCACCCATCCACTCATTCACTCCTGTGATAATGACTAAATAGTCTGAGGTTGAGGCGAGACACACACAAAAAAACACTCTTGTCCCTAACCATACAGTTACCATACACCTGCTCCTCCTGTGCCCTGAATGGTGTCCTGTTACTGTCTGCTCCTGACTTACTACAGTGAGCGAATGACCATTTCCTGCATACTGAAACTTGGAGAAAGGAGAGGCTCACCCAGACAGTGCCTTTCCGTGGAGCAGTAAAGTAGGCCTTAAAACCAAGGTAACCCGCATCAATGTAATGAATTCCACAGAGCCCGTAACTAGAAGAGAAAGAAAATAAACCTTCCTTTTTCTAAGAGCATTGTTTCTTCCAGAATTCAGATACCTCAGCCAACAAACTCAACCCTCCTTGTCCCACAATCTGACATGCTCCGCGCCCCAACCCGCAGGGCCTGTCCCCAGAACTCATATCTTCATCTTGTCGTACGAGGCATAACAGTTGTCTTGAGCCACTGTGACACCATTGTAGGGGAGCAGCCAGGAAAGCTCTGTACTCAAGAAGCGCTTGATACAATTTATTGGTTCATAAGGTCGTCGAAGATCCCAGAACTTGATTTTCCGGTCACTCCCTGCAGACACCAGGAAATGACTGAAAAAATGGGAGGTGAGATCAGAGCCTGTATGGAAGAGTGGGCCTGCTACAGTTCCCCGCTCCACAGCCCTCGTACTCTGTACCTGTTAGCTTTGCACCACTGAATTGTACGAACAGCCTGGTCATGGGCTAGGAAACACTGGAAGGGGTACAGCTTTAAGGAGCCATCAGAGAGTCGTATCCTTTGGAGGGGCGAGTTAGTGGGAAGATTCCAGAAAACTACCATGCCTAAAGTAGAGATAGAATGTGGAGACATCAGAGCAGCAGTTCTTGACCCATGGGTTACCACCCCCTTGGAAAACCTCTATCTCCAAAAGAATTTACATTACAATTCATAACTGTAGCAACACTAGTTACGAAGTGGCAACGAAATAATGTCATGGCTGGGGTCAGACCACGTGAGGGACTGCACTAAAGCACCCTGACACTAGGAGGGTTGAGTTCTGCTACACTAGGAAGGCTCTGTGGTCTTATTTCTTCCTTTGAGATTCCAGACTGCCTCCTACTCTCAAATCCACACTGCAGTGAAAGTGCAGGACAATGATGACGGGCCTCAGTTCTCCCTCCCAGCTCAGCTCAAATACCCAACCTGACACTAACTAAAAAATGGCGGTGGAATCCTAGACCCACATTTGAAAGGTTTCACTCTGAGTGTATCTGATGGCTGCTACATAGAGAGATTTTTTAAAATTATGTGTATTTGTCAGTGTGGGAGTATGTACATATGTAAATGTAGGTACAGATGGATGCCAGAAGGTGGTTCTGGATCTCCTAGAGCAGGATTTTAAAACAGTGCATATCTGCTGATATGGGGGGACATATTTATAATCTCCGCATTTGGGCTGAGGCAGGAGGATCTGCCTGGGGCACACTGAAGCCATATCTCAACAAAACAAAACAGAACTCCTTTAGAATAGCAGCTGTCAAACTATAACCAACAAATCAGACAGATAGAGTGCTGCCTTCTTTATTTAGTACTCATGCATGCCAGGCAAGTGCTCCATTTCACAGGGATGGAGTTAGACCCTCACTGCATAATGCTCCTTTGAGCCAGCTTCTGAGTATGCAGGCTGGTCTCAAACTCACCGCATGCTTCTGCTCTGCCCACACTGTGTTGGGATGATAATTATAAGCCCCAATACTTGGCTTAGGTGCCTGCCTCAGTAAATTCCAGTGAAACAAACAATCACACTTACTCAGTCAGGGTTGACTGCATATCCAAATAGCAGAATGTAATACCAACAATGGCAAAATAGCTCATAAAGTCTAAAATCCTTTCTATTTGGTGCATTATCTAATTCTTCTGTACAAGAATAATAAAAGTAACAAAGTACAGAGGAAAAGACAACAAATGGCAAACAAAAAAATTTGATTGACAAGGCTGGCAAAGGAGAGGTGCTCAAATGTAATTCAGATAAAAATAAAGGATAAAGGACATTAAAAATCTTATAATAGTTTAGGAACATATCTGTAGCTAAAACCCCTTGTATACATAAACTTAGGGAGTGAAGCATTTATAAATCTTTCTTGGAAAACAAAACCAAAAAAGAATATAGTGACTTGTAGGTAAGCAATGAAAACAACCCAGCAAGGAGCCAAAGGGGCCTGGGGAAGAGAATCATTAGAGCACTTAAAACCACAGCAATTATCTCACACCAGGACTGAGTTCAATCACCAGTCCTGGGAGGATGTAAAGACAGAAGAAGCATGTATCCTGACCAGGAAATACCACCAAGGAAAACAGAAGACGCAAGTGTGATAGAGGAAGGTTAAAAAGGTGCTAATGGCCTGAGCTTTCTGACAGAAAGTCTACTGCTATGATAATTATGAAACCATCACTTAAAAACAATAAAGGCAGGGCTGGTGAGATGGCTCAGCAGTAAAGGCACTTATTGCCAAACTTGGCAACCCGAGTTTGAACCCTAGGGATTAGCTACATGGTTAAAAAAAAGAACCAACTTCCACAAGTAATCTTCAAAACTCCACCCATCACCCTCCCCCCAAATAAATGTAAAAGATATGTAATTAAATATCTTTAAATTATACTTATTTGAGGAACTGGGAGATTATACCCAGGACCTTATGAATATTACAAAGCACTTGCTAACCTTTTACTTTTGAGATATGGTCTAAGATGCCTGGGCATTCCTTGTACTTGGTGCTCCTCCCTCAGGCTTCACAGCAGATGAGATATAGGCCTGCACCGCTAGGCCCTCCAACACCTTCAAGAGAACACTGATCCCCTAGCACTGGAGTCACCATGTGAGCTGCCATGTGGACGCTGGGACTCAAACCCACGTCCTCTGAAAGAGCTGCCAGTGTTCTTAACGGCTAAGCTATTTCTCCAGCTCTCTACACCTTTAAACAGCTTATATAGTATGATCTTTTTTCTATAAACTCGTCTTTCTTTAAACTCCTGTGTGCTTATTTTCAGAGAATTTTTCTCTTTTCTATTTTATAATGGAACATTTATCTGAAGCATATTAATTTCAAGCACACAATTCCATGAGTTTGCTAGCTACTTGTACTAGTGAGATAACCCCACCAACAAGAACCCAAGTGTTTCCATAAATGTTAACATTCCTATGACTCTTTGCATCTATTTTGAGTGAGACAAACAACTTTCTAAATACCATACCAGTAATCATCAGGCATTGTGACTGTGGGTAGTTTCTTCCAGTGACTGTCTTAGATGTTTCCTCATGTGTCAGGAGACCATCACTTTTTTATTGCTGAATAGTCTGTTGTATTTACCAGTTTTGTCCATCTATCTTTCAAACTTCCTGTCTCAGTTAGGTTTCTATCACTGCAAAGAGACACCATGACCAAGGCAACTCTTATAAAGGCACACTTGGTGCTGGAAGAGCTGAGAGTTCTACATCTTGATCTGAAGGCAGCCAAGACTGTTCCACACTGAGTGGAGTATAGGAAACCTCAATATCTACTCACAGTAACACACTTCCTCCAATAAGGCCACACCTCCTCCAATAATCCCACACCTAATAGTGCCGCTCCATATGGCCAAGCGTTCAAACACATGAATCTATGGGGGCCAAACCTATTCAAACCACATTCCACTCCCTGGCCTCTGCAGGCTTTTAGCTATAACATAATGCTAAATTCATTTAGTCCAACTTTGAAAGTCCCCATAATCTATCACAATATTTAAAATTCCAAAGTTCAAAGTCTCTTCTGAGCGTCATGCAATCTATTAACTATAATCCTCTACAAAGTCAAAAATCAAAAAGCAGATCGCGTACCTCCAACATCACAGGATATACATTACCATTCCAAAATGTCAGAGTGAGGAAGTAATGGACCAAAGCCAAGACCAAAACCAGCCGGGCAAACTCCAAACTCTGCATCTCCTGTCTGATGACCAACTCCTTTTCAGGTTTGTTGACTACAATTCTTTCTCTTGGCTGGTCAACTCCATTAGTAGCTTTCCCCAGCAGGTGGCCCACGGCTCTGGCATCTCTAATATCTTGGGGTCGCCAAGGCAACTTTAATTTTATAGCTCTTGTTCCAATGTCTGGGATCCACATGATATTCTAGGCTCCTCCAAAGGGCTTGCATCACTTCTCCAGCTCTGGCCTCTGTAGCACTCCAGGGTCTGGTTGACCCCACTCTACTGCTGCTGCTGTTCTTGCTGGTAATCTCATAGTACTGCACCTCCAAATTTTACACTGGGGTCTTCCACTACAACTAGGGTGCACTTTCACAATCCCTCATAGGTTCTCTTCATGGCGCCCAGCTTCAACTTCTCTGCACGACAGGGCCTTCAACTGCCACTGAAACTGCACATTTACCAATGACCTTTCTTGGCCTCTCACAGTGCCAAAACTCAGCTACTTGTCATGATCCCTCATGCTTTCAAAACCAGTACCACCTGGGTGATTCTTATACATCAAGTTCAACTGCCACCATGATTTCTATCTCTGGACCAAAGCTTCTTTGTGCTCTGAGAACACATCGCAGATTCCACCTCAGTAACACTATCTTCTTAATCACTGCTAATTTCTTAGCTCCAGCGAACCAGCATCAATTGTCTCAGTAACTCTGTCTACTATTGACTCTAAAGCCAGAACCATGGCAGAAGCTGTCGATTTCTGTTGCTTTGCTGGGACTGGTACATGGTCCCCTTGTTCAATTACATCTTCACCAGCTTTCTGTTCAATGATTTTCCTTCACTGCCTAAACTTGGCTCTCCTGAAACTTGTTCTGTAGACTAACCTTGACCTCAAGAGAGCTGCATGCCTCTGTCTCATGAGTGCTGGGATTATGCCTGGTCCTAGGCTTTTCTGTAATTCCTTTTCACAAGAGACATGACTACTATGCCTCAAGATCTGGATCACAAGCCTGTATCTCCCAGCATTAATCTGGATCATATGTATGCCCTCCACTCTGGGTTGTAGTTTGTTCCAGATAGTCAAGCTGAGAACTGAGACTAGCCTTCATAATCCACCCCTTGTCAACCAGACTCACAATCACATCTCCTTCTGACTGAATGAAAACAATAACCAGGTAATAACAATGCCTAACATGATAAAACTCTCCCTTGTTAACTGCAAACTTATAAACAATAAGCTTAGCTGGGTGGGATCTTGCCCTGAGGTCACCACTTCCTTAATTCCATTTAATATTTGAATACAGGATTTAGCTCCATTCTACTTCCTGGTGCCCTTTTAATCTTTAAAGCATATACACTGTGTATTTTTCCTTTCTCAGTTTGCTATGTCTGATCAAAAGGCTCTCCACAGAGTGACCCACAGGACAAAGTCTATGCGAAGCTATTCTGAGATTCCCTTTGTCAATGCAATCTCTTCACTTTAGCCTCAGGCAGACTCTTCAGACAAGGGCAAAAAGCAACTACATTCTTCACCAAAACATCAAAAGAATAGTCTCTAGGACACAAACTAAAATTTTCTTCTGAAATCTCTTCAGCCAGCCTCCCACAGTTCCAATCGCCCTCAACACCACTGTCTTCTATGCTTCTGCTAGGAAGGCCCACTAAACCCCACTTAAAGCATTTCACTGCTTTCCAAAGTCCCTAAATCCACATTTCTCCCAGCAAAAGCATGGTTAGGCCTATCACTAGTCCCTGGTACCAACTACTGCTGTGCAGAGACACCATGACCACAGCAACTCGTACCGTGGCTGGTTTACAGTCTGTATCATCATGGTGGGAAGTGTATGTAGCACTGTGCATGCAGACGTGGTGCTGGTGGAGCCCAGAGCTCTACATCTTGATCTGAACTGTTCCACACTGGGTGGAGTTTGAGCACAGGAAACCTCAAAGCCCACCCAGAGTGACTGCACTTTTTCCAACAAGGACACACCTTCTAGTCATGCCATTATCTGTGGCCAAGCATTCCAACATAGGAATCTACAAGGGGCCGAACCTATTCAAACAACCACAATTACATTAATTTATTTTGTATGTGTGTAGTGTAGCCTGTGTACGAAGAAGTACATCTTGACTTGAAGGAATTAGTTCTCCTCTTTGACCATGTGGGTCTTAAGAATTGAACTCAGGTTTTCAGGCTTGACAGCAAGTACCAATATATTCTGGACTATTTATTTAGCCATCCAACTCTTTAAAAAAGTGTGTGTGTGTGTGTGTGTGTGTGTGTGTGTGTGTGTGTGTAGCTTGTTTGCTTATTTGCAAGACAGGGTTTCTCTGTATAATCCTGACTGTTGCTAGAACTTGCTCTGTAAACCAAGTTGGCCACCAACTCAGAGAACCATCTGCCTGTGCCTCTCAAGTGCTGGGATTAAAGGTGTGTGTCACTGTCAGCCAGTTTAAAAAAAGAAACAAAAACGTTAAATGTGTATGCCATGGGTGCCCTGACCTGCTAGAGGACCTCTAAGGCCCTGGAGCTGGAGTTACAAGAGAGTGAGCTGCCTGACACTGGTGCTATGGTCCTCTGGCAGAGCATATACTCTTAACCACTGAGCTCTCTCCACATTCCCTGCTTAATTTTATTAATTAATAAAATCATACTTATTTTGTGTGTCTGTGACATGTATGGTCCATGCATGTCCGAGCTGGCATGCGGAGGTCGGAGGACACCTAGGAGTTGCTTCTCTCCCTTCTATGTGGGATCAGGGATCACTCTCAGGTCAGCGCCTCAGTGGCAGACATCTTCATCTGTGCCATCCATCTTGCCAGCACCTCCATTTAATTCTGAGTTGACTTTCTTTAAACTAGCAAATATTTAGTTATCTCATCTTCATAAAGGAGTGTACTAAATTATGTTCACATCACTCTTTCCTTTTCTTTGAGAAGAAGTCAAAGATAGCTGGCCTAAAATAGCTATTTTCAAGGATGACCACCAAATGCTCCACTACGTAGCTATACCCTCAACTATGAACTTCTGCTCATCCTGCCTCTACCTCTCAAGTATGAAGACTCCAGGCATGTAACACTATGCCTAATTCACGTAGTGCTAGGGACTGAACATGAAAAGGCTTAAGCCATGCAAAGTAAGCACCATCCAAACCCAAGCACATGTAACGCTTAAAGAGCAACAGGTCTTCGTTCTGTTTTTACCATTATAGTATCCAGCAGCCAGGTGGTGGTGAGGCCTGGTAGGCATCCAAGCCAGGCTAAGGCACTGACCACACTCAGAGGGGTCTGAAGCTTGTACAGACCCCACCTGAAGAGTTGCCAAACACTGGACCTGCAAGGACAGAAGAGATAACTTTAGGGTTAAGAAGTCCTTATTGTTTGAAATAAAACTTTAATCAGTTTGTTTTTGTTTTTTGTTTTATTTTGTTTTAGACAGGGTTTCTGTTTCTTCGTGTAGCCTTAGTGGTCCTGGAACTCTGTAGACCAGGCTGGCCTTGAACTCCGAGATCCACTTGTCTCTGCCTCCACCCCACCCAGTTTCCAATCAGTTCTTAATCCAAAAAGGGACCCATTCCAAAGGGAAAGACTCACTGTAGAATCTGTAAAAAGAGGCTCTTGGAGGACGGTGCCTCAAGTATGGTAACAGGTTCCTCACTCACCTTGTAGATGGCAGGTTTCATAGCATCTGTAGGGAAGGAAGATCGGCGGTAAACATGATGCTCTGCATCCAGAGGGCTGAGCTCTTACTCAGGCCTTGCTTTGAGATCAGGATCTCATGTTTGAGCAATGACTTCTTCATCCTTTTTCTCAGCATATAATTTCTGACCCTATCTCTTCCTGCCTTCACCTTCTTCCCCAACACTAGCTTTCCTTCTGTGGGAACTGCTGCCTCCTCCAACCTGATATCTTCTTTCTTTGTCTCTACAACTTTGCTCATTTACCTAAAACTTTGGTTTTTGGTTTTTGGTTTTTTGCATTCTCTACTTGTTCTTTCCTTATTGACTTGATCCTGCATTCTTATATAAACATGCCCTATTGCCTCCTCTATGGGATTAAATACATAAAGTCAGGGGTAGCAACCCCAGAACATGGGAGATGAAAAGAGAAGTTCAAAATCATTCTCAGCTGCAGGGCAAGTTCAAAACCAGCCTGGGCAACATGAGACCCTGCCTCAAAACACAATAAAAGAAATACACAAGTACCTCCCTTTGGCCCACATCCACCAGGTCACCTCCCTTTATAATCAACCTTTTTTCTTTTGTATGTTTTTGAGACAGGGTCTACCTACATAGCCTTGAACTTATAGAGCTCTGCCTGCCTGCCTCCTAAGTGATCTGCTATAACTAAACTTTCTAAAGAAGTTATCTAAGGTATATCCAGTCCCTACGCCACATGCAGTCAAGAACAGCTAAGAATGTGTCTCAACACATTAGCGGATTGTTCTTTTTCTTTTGGTATTTAACTGTGAGGTTCCTGGGACTGAACTTTGTAGATGACATCATACATAATGTCAAAGGGCTGGTCATGCCTGATTTCCTGTTTCCACCTCAACCTAGTCCTTTGGTCAGACCACCAAATACAAAACCTCCTAGGGCTTATACCCAGATGCCCTCTTCTTAAATACTCAGTACTGGGGAGGCGAGGGCGGACAGGGGTGGGGGATGGGACAGAATCTATCTTTCTTGACTCTTCCTAAAAGATATTGTATGGGGGAGGACATAGATCTCTGGGGGGTCCTGAAATCAGCACTGGGTAAAAAAAAAAAAAAAAAACATCAGCTAAAGGTAAGTACCACCTGTCAGCCTCAACCCTTAGCAATGCTTTACAGTCAATTTCCAAGGGCACAGAATATGGAAGAGGGAGAAATGACTGGTAAAATGTTGAAAGGGTGCAGTTAGTCTGCAAAAGAGAGAGAATTTGAACTCAAAAATGACCAATGAAAGTCATAGTCTTATCATAAAGGCTTAACTGAACATGCTTTCATGCTAGAGACTACACTAGTGGAGGTCACGGGAGGCAGACAGGCCTGTGAGCTCTGGCTACTACCATGGCAGCTATGCAACTTGCCTGGGGGCTGCTGAGCCAGGAGGGCCTCAGGATGCGGCAGACTGAACAGCAGTACCTTCCCATCTGAGCAGGCCAGAGCCAAGAGACCCAGGCGAGGCAGGAGAGGAGCCTGGGGGGTGAGAGCAGATCTGTGCTGAGGCTTGCTGCTTTCAGGTGCCTCTCAGAAAACCCGAGGCTCTGGTCCCTTAAAACATGACATGGGGTTGCTGGAAAAACCCACCCGCCACACTCTAACCTTCCTTCCTCCAACCCTAAGAACTCCCAAGGCTAGCTCAGTCAATTAGAAGTACCTTCCGAAGGGTTTCTGGATGTTCCCATGCCCCGCTGGGGCAGAACTTGAGGTCCCAGATACAGCCACTGTCACAAGCAATCCCATAGACAAAGTGGGCCCTGTTGCCAGGACTGGAGAAAGAAACACAGGGAGACAGTGGGTAGGAAGAGCTTATAACTAATGGAGCTCCACTTCCTTGTCTTGTCTCAGCCCAATACAAGCCCTGCCCGTTTCTCCCTCACCCACCTGCCTGTGGCAGTGTCCCAGCCCCACCTCACCAGCTTTCTTGCTGCAATGTCCCAAGGCCCCAGAGCTGCAGCAGCCCAGGGCCTGAATGAAGCTGGCTCAGTGGGTGTGTCTCATTCATGTCAGGGCTGGAGAAAAGGGCCACATACTGTGAGGCTGCTGACCCTTCAGGCACTGGGCACCAGTCCAGAGCCCAGAGCGGTCCCCCTGTGAAGAAGGACACATCCCAGCGCTCTGGATGTGCTGTGATTGAGCTAAATCTAGAGAAAAGTCAGAGCAACAAAAAAATGTTAGGACAAAATGGAGAAGTTCCATTGGAACAAGTTATGTCTGGCTTAGGCAAAGGTCTAAAGGGCTGGAGAGATGGCTCAGCGGTTAAGAGCACCCAACTACTCTTCCAGAGGTCCTGAGTTCAATTCCCAGCAACCACATGGTGGCTCACAACCATCTGTAAAGAGATCTGATGCCCTCTTCTGGTGTATCTGAAGACAGCTACAGTGTACTTATATATAATAAATGAATAAATCTTTATAAAAAAAGTTAAAAAATTAAAAAAAAAAGGTCTAAAAATCAGAGTCTGGTTGGAGTGGGACTCTGCCACGACTCCTGCTCACCTCCCCCACTTCCTGCTCAGAAAGGAACCCCTCAAATCTTTCAAGACTTGGTTTCATGCTAAGTGAACTGGCCTCCCAAGACCCCCAAGCCTCCCTGGGTCCAGCTTGCAGAGAAAGCTGACCACTGTATTAGAGAGGATCAGCCTGCTCCAGCCAGGAGTCCATCCTGAGCATTACAGAGCTCAGCACTCAGGAGAGGAAAGGGCTAATTGCCAGCCCCTGAAACATGAGTGTTTCCTACTTCTCTCTTCCACTGTCAGGGAAGAAGAGAAAGGCTAAGCTGCTGCTGTCTTTTACCTGTTTATTCGGTAGATTGTGCCGTCCTCAGGAATCCCTTCACGCTGTACAGAAAACAGGGGAGACTTCTCCTCCTGGGGCAGGTAGGGAGCCGCTTCACTGTGGGAATCAGAAATGTCAGTCTGAACCGACAAGATTGCTGTCCCAGGATTCCCATCATGATCCTTAGAGTTCTATCACTTGTCTGTCATCTCCTTCAAGCCTTATGGTGACTAATGCTGTCAGCCTGACAAGACTCAAGTCACCCGCTAGGCAAGCCTGTGGGCACACTTGTGAAGGGTCACCTAGATTAGGCTGGTCTCTGGGCATATTTGTGAGCAATTTTCTTTATTCAGTTAATTGAAATAAGACAATTCACCCTAAATGTGGGCAGCACCATCCCATAGGCTTGGGTCCGTCTCGGACTACATAAAATTAAAGCTAGCTGAGTACACACACCCACTCTTCTCTCCTTCCTAACTGTAAATAAAGTGTAACTAGCTGTCTCAGGTCTGCCTCACCATGATGGACTACAGCCTTGTCCTGTGAGACAAAATACATGCTCTCTCGTTAAGTTGCTTTTGCCAGGCCAGGGCATTTTTATCACAGCAAAGGGAGGTGATACAGCGTCAGAGTCGTCAACTCAACTTACAGTTCAGATAACAACTGCCACTTCCAGGCTACTGGAATCCACTCAGCAAACTCCCAGAATGAATGCTGCTGCTCTCGGCTAGAGAAACAGAAGCGTCGTCAATGGAAAAGGAGAGGAACTCTTCAATAGCACTGTCTAAGACCATTTTCCAGAGGGTGGGAATGATTTGTGGTTTAGAGGTAAGTAGCTACCAGCACTTGAAATGTGGTTAAGAATTAAGAGATTGTGCCCTTTTAACACTGTCCCTTAGTAATGAACACCACCACCACTCCACACATAAGCAAGGGCTTCTCTTTCTAGGTCCTTATACTTCCCCTTCCCCCGCCCTGTCTTTATTCCCAATCTCACAGGTCCTTGGTGAGGTGGAGGCACTTCCAAACAGGAGCCATGATGTAATTGGGTAAGCCATTGGGAGCCATGCCCCGGCAGTGTGGTTTCTGTTTCTAAGGATCAAAGTAAAGAAAATATAAAAAGAACATTCTAGGTTAGAGAAAGTCCCAGAAGAGAGCTTTCTTTCTCAGTGTTTGAATTTTCCTTGGCATTACATATCCTACCAACTATCCTATCAGCCTCTAAAGAGATCTGTGCTCCAGTTACTCTATATCTATTAAAACATTCTCTGCTCGCCTTTCTCCAGCCTCCACAACATTTGGCTCAGAGGTCTCTCCTACATGTCCTCAAACTCCCACCCTGTGGGACAGCGTCACCTATTCCTCCCACACTCAGTATTCCTTTCTAGACCCCCTTCCTCTGACAGGTCATGTTGAGGAGGACACCGCCCTGGAATCTCACCCATGGCCCAGGGATGATTATCACTTTTTTTTTTTTTTAAGATTTATTCATTTATTATATATAAGTACACTGTAGCTGTCTTCAGATACACCAGAAGAGGGTATCGGATCTCTTTACAGGTGGTTGTGAGCCACCATGTGGTTGCTGGGAATTGAACTTAGGACCTCTGGAAGAGTAGTCGGGTGCTCTTAACCGCTGAGCCATCTCTCCAGCCCTGATTACCACTTTTAAGTCCCATTATAAAGCTAGCATCATTATAAACTTGACTCAGTCACAACTTTTTTTTTTTTTTTTTACAAATTGTAGGCTACAGAGCTATATTTAGGAGTAACGCAAAAAAGGAAACTAAAAAATTCAATTAAATTAAGAAATAAATAGGTCAGACATGGTGTTGTGTGCCTTTAATCCCACTACTTAGGAGGCAGAGACTGGCAGATCTAGATTTATACAGAGAAAACCTATCTTGAAAAACAAAAATCAAAAAACAAACAAAAAGAAAGAAACAAAAAAAACAAAAAACAAACAATCAAACAAACAAAAGAAAAGGCCAAGTATGCCTCTAAGCCCAGCATTTAGGGAGGAAAGAGACCCAATCTTTAAAAAAAAAAACCAAACCATACACACAATGGAGAATAGAGGAGAGATTCAAGGTCTAGTCCACACCTTAGCAGACATGGCCACAAGTTTGCTTGTACATGTATACATGAGCAAGGACACATGTGTGTGCAGCCTTGTCTGTCTACCCAACCAAGTTCCTGTTTAAGCAGGGTGTAGTGTCCACACTGGTAATGCAGGACTAAGAAAACTGAGGTAGGAGATGAGTCTAAACTAAACAGTACAGATACTTTTAAAGCCACAGAATTGCACATTTTTAAATGTTAAGTTTATGTTACCGATACTAATCACAAAAACCAAACAAACTAATCACAAAAAATCAAACAAACAAAACTAGTGTGTGTTGGCACCTAGCTACCTAAGTCCTTTTGTCCTCTCCATCAATCTCTGTACATTATTCCGGACCCCATCTTCTGCTGCTGTTGCCTTCTGTGAAATCTGAACAGTTAGTATCCCCCTCATCCCCCCATGTCCAAGTCACTTTGTGGCATTCAGTACACTGAAAACTTTAAGAAGCAGGATCCTTGTTCTCACATGTGGTCTTCAGTAGAGAATACTCCAGGATGAGCAATCTATTCACTACACTCTTCCCTGTATAGCCTCTCCAGTGCCTCACATTTTTGAAGTTTTTCCTTTTGTTGTTACTATTTTTGGCTAGCCATGGGTACTCAGAATGCTAAAATTCCCATTTTCCCATCTCTTTGTTGTTAATTCACGTTACCCCTGCAGCAGGTCCCCGTGGGGTGCTTCGGGGTGCGACAGGCTCAGGATCAGATGAGTTCTCACTCGGGGCTTCACTCTCTTCCTCATCCTCACCCTCGACCTGGAGAACAAAGTCTTCATCCCGAGCACGTCCATCTTCTTCACCCTGAGAGGCTGCTTGCCGGGTCTTCTTCGGCTTCGTGGGGCTGCTCACCTTGGGACTCTTAGGCCCAGACAGCGGTGCAGGCAGGGCCGTGGAGAGTTCTTCAGCTAGTTCCTGAAGATACAGAAGTGCCCTGTGGGACAGGGTGGAGTCAGAGCCATCCTCACAAGCATTCAACAGAGCCCACATTTCTAGACTTTATTACTGTTTTATTGATCTCAGTAATGCTGTGAAGCAGCTACCAGTCTCCCCTTCCCTCCAATAGATGCAGAAATAGAAATCCACGGAAATTAAGTGACTTGGCACAGGCAAGCCAAACACCAAGGAAAATGAAAGGCTTTCTAACACTAGGCTAGTGCATCTTTACCCTACCACATAGAACATAAAGGGCAAGGGAAAGAAGGAAAGGCACAGAAACACTGAAATAAATTGAGTGGTAAAAGCAATGAAGACCTGGGGGAAGTCTGTGAAAAATGTGATGGAGAGCCAGGTGTGGTGGCGCACGCCTGCAATCCCAGCACTCGGGAGGCTGAGTTGGGAGGATCGCAAGTTCGAGGCCAACCTGGGTTGGGCAGCGACACCCTGTCTCAAAACAAAAACAAAACAAACAAAATGTGATGGAGTATGAAGTACAGAAAGAAATTACTTAGATACAAGTTAGCAACACATACCACAGAAGTGGCTCTTACGAGCTAATGGGTTGCCCCCACCCAGAACCCAGATACCACCCTACTTACCTGATACCTCACCAATCTTCCCATCTCTCCAACCTTCCCACCTCCCCACCACCCCTCCACCAGGCAGTGCGCCACAATCCTTACACTTGGGCAGCCCTTCGGCGGGGTCGTTCCCCAGAAGGGGTCTCAAAGTCCTCGGGGGGCCTCTTTGGATGTGGAGACTCTGGCTGATCTAGGCCTTTGGACAACTTCAATAGTAGCAGGTCTCCCTTGGACTTTTGACTTCGTTTCTTAGGCATGGGGGTGGACAGAGGGTTGGACTGATCTAAAAGACCAGGAACCAGAGGGGCGGATGGAGGTTTACGTTGCTGAGGCCTTTTAGCGCCTCTTGGTGTCCTACCACCTCTCCTCCCGGAAGGCTTTGAGGCCCTAGGGTTTGAGACCTTTGCCATCTCTGAAGAAAGATCTGTAGGGAAGAATATGGTCTGTGAGATGGGATCAGAGCTCAAGTTCTTTGGACTACAGAATACTGCACCAAGTTTTTAAGAACCTATGAGCTCAATCTGCTCTCTCATTTTAAGTTAAGCAAAGAGAGAGAGAGAGAGATCAAGGCACATACCTTGCTGTTCCAATCTGGTGAGGCTCTCCTGATCTGGAGGAAGCCTCCTCTTGTCAGAAGAATCCTCAAATCCAGGCAGAGGAGGAGGTAGTGACATCTCGATGGAGGCCTCCACACTGGACGTTTCTGAGGAGGCCTTGACATCCAGCTGGTTTAGTTCTTCTTGTCCAGGAGAGTCTACCACAATCATGCTCCCCACGGGGTCGGCCTCCCCCAGGGCAACATAGCCGACCCCGCAGGTATCCATCAGCACCCCCCAAAATGGCTGCCCTGCATACAGAGATATAGCAATGAGTGTAACACAGAAGCTATTTGTAGAGGCTCAGATTTTTCTCTATTACCCCTTCATCTCATAACCAGAAACCCAAGCATCCTGATCATTCATTCATTCATTCATTCATTCAAATAACTACTGGTGTAGCAAGATGGCCTCCTAGATTAGGATGCTTGCTGCCAAGACTCATGACTAGAATTCAGTCCCCCCTGATCTGCATGGCATGTGTAAGGAGAAAACCAATTTCTACAGTTGTACTCTGACTTCCATATGGTCCGCTACATGTGTGCCCGCTCAAAAAACAAATAAACGTACCCCCAACACACAAACTTATGTTAAGCCCTGTTCTAGGATCTAGTAAAGACAAAAAAGGAGTGGGGCATAGTAGTGTACACCTGTAATCCCAGCTCCTGGGAAGCTGAGGCAGGAGAGGCTATGAGTTTGAAACCAGCCTGGGGTACACACAAGCCCCTGTTTCAGAAAACAAAAGAAAAAAACAGGTAAGATACTAAGTTCTTGAGATTTTACATTCTCATGTAGCAAATAAACAATAAGTAAGCAGATAATAACAAACTATCTTAAATGTTTACTACATGCCAAGCATAATATTAAATGCTCTATGAATGTTACTTATACCTCTCATATGTTGTAAAGACATGGAAGTCAGTATTATAGAAGTAAAATAATAAATCATATTCAGATTCCCCCCACCACAATGGAAAAGGAGTAAAAAGTATGTACCTCTGGATAAGAATCATAACTTCCTAAAAAACAGAGTAAATAATGGGCCAAGCAGTTATGAATGTATGGTGCCAAGTCCCAGCAACTATGGAAGCTGAGGCAAAAAGATAATTTGAGCCCAGGAATTTGGAGCCAGCGTGGGGTATAATACAGCAAGACTCTATTAAACATGAAGAGCTGCCAGATGCTATAAACAGACCAAGCTAAAGTAGGGTACCCAGAGGTGACATTCATTTCTGTGAGCATTACTAAAGGAACAGATTTCCGTAAGAATTAAGAGCTGTACTGAGCTAGGTGGGGTAGAGCAATTTGAAATCTCAGCACTTTAAAGTTGGAAGAAGGTCAAGGCTAGCCTTGGCTATATGCAATCATGCCTTAAAAACAGAAAAAGAGGGGTTGGGGATTTGGCTCAGTGGCAGAGCGCTTGCCTAGGAAGCGCAAGGCCCTGGGTTCGGTCCCCAGCTCCGGAAAAAAAAAAAAGAACCAAAAAAAAAAAAAAAAAAACAGAAAAAGAAACAAAACAAGAGTAAGGGTTTTCTGGAACCTAGCCGTCAATGTTACATTTGAATTGGGGATAGTGGATGCCTATAGTCTATGACATAAGTAAAGATTATCCTATCACATTAAGAGAACTTTCCCACACCAAATAACAGACTAAAGTATCTTCTATCTTTATGAATCCAAAGATATCAGATATATAATCACAGGCCAAGGAGATTGGCAGAAGCAAAACATTGACCACAAACCAAAAATTCGAGCAAATACAACTCTGTAAGGGTCCAGTTTTGGGTCAGGACAACCTGTTTGCCTATGACAAAAGGGAAAGAAATAGTTCAAGTCCCAGGAGGGACACCTCCATAAGTTGAGACATAACTAAAAGATAAATAATTCACCAGTCTCATTGGTAAGGTGTACTCATAAAAACACTAAAAGAAATATGTAAGTTAAAGCCCCTACCTATCCTGTAGCTATAGTTAATTATAAATGACAGCAGTGGGCTGAAGAGATGGCTTAGTGGTTAAGAGCACTGAATGCTCATCCAGAGGTCCTGAGTTCAAATCCCAGCAACCATGTGGTGGTTCACAACCATTTGTTTGTTTGTTTTTTTTTTTTAAAGATTTATTTATTTATTATATATAAGTACACTGTAGCTGTCTTCAGATACACCAGAAGAGGGCATCAGATCTCTTTACAGATGGTTGTGAGCCACCATGTGGTTGCTGGGAATTGAAATCATGACCTCTGGAAGAGCAGTCGGGTACTCTTAACCGCTGAGCCATCTCTCCAGCCCTAAATGTGTAGACCAAGCTGTCCTCGAACTCAGATCCACCTGCCTCTGCCTCTTCAGCACATCCTACCGGCCTGCGCCACCAGGACCGGCGTTCACAACCATTTGTAATAAGATCTGATGCCCTCCTCTGGTGTGTCTAAAGACAGCTACAGTGTACTTATACATAATAATAAATAAAATCTTTTAAAAAAATAAATGACAGCAGTAAACCTTCTAACTCAACTGATGAGGATACAATGCAGACTCATATGCTAACGATACTGTATATGGTGTTCATTGTTCTTCGGTAAATAGAAGACCTGTCTGTCTCCCTTAATATGCAAAAAAAAAAAAAAAATCCAACGTGAGACTTATGCACAGACAGGACAGAAAGAAAAAAAGTTGAAAAGTACCTTTCAAAAGAACTATTCCAGAAAACAGAAGAAAGTTTTCAGCAAACACAAACACTACAGGATCTAGGAAACAAAAGAAAACAATGGCAGGGGGCCTGAGTAAACTGGACACCACAGGGAAAGAAATCAAGTAAAAACTAAAGTCCAAGGGAAGGGAAAGAACATGTTAAAACCACACTGCAACAGTGAGATGAAGAGACTGAGAAAAGCCCTGGACTGACGAGTTAGCTGTAACGACATGACAGACATGGCATTAATGACACAAGAAAAGGAAAGACACTAGCTAACAAGGAGTAAATCTAGAGGCTCTGCTGTTGTTTGTGGGGCAGGTTCAAACTAGGCTGCCCTGGCTGCCTTTGACCAGACAAGAATTTTAATCCCTGCCTCGCTGGGATTAAAGGTGTGCTCCATCATCCCTGATTTAAGAAATTTGTGTTTTAAAAAAGAAGACAAGTATGATGACTGAGAAATATTGTGCTGAGATCAGGAGTCCAAGAACAGTCTGGAAAACATGAGAGCCCCCACTTCACAAATAAAGAAATGAGATGGGGGGGGCAGGGGAGAGCAAGGTGGGGAGAGAGAGCTCAGTGTTTAACAGAAAAAAAAAAAACTTAAAAGAGGTTGGGGCTGTTGACACATGCTTTAAATTTCTTGAGATTAAGGCCAGCTTGGTCTACATTAGGAGTACTGGAAAAGGCAGAGGTACATAGCTAACACCCTGTTTTAAACAAAACAAAAAAATTTAATAGAAGAGAGGGATTACAGCACACCTGCAATCCCAGCAGTGGAAAGTATCACAGGCAGAGGGATGAAGACTTCTAGGCCAGCAGGGACACAGTGAGACCCATCTCCTCTCAAACTCTCACCCTCCAAAATACTGAAATAAGCAAGACCTGGATTTATAAATCAAGACTATTTACTGGGGTGCTGCAGAGGTAGCTCCACTGTTAGGAGCCTCGAGAAGACCTAGGTGGTCCCCAGCACTCACGTGGTGGCTCACAACCAACCACAACTCCAATTCCAAAGGGTCTGATGCCTTCTGAGCTCCAAGAGCACCAGGCACATAAAAGGTGCACATGCATTCAATTCATGCAGGTAAACATCCATAAACATTAAATAAAGAAATGGCTTATTGTACAAAAGAAAAAGAAAGAAAATCAATAAACAATTATTACAGCAAACTATCTGAGTGAAAACACTAAATTTCAAAAAGGAACATCTCTGCTCATCTCAGTGATTTTGAGATGAGTCGCCTACAGAGGAAAAGGCAACAGACCTGCTTCAAAGTTCTCACAAATGCTTGAAATCAGAAAAGAATTACAGCCTTGGGAAATCCTTCACTAAGCTGATACATCATTCAGTAAAGGCAGCAGTATGGCATCCTGGATATGCAAGTTTAAGATCCACATAATTTTTTCCTTTTCTATGAGCTAGAGAAATAGTTCAGGAGTAGAGCACTTGCTTAGCATTTCCCAAAATCCTAGATTCAATCTCCAGTACAGAAAGGAAGGGAGGGAGGGAGGGAGGGAAGACTTTCTAATAGAGAAACTGTATATCAAACACTAGCATCATTTACAACAGTGGAACATTAAATTGAAATTATGTAACTATGGCAACTGTAGCTATGAAACAGGTTCTAACTTCAAATTTTTAAAGCTTCAGTTGGCCATGATCTCAGCCCTTAGGAGTTGAAGCTAAAGGATCTGGAGTCCAGGTCAACCAGGAATATAAAGCTGTCTCAAAGAAAGTAGTCTTGCAAAACAAAACTCAGAGTGTAGCAAAGACAAAACCAAGACAAAAACCTATCTTCTTTGAAAGTTTGTAAGAATTTGCCTATCTGGTTTACTACATGCATCGAACTCGATGCACGAATTAGCATGTAACTTTTTTCAGACTCAACATACCAAAAAACCCTTTTAAAGATTCACCTCTTGTGAAAGGCAGTGGCAGTGCGTGGTAGAATTCCTGTTTAGGATCTTACAATACAAAATTTAAACAGTAAAGGAAGAAATGTTCAGTAAATTCTAAATGGAGTTTTTACTGTCTGCTTTCCTTGCTGCATCAGGCTGCTAACATGACTACTCTCGCAAAAGAAAAACAATTAGATAATACTACATCTTTTTTTTTTTTTTTTGGTTCTTTTTTTCGGAGCTGGGGACCGAACCCAGGGCCTTGCGCTTCCTAGGTAAGCGCTCTACCACTGAGCTAAATCCCCAGCCCCAATACTACATCTTAAACACGGGCTCACTTCACATACACTGTTTAATAACCGGTTCCCAGAGTATTCCTATCATGCAACGGTGATATGTCCGATAATTTTACTGGTACAAAAACGAACATGTTATTTTGCACAAAAACCTGCAACTCACATTTTCAGTTGATACTGCGAGAAACTAAGGAATGTAAATTTGAATAGTAGAACTCGAACTTATTAGGAAAATGGCACTACAGTTGATAACGGTAAAACGTAACGTTAGCAAAGGTTAATTTAAATTTATGTGACAATATGCCTCCAAGGACAAAAAGATCTGGTTATATCCTAAACCTCTCCAGAAAAGTGAATTACCTCCTGTGGAGGTAAAGTCGCCATCTCTGTCTTATCCAAAAGACGGCCAACTTGCCGCGGGATAAAAGAACCAGACAAGGAAACATAACTGGCCCTTGGCTGCGCCAATGGGGTTGCAGCGCGCGGGGCACAACCCCCGGGGTAAGAGCCATTTGGAGGAAAAGGCTGGGACACAGTTAAGTGGGAATGAGCACAACAGGACTGACTGCAATCAGTCGAGACACCGCCACCTGCCATTCCCCAATGCTGGCCGTGGGGGCAGCTTTCGAGCAGCAGACGAGCCCTGATTTCCCTAAGCCTGAGGACAACAGCAGGTTCACCCGCGTCCAAAGGCTCAACGTAACGAGTTCAACGTAAGCAGCGCGGAAGCCTGGCCCCAGATTGCCGCGCTACATACGCCGAGTTGGGTAAGAAGGTAAGACCGGCTGGCAGAGATGGGGGATGCTCAGTGGCCCCAGTGGAGACGGAGGTGAGAGCTCGACGGTTTTGGGGAGAAGCGCAAAGGCTAGAAGGCGCGCTGCCTTGCGCGGGGGTAAGAGAGGAATCGGGAATCTGTTCCCATTGCCTTAGCGCTACGGCAAAAGAATGGGAGGAGTAATTCTGGGTCCCCCGCACACCCCGTTGCGGTACACTCACCCGCGCCAAAGTCCTTCCGGAAGTCCAAGTTCGAAGATGGCGCCGCCTGTCGGGTCGCGGTTTTATGACGAAATCTTGATCGGCTCTTCCTTGCCCCGCCCCCGAGACAAGGTAAACGCAATCTTGGTCTGGAATGCGTTCCCTGCCGAGCTTTCTATTAAACTCTGTGTTCCATAATGCAGCGCGGCGCGGTGTAGCGCTGAGCCCTCCGACTCCCTCAAGCTGTGGCGTGGCTTCCGCGGCCCTAGGACACTGCAGGGCCTTCTGGGAATTTCAGCGACCGGAAGGGGAGGTCGGCGCCTGCGCGGCACTGTGGCTTCACCAGCAACCTTGCCGAAAAGCTTTGAAGAGGAAAGTGTCGCGCTTTAGCTGTCGCCGAGCGTTCGGACCTACCCTTCCACCCAGGTTTCTGGCTTTATGGAGAAAAGAGCCAGACCACACCGATTCTTAACTGCAGTCCCGAGCTTCGACGGACTAGGAGACAATCCTTCGCCGCCAGCTGCCAGAGATCTACTGATTTTCTGCTGCCAGTGAATGAGCCAAGACAGGAAGAAAATGAAAAGGGGGGCTTGGAAATAGGCCAAGGGAAGAAACAAGCGGGAGGGAGCCTAGCTTAGGCTGCGCTTTGAAAGGAGCGAGTCAGCCCAGGACTCAAGCCACTCCCTCACTGGGAGGTGGCCTCCGATGGAGAAAACTAGAGCAACAAGTTTTCCAGAGCCTTTTAAAAACCATGTGAATTTCACAGGTCTGCTCTTACACAGGAGAGGGGTGACTAAAGTGAACAGGAAGAGGTGGAATAACCTAGTTTTTCCCTTTCTAAATAGGCTTATCCATTAATTCCCTTGGTTAAATATTTACGAAAAGTGTGGAAGTTGGGCATATTGGTGTACACGTACAATCCCAACACTCCGGAGATGGAGTCAGGAGGATCAACAGTTCAAAGTCATCCTTGACTACTTGGAAGTTGGAAATCAGCCTGTTCTATATTAGACCTTGTTTCAAAAAATAAGTAAATAAAATAAAATAAAGAAGGGAGAAAATGGGCTCGTCGTCTCCCACCAGTAGTCTTTAGATACTCAAGGCTGAACCAGGAAGTCTTGTGCTCAGGACTTCAGGTCCTACCTGGGTAATCCTGTATCCCTCCCCTCCCCTCCCCCTCCCAAAAAAAGAGGAGATTTAGCCAAAATTTAAAAGGAAAGAAAGAGAACACCCAGTTCTCCGACATCCCCTTATGCCCAAATGACAGCATTTTCCTTTTTTAGATAATTTTTTCCTCTTTTAGATATTGGCTCCTAAACATTTTGTAGGGAGTAACAGATTTACTGCTCTGATGAGCAAAATCTCTTGAAATCCTGCTGCCTCTGGTTAAGTTCTCTTTGGTTTTATCACAATTTTTTTTAAAGATTTATTTATGTATGTGAGTACATTGTCACTTGTCTTCAGACACACCAGAAGAGGGCATCAGATCCCATTACAGATGGTTGTGAGCCACCATGTGGTTGCTGGGAATTGAACTCAGGACCTCTGGAAGAGCAGTCAGTGCTCTTAACCGCTGAGCCATCTCTCCAGCCCACAAAATTTTTAAGTAACTTTAATTTTGGAAAAAAAAAATTCTCGTAGATCAAAGTTTAAGATACACTGGGCGAAAGCTATTTTCAAACTTCACAGACCCCACAGGCAATTAATCTGTTTCTCATTGTTGGTCCAACACACTTTATGTATTTATACTGAGATTCCCTTCTTTATGGCCCTCATCCCTTACCACAGGTGGTGTGAAGCTCACCACTGCTCTGCGGCAACCTGTGAAGTGTGCTCATCACAAGCACAAACCTCCATGTCTAGTTTGTCTTAAAAAAAAAAAATCAGTTCTTACTTGCGTGCACGTGTGAGAGAGAGTATTCACACATTCATGTGGCTGTGTTAGGTCACCTGATGCTGGAGATAACAGCTGTAAGCCACCAAACATGGGTGCTGGGAAACTCTGGTCGTCTGGAAGAGCAGCACACCCCTTTAAACACTGAGATCTTTCTTTTCTTCAGCTCCTGCCTGGCTATGTTTAAGTGAACATATTCCTATATACTGTTCTATTTCTAGTCTTCTGCTTGCCTGCTTAGTTAATTAGTATGTAACTTTGTAGCTAATTACTTAGTATGTAACTCTATGCAGTTAACTACTTAGTCATTCACTGATACTACTGACTGTGTGGTTTCTGGGCTTCTGCTGTTACTGCATTGCTGTGGCAGGATATTTACTCATACTATGACCTCTGAGATTGTTATTTACTGGAAAAAAACTTTTTAATTGTGGTGTGGCTCAGCCTTAGCACACACTTTTAATCTAAGACATTTCTGCTTGAATATTATAAACAAGATTAAATAAAGTCAACCATAGACCAAGAGGTGGAGCAAGCAACCAGTTGACAGGAAGCAGACATGGGATTATTAAGAAAAAAAAAAAAAACCCATATAGTTTAAGAGGGAGTCAGGAGGACAGATAGGCGAACAGGAAGTTGAGGGAGGGACATTCGGTTTGAAGGAGGGACTTAAGAAATATCAGCTGAGGAGGAAGGTCAACTGGGTGCTTTCTCTGCCTCTCTGAGCTAGCATCTGATTCCTGACGAGTCTTCATTGATAAAAATCAAACAATTGAGATGTTGTTAAAAGAAGAATTGCTCTGGAGAGATGGCTCAGTGGTTAGGAGCACTGACTGCTCTTCCAGAGGTCCTGAGTTCGATTCCCAGCAACCACATGGTGGCTCACAACCATCTGTGATGAGATCTGATGCCCTCTTCTGGTGTGTCTGAAGGCAGCTACAGTGGACTTATATATAATAAATAAATAAATGTTTAAAAAAAAAAAGAAGAAGAAGAATTGCTGGGGCTGGGGATTTAGCTCAGTGGTAGAGCGCTTACCTAGGAAGCGCAAGGCCCTGGGTTCGGTCCCCAGCTCCGAAAAAAAAGAACCAAAAAAAAAAAAAAAAAGAAGAATTGCTGCTATAATTAGTCTAATGTCTGAGTTCCTTCAGTCATGCTACTGCATGGCTAGGATGGATGCCTTGAAGTTGAATTACTGGGCCAGTGTTTAGGTAAGCACACCTGTAGTTTTAGTCAATAAACATTCTCTTAGGTGTTCTGTCTTGTTCTCTAATTTCTTGACAGTTACCTTTCTAAAGCATGAACCTGACCATGTTGATTTGCTCTAATGTGATGACTGAGTGGTACATTCATTATACAAATCCCACAAACTCATATTGGCCTAAAATAAAAAAGATGCCACCAAGCATGGTAGTCCAAAACCTGGAGACCCAGCATGTAGAAACATTCAGAAGGTCGAGATAAACTGAAGGACAGCCTGGCCTGTGAGATAAGACCCTGTCTGAAAAACAAAAGCCAGAGAGTATAAGAGAATAAGTATTTATCCTGCCTTTCCAGTATGATTTAGAGTTTAGAAAAACAAAGTGGTGTGGGGAACTTACTCTCTCACCCTCCCTTTCTCATTTGAGTTATGTAGCAACCTATGCTGGCTACAAGTACATGATTCTTCTGCCTCAGCCTTCCCTGTACTGGCAATCTTGCAGGCACGTGCCATCGTACCCTATAAAATGATTGCCATTACTAAATATGGAAAGAATGAGAGTGAAAAGAAAAATGCTTTTATACGCCAGTATATTATTCAGATAGCCACTAAGCAGTTGAATAAAACCACTAGATGAAAAGTTCAGGGAAACCTTAAAGTGCCAGGACACACTCATTACTAAAAGGAAAGTCGCACACCATTGTTTGCTTCCTGATACAATGCAATATGAAGTACTTTGACCCATCTAGGTATCCCTACCAAAAAGGTAAATAGGAAATTACAGGGCTTAGAGAAGTGAGTTTATACCACTTAAAAAAAAAAAGTCATATTCCCCCCTGCCAAAAAAAAACATGTTTCAGGAGCTGAAGAGATCTCAGCGGTTCAGTTGTGGTTCAGTTCCCAGCAACCACATGGTGACTCACAACCATCTGTAATGAAATCCGATACCCTCTTCTGGTATGCCTGAAGACAGCAACTGTGTATGTGCTCACATACATAAACCAAATCTTTTTTTTTTTTTTTTCGGAGCTGGGGACCGAACCCAGGGCCTTGCGCTTGCTAGGCAAGCACTCTACCATTGAGCTAAATCCCCAACCCCCATAAACTAAATCTTAAAAAAAAAAAAAAAAGAAAGAAAGAAAAAGAAAAAGGAGCATGTTTCTTTTGAGTGCCAGTGATGGAAACACCAGATCTACAGACAAGGCCAGTGAGATACTCTGCCATGAGCCATAGCTCAGCCTGCTTTTTGAAATACAACAGTTAGTTGTATGCATTTGTTTCAACTCTGATTCAAAGCGACCTGCTATAAAAAGCCAATATTGAGACAACCATGGACGTTTGTTTATGGGTTAGATAATACTAAGGAAGCATTGTTTGGTATGTGTGGTCTTCCATAGTTTTAAAAGACACATCCAAGTTTGCAAGATTGAAAATGATCAGTGTCTGGGATTTGCCACACAGTTAACTTCAGCAAGGAAAAAAAACTAAGGGGCTGGAGAGATAAAGTTGTCACCTGACTGTCACCCTCGTGTGCCCCACCCCACAAGTAAATGTAATAAAAACAAAGGCCAGTTCATGGCATATTTCATTCAGCACTTGGGAAGTGGAGGAGCCTGAGCTCAAGGCTAGCAACAGCTACAGAGTTCAAGGCTGGGAGACCTTGCCTCAAAGGAAGCAATAAGTGGCAAGTTTTGGTAATTGTTGTATCTATGATGAGAATTCTGGGGCTGGAGAGATGGCTCAGCCGTCAAGAGCACTGACTGCTCTTCCTGAGGTCCTGCATTCAATTCCCAGCAACCACATGGTGGCTCACAGCCATCTGTAATGAGATTTGTTGCCCTCTTTGTGTTGTGTCTGAAGACAGCCACAGTAATGAATAAATCTTAAAAAAGAGGGAGAGAGAATTCTGTGCACAGTTCCCTCTCCCTTTGTCCTACATGAAAATTTAAAAACACAACAAAATACACTTTTATAGACACAAAGATGATTTCTGTTCCATAGGTTACTGGTAGTTGGTCTCTCAGTCAAGCCCCAGTCTACCTTTGCAGCTTCAGCTATCAACATTAAGCTTCCTTTCTGGCGTCACCATTCTTGACTCTGAAACTGGCCATCCCCTCTAAGGACCATGTTTCGTGTGTCTATGCTGGGTTTTTTTTTTTTTTCCCTGATGCTTTGCTTGCCAAGAAAACTATTTTTTAAGGACTTGGTCAGGTGTTACTCAGTGAAGACACACAACTATGCTAGATCCAGTCACATCATTCTAAAACCATTCTTTTTTTAAGATTTATTTATTTATTATATATAAGTACACTGTAGCTGTCTTCAGACACGCCAGAAGAGGGCATCAGATCTCATTACAGATGGTTGTGAGCCACCATGTGGTTGCTGGGATTTGAACTCAGGACCTCTAGAAGAGCAGGCAGTGCTTTTTTTTTTTTTTTTTCTTTTTTTTCAGAGCTGGGGATCGAACCCAGGGCCTTGCGCTTCCTAGGCAAGCGCTCTACCACTGAGCTAAATCCCCAACCCCGCAGGCAGTGCTTTTAACCACTGAGCCATCTCTCCAGCCCCAGTCACATATTCTATGATCTTGCTTGTGCTGCCCAGAGTTTAGCTCACACTGAAGAAACTTTGTCTTCCTACACTGTATGGTAACCTGAAGCCCATAAAAGAAAGCAAGGCACTGTGGCTCGTACCTGCAATCCCCAGCACTTGGAGGATATGAGGAAAACCAACACCATTAAAAAGAAATCAAACTACGTGTGGGTCCATTTGCATCACACGTATGCAGGTGCCACTGAAGACCCACGGGTATCAGATATTTTGGAACTGGAAGTAGATGAGGCACTGGAATATGCGTTCTGGAATCTGAAACCAAAGCCTCTGCAAGAATAGCAAGCCACTTTCCTCACCCCCATTTTGTTTAAGGCAGGTTCCCTTGTAGTCCAGGCTGGCCTCAAGTTCATTGTGGCCTTGAAATCTGATTCCTTTGTCACTGCCTTAGCCATCATCCCTAGCATTTTAGCCAACAACTTGTCTCAGAAGACAATTCCCCTCCCAAAGGACTAGGAACATAGCTGAGCCTGTCATACACGCATGAAGTTCTGGGCTCAGTCTCCAGTGTCTCATATACCACAGGTGTTTGTGCACATCTGTAACCTCAGTACTTGGAAAGTTGAAGCCAGGGGATAGTTAAATTCAGGGTCATCCTTTTTTTTTAAAGATTTATTTATTCATGTATGTGAGTACACTGCCACCGTCTTCAGACATACCAGAAGAGGGCATTAGATCCCATTACAGATGGTTGTGAGCCACCATGTGGTTGCTAGGAATTGAACTCAGGACCTCTGGAAGAGCAGTCTGTGCTCTTAACCTCTGAGCCATCTCCCCAGCCCAGGGTCATTTTTTTTTTTTTTTTTGCTGGGGGGTGAGGGTTAGGGGAGGTTTCTCTGTGTAACCTTGGGTGTCCTTCACTTGTTCTGTTGACCAGGCTGGCCTTGAACTCTGAGATCTGTCTGCCTCTCACTCCTTAGTGTTGGGATTAAAGCCAAAGGCTTAGCAAGCACAAGGCCCTGGGTTCGGTCCCCAGCTCGGGGGGGGGGGGGGGGGGGAGCCAAAGGCTTGTGTCAGACCACTGGTGATTTCTTTCTTTTCTGTTTTTGAGACAGGGATTCACTATGTAGTTTAGGCTGGCCTCAGACAGTTTAGGCTGGCCTCAGACTACAGAGATCCACTCCTGCTTCCTGATGGAAGGTGTGTTATCACTTTACCTCAAGGTCATCTTTGATCACAGTTCTAGGTTACATAAAACCCTGCCCAAAAACTGAAAATCCTTTTTAGATTTATTATTTTATGTGTGTAAGTACAATGTAACTGTCTTCAGACACACCAGAAGAGGGCATCAGACCCCATTACAGAGGCTTGTTGGGAATTGAACTCAGATCTCTGGAAGAGCAGTCAGTTCTCTTAAGGTCTGAGCCATCTCTCCAGCCCCAAATAAAAATCTTCAGGATGATTTGGATTCAGAATTCTTGTGACCACATCCTGACTTAAGTTCTGATGAACTGTTGTCTTAAGTAAATGACTTCTTATGCCTCAGCTGTGTTCCCTTGACTAAGTAACTTAACCTCTCTGTGACTTCCTTTACTCATGTGTAAGATTTCATATAGATATATTAATCTCTGTATCATTAGAAAAGGGCACAGCTATTTCTGACATAAATGCCAATTGAGAGCTGGTTGTGGTGGCACATGCCTTAATTCCAGCATTCAGGAAGCAGAGACAGGTCATCCTGGTCTTCAGAGTTTTATGACAGCCAGAGATACACACAGAAACCCTGTCTCAAAAAGCCAATAAATAGACAAATTACTAAGTGCCAACATATTATTAAGGATGGGACTTGTGCTGTAGATGGCCTCACAGCCTTGTTCAAGGTAATCATGTGTTCTAAGACTAAGTTATAGCTCCAGCTTTCCACTAGGTCTTTCTGTACCTGCATCTGAGTATTGGGGATAAAGACCTACTATTTATAGCTATGACTTAGTTTATTCCTTCTCGTTCCTGCCTCAGGTACTACACAAAATAGTAGCACTAATGACTCAAGACATGATTAACTTTTTGTTAAAAAATGTTTTTATTTCCAATTATGTTCACTTAGGTTTTTACTTGAGTCAGGGTTTCTTTATGTAATCCTGGAACTGTAGTAGTATAGACCAGGCTGGCCTCAAACTTGGGAAATCTAATTGCCTTTGCCTACCGAGTGCTGGGATTAAAGGCAAGGGCTAGCATGCCTAGCTATCGTGTGTGTGTATTTTGTCTGTGTGTATATGTACTACAAGCATGCCTGCTGCCTGAGGTGGCAATGGATATCCTGAAACTAGTGTCAATGGATATCCTGAAACTAGTGTTCCAGATGGGCCTGAGCCACCATGGGGGTGCTGGGTATCTAACACAAGTCCTCTGGAAAAATAGCCAGTGCTCTTTTTTTTTTTTTTTTTTTGACCCAATTGGTAAGATATAATTACCCACTTAAACATACAATGTCCGGTACCATCCATCCCTTAAGAACATTGATAACGGGGTTGGGGATTTAGCTCAGTGGTAGAGCGCTTGCCTAGGAAGCGCAAGGCCCTGGGTTTGGTCCCCAGCTCCGGAAAAAAAAAAAAAAAAAAAAAAGGAACATTGATAACAACCTGTAAATACACAGAGCAGAATCTTTACATCAGCCTCCATTGTCCTGCCACACCTTCCCTTAGCCAGTGCTCTTAACCACTGAGCCACCTCTCCAACTCCAACTCAAAAGTAATTGCTTTTGAAACAAAGTCTCACTCTATAACCCTAGCTGTCTTGGAACTCACATGGAGACCAGGCTGGCCTTTAAGTTTAAAAGACTGGCTACCCCTGCTGGGATTAAAGGAGAATTCTGGGAACGCTACCATGCTTGGCCTATGAATAGGTCTGTTGCCTAGTCAAACCATCTTGTTCCAAGCACTGTCCTGGAGCTAACCATTTTAGAAGGGTTTCTATAGACAGATTCAAGTAGGTGATGAAGGCCGCAGAGTGTGGGTTCCTGACTTACGAGGTACAAAGGCAGCAGAGTTATGGCAGTAAGGAATAAGTTTTTTATTGACCCTTGATGCCTTTCATTGGTCACTACTCTTGACTCGGAGGACAACAGGCACAGAACTGCAAGGGATCATGCCCAACTCTGTGATCACCAGATCCACAAGCTCGGGGGGAGTCACGTCATAGACCAGATTCAACAACCGGAGTGATGAGTTGTTCTGCCAGTTCGCCAGGGTCACCTGGTCTCCCCGCTTACACTGGAGATCGTCAGGGTCATCTGCAAAGAGAAGCGGGCGTCAAAGTCCTTCTAGAGAAGGTGTGGTTAACCTCCCCTTCCCGTGTCAAGTTTCCTCAGGTCCCCGAAAGCCTCCATTCTATTCTGCTTACCTAGCTCGTTGGAGACAAAGGCATCGGTCTGCACGCGTTCACAGAACTTGTATGTTTCACAGCAGACCAGTACTGGAACATTATGAGCTCGGGCCACCAGGGCCAACTGTGCTGTCCCTACCCTCGACATCACAGATCCATTGGCCAGGAGTGCATGAGCTCCCAATAGCACCTTAGAAACCTGTTTATTTTAGACAATGTGGAAATGAGGGGAAAATGTCCTGTTATATCAGTATATAATAAAGTTCCCCACTCCTGCCCAGAAGAGCAACAGTAAGCAACAATGTGGTTACATTGGCTGCTCTTAGAAAATACCTTGCTGTCTTATATCATCCCAGAACAGAACAGTGAAACTGTCCATTCCTACTAATGGCTGCTACTTTAATATAATTCTTGTAACAGCTAACCTGTACTACCGCACTGCATATAGCAGATGCTTTTGCCTTTTCTTCCTTTTTTTTTTTTTTTTTTTTGGTTCTTTTTTTCGGAGCTGGGGACCGAACCCAGGGCCTTGCACTTCCTAGGCAAGCGCTCTACCACTGAGCTAAATCCCCAACCCCCTTTTCTTCCTTTTTTTAATATTTATTTGTTGTATGAGTGCTCTGCTGCATATACACCCAAATGCCAGAAGAGGGCATCGGATCACCTTACAGATGGTCATGAGCTACCATGCGTCTGCTGGGAATTGAACTCCCGACCTCTAGAAGAGCAGCCAGTGCTCTTCACTAGTTGAGCCACTTCACCAACCATTTCTGTTGGCTTTTTGAGACAGCGTTTCTCTGGGTAGCCCTGGCTGTCCTGGAACTCACTCTGTAGACCAGGCTGGCCTCAAACTCAGAGATCACCTGTCTAGGGCTCCTGAATGCCACACCCAGAAGCTAGCTTCTTTTTCCTATTAAGGATAAAAGTGTTGGGTATGGTGCACACCTTTGATCCCACGACTTGGGAAGCAAAGACAAGCAGAACTCTGTGGGTTCCAGGCCAGCCAGGACTACACAATGAGACCTTGATTCTCCTCCTCCCCTCCAAAAAAAGCTACACAGAGAACCCTTTCTCCCCAAAATATAAACAAACAAACAAATACATGAATGAAATGAGTAAGGGCCACTGAGGTGGCTCACTGGGTAAAGTCACTGTGAAGCCTGGATTTCTGAGTTCCAGCCTCAGGACATAAATGGTGGAAAGAAAGATCTGCCTCAGCCTGGTATGGTGGCAGGTGAATCTCTGTGAGTTCAAGGCCAGCCTGGTCTACAAATTGAGCTCTAGAACAGCCAGGACTACAGAGAAACCTTGTCTCTAAAAACCAATAAAAAACAAACAAAAAAAAAAAAAGAAAGAAAGAAAAAAGAAAGAAGAGAAAGAACTGACTTCTGATGGTGTCCTGACTTCCACATGGGAACTGGGGCACACTGCCTTTCCCTACTCCACCACCTTATTCCCTTATTCCCCGCCTCAATAAAAAAAAAAAAAAGGAACAAAGGTAAGACTATTAAGTTGGTGTTACTATATCCGTCTCTTTTATGTCTAGAGTTGCTTTCCTGTGAGAATGCTCACCTCTGGGAGCACATAGGAGGCCGCAGGAATCAGCAGATAGGAGGTAGGGACCCCAGCACGGACCAGACAGTGGAGCATATGCCTTCCCTCCAGCCGGGGCCGGCTGTCTACCACCACCACCCGGAAGCGCCTGCCCTCAACCCAGGCCTCCTGGAGAATTCTCGACACCAGAGATGAGCTTGATATGGAGGGAGAAGAGATGTTTGTTATAAAGCAGCCTGTTTGCAAAGGCAAGGGCAGACCTTTCTTCTGCTGTCCCCCTCCCTAGTTTTCTGTCAGGTGTTGACCGTACCATCCATATACTAGGATCACGTCCCCATCACTGATCTTCTTAGAAGCAAATCGTGAAATTGCCTGAGATGCAAGCACAATCTTCTCTTGCACATACCGATCGATGGCTTCTTTAAGTTCTGACTTGGCCTAAATGTTGAGAGAACATGGATGCGGTTCACCCTCTGGTTGGCATGCCATAAGTCCCAAGCACGGTGGCACGCACCTTTGATCCCAGCACTCAGGCAGGAGGATCTCTGAATTCGAGGCCAACTTGGCCTATCTATTGAGCTCTAGGTCAGCCAAGACTACACAGACTGTCTTAAAACGAAAATCCCCATGCCAATGGGTCTAAGTACAAGTGCCTAAGTGCTCACCTAAGCAATGACGAGGGCCCTGTGGCATGTCTATACACATCTTCTGGGAGCTCAGAACATGCTGCTTATCCTAACCACAGCTGCATGCCTCTCCCATTCCCAGAATCCTTCCTTCCTCACCTCTTCTTCCCGCTTGGAGCTGCTCATACCAGTGACTTCCTTGTTAAAGAACTTGATGGCGTTACACATGCTGGCCGACATGGGGCGGCACTGGGTCAGGAAGCTGCAACAACAATACCTCAGGTTTGTGCAACTGGTTAGGACTTAAAGGGAGAGCAAGATGAAGGTCGAGAAGGGCATCAGAAAGGACCAGTACGGTGCAGATGGACCCACATGGCTGTGCTCACCTGATGTAGGGTTTTAGTTTATTTACAAGATCCCTGGAGAGTTCCTCATTGGGAGGTGTTGTGTAATCCTGAATCACCTATAGAATACAAAATGCCCCTTAAAGGAAGGTCTCTAATATGGGACCAGGGCAAGCTACACTAGGGAAGTATTCAGACTGTGAGTCATTGCTTCTTTGACCCAGAGAGGACCCTGGAGGAGCCGTGCTGGGGCAGTCTTAGGGGAATGGGGCAGTCATAGAGAATAGAACTGGACGTACCTGCTGCAGAGCGTGGAGCAGCGCTATGCACCGGGCATTGGAGCCACTGACAAGGCCCTGGGAGTACTGCAGACCGAGTCGCACCATGGCTGGGTGGATCACAGAGGATGGGATGCTGACGGGACGGTGGTGTCACAGACTTTTTAAAGGAACTTGAGTACCTCTTGGCCCCTGCCCCTCATGAGAAGGAACTGCCTTCACTAGCAGGGGCTTCCTCATTTCTTGCAGTTTTACCTTGAGTTTTTACCACACCCGCCCACACATCCCACCTCAAATTTCCAGTTACTTTTAACACTGAGTTCCTCAATCTCCTCAGACTTCAAAGTTATGACACCAAGATCCTACCTCATGTACTGGGTTAAGGAGCTTTGTCTGCTGTACTGGGGTAGGTGGGAGAAGAGACTGACTTTGGATCCATAATCCTTTCTTGTAGGAACCTTGACAAAACAAAGGAATGTAAGTAATCAAATGAGACAAGTGGAGAAATAAAGTAAACTCATTTCTTTGACCCCAATACCCTTGTGCTTTTCCACACCTTTTCTTTGCCTAAGGCAATTCTCCAGGCCAACCCACATCCTACCTGTTGTCGATCTGGCTTTCTAAGGAGCCTCCTCAGAAGTGTGGGGTCATCAGCCTGGGTGTGCTCAGGGACACGCTTCACTCCTGAAAGTTAAGGAGATGCTTTCAAGACTCAATACATCTTTTTTTTTTTTTTTTTTTTTTTTGGTTCTTTTTTTCGGAGCTGGGGACCGAACCCAGGGCCTTGCGCTTCCTAGGCAAGCGCTCTACCACTGAGCTAAATCCCCAGCCCCGACTCAATACATCTTTAAATGGGTGACACGTTCAGTGCGTGTGGAACAGCATGGCACACAGGGAGTTGGGAAGATGGAGTTGGGTAGTCACAACAGGGGCAGGGATGGAGTTTACAGAAAAACTTTAAACTATGTCTCCCACGTTGGCAGGAGAATTGGGGCAACTGGATCGTGAACATGAAGAGGAGATTGATACCTGAGGTGGCTTCTCCAGCTGTGCTGGGGCAGGCCTGAGGAGAGGGTCCTCCTTGTTCCCCTTTTCTGGCCTGTTTCAGGGCCCGCTCTGCCTCCTGCTTGGCTCTCCTTTCTGCTCGAAGTTCTGCCTTACTCCGGCCAGCTGGAAGTTTCTCCCCAGTAGTGCCTCCCAACTGACTACCAGTTCCTTGAAGTTCTCTGACTGGGTCTATTAAAGACAGACGGAAGAGGTGCCCAAGTCCTAGGATGGTGATCTCTTTGCCCCAACCGAAGTTTACCTTTTACGGTATCTAGTTTTTTTTCTCCCCCTTTTTTGACTGAGGCTGGAATTCACCAGAGATCCACCTGCCTCTGCCTCCTTAGTTCTAGGATTAAAGGTGTGCTATGAGCCACCACCACCTGGTTCTGCCTTTCAAGTAACCTCTTTTGTATTTGCTCAAATCAACTTTGTGCTATCTCCCTTTGCAAATCCCTCAACCAGCATCCTACCCCAGCCTTTTAAAGAGTCCCCGCACCTTGACGTTGAGCTGCAGATACAGCAGAGCCAATTTCTTGGTCTGCCCCCTTTTCCTCCTTCCGTTTCTTCTTCTGCTGTTTCTTTTCTTTCCGAAGCTGAAGCTTCTCTTCTTGGGT
Organism: Rattus norvegicus; assembly: GCF_021556685.1. Lineage (NCBI taxonomy): Eukaryota > Metazoa > Chordata > Mammalia > Rodentia > Muridae > Rattus > Rattus norvegicus. The sequence goes on along the minus strand of NC_141539.1, from coordinate 31,432,731 downwards.
CAACTCCCGCCCCGCTGCCTGAGACACAGACACGGGAACTGCTCTACCCCAGGCAATTCCAAAAGAGTATCAACAGTACTGGACGCTTACTAGAGTCCCACAAGGTTAAGTTCCTAACTATCTGACTTGTTACAAGTCTACATAAATAAGAGAGAAACTTATTCAGAGCCGTAGTCAGACAACGTTAAGCTCTGTAAAAATCTCCTAGTTCTACCAAGAAATGAACTGAAAAGGGTGGGAGTCGGGACCGAATGAGGGTGACACAGCTTTCGGTGTAACTCTTGACAGGCGACTTGGGAGGTCTCTCCCTCACTTACCCCGGGCCGAGGTGAAAGTTCTGTCTTCATCTCGGATCTCGATTCTGCATCAGAAAACAGGGCACAGAGTGAGCCAGAGAGGCTCCGGGAGGACTTGGGGAGATTCGTCGGCGCAGCTGGCTGCTGGGTTGGCATGACCACAGCTCGGCTGCCGGGCGCGAGGCGCTCCAGGATCCGCGTGGGGACGCACTGCGCGGCAGGATCAAAGGACAGGCGGGGGAGGAAAAGGGTCAGTCACCCTTCTGGGAACAGCGGGCAAGCAGCACCGGGCTGCGCCCTAGATCGTGTAAACCAGCGTCCCGCGATGCGAAGAAACCTGGCGGCAAGGCCCAGAGGCCCTTGGTACCCCGCATCATCGATCCAGTGCTCATCTGCTCTTCTACCACTTGGCGCATCTAGCCCTTTACTCACCTTCGCGAACAGCCACCGCCACCGCAGCCATGACTGTGGGTCCTAGGCTCCTCCCGCCGAGGTCACTCACGCTACAGCGCCACCTGGGCTGCAGGCTCCCCTGACGCCTCCCGCGGAGTCAGTGCCCAGGGACTACAACTTCCGACGTGCACTGGGTCTCGCCCCGGACTACGGGTCGCGACGACGACCAAGAGATGTTGAGTTCCCAACTAGGATAGTCTCCGGCCCACGACTACAGCTCCCAGCATGCCGAGGTTGCTGCTCGCAGAGCCGACGTCTTACAGCTTTCCCACCTCGGAGTTCAGGCCCCCCAAAATGGCGAACTGGGCTGCGGAGACGCGCTGAGTGGCGGAGGCAAGCGAGCAGAGCCGCTGAGGCCCTGGTAGTACGGAGCTCTGCCTTAGGGAACATGCACTTTTCCATTCCTGAAACCGAGTCCCGCAGCGGGGACAGCGGCGGCTCCACCTACGTGGTGAGGAGCTGCTAGAGCTGGGCCGGGGCGGGGATAACGGGCCGGAGCTCTCTCGGAGCGGCCTCCAGCCTTTGAACCTCACTGGAAGCTAGCCATCTCATGTCTCAGCTTCCAACTGAAGTTACCCCAAGCTCCAATAGGTTCTTTGGGCGATTGCTCCTCCCGGCCAGGCCGCGACTGCTCTGGTGGTGGGCATTGCTGTCATCTCTGGGAGGGAGACTGCCGCACAAGCGCCCGAGTTTCCTTTTGACTGGGTCTTCTGTTTGGAACCCGGACCTGGGGGAAAACACAGGCTCAATCCCGGGAAGTCTCGGAGCGTTGCTCAGACGGATCTGTCTGGCAACTTCTGGCCAGGTTTCAGTGGGCAAAAGGTGGTTTGGACTTCGACCCTTAAGTGTTTGCCTGTTTTTGTGTCCTCAGGCCTATAACATTCACGTGAATGGAGTCCTGCACTGTCGTGTGCGCTACAGCCAGCTCCTGGGGCTGCACGAGCAGGTGGGACTAGCACCCCGGTTTAGACGCAGCTTCAAGTCCTTCCATTCTCATGGGCAATAATCCTCCCCTTTCGTTACATTACCCTTTAATCACGGCTACAGTGGAAGGTGGACTTTGTTAGCGTGACATTTCCGGAAACTGAGCGGCTTGTCTCGCACAATTCCCTCTTCCCTTCTCACATCCTTCCTTCTTTTCTGAGCTGTCTGTTTTTTCACCCTTTGCCACTGCATGGAAAAACTGAACCCTGTCTGTCACCTAAGCTATAACTTGGAAACTCATTTCCCTGCTTAATACAAACCATTCATTTATTTCCTTGTATGTTCTTGGTCCCTTTCAGTGTATAAGATATGCAGTGGCAATTTCCACTGATGCAATGTTTCCCTTCCTCACCAGATAGTGAGCTCTGTATTTAAGTCTGTAGAGAGCCATGGCTCTACTAGCTGTCAGTCCTGAGCAAGTTACCTAATTTCTTCGGGCCTCTAGTTTCTCCAGATGAAAAGTAGATTCTTTGATCAGCAAAGTCCCTTCAACACACCGAGCATACTTTGACTTTGTTATTTGTGTACATACGTGTTCCCTATAAATGTTCTCTACTGAACAGTCTTGCTAGATAAATCAAAGGGCTCTCGGACCCCATGAAAATCCACCCTACAATGTAAAGGTGCTCGTACACATTAATACGTACAAGAATTTATTCCTAAGATCCTTGGGGTCCTGGCTCTGCCAAAGTCATCTTTTGTCACATGACTTAGAGTTGTTACAGGAACCCAAGAGGACTTGGGTTAATCTCATTTGTCACCTCTCAGTTCCTGTGTTTATGTGAAGAATTGTATCTCTTTGTCTACACAGCTTCGGAAGGAGTATGGGGCCAATGTGCTTCCTGCATTCCCCCCAAAGAAGCTTTTCTCTTTGACGCCTGCAGAGGTAGAACAGAGGAGGGAACAGTTAGAGAAGTACATGCAAGCTGGTGAGTGCGTGGATAAACTCTAGGCCGTTTTGAGAGATTGAAATCAGGTGGCTCTGCAAATGCCCCATCTTAATGGTTAGATTTAGGAAGTCTCTTGTCTGATGTTAATCAGCAAAGCTGCCTCGGGCTTTAAACTTTCCATATTAGTAAAGCAGCGTGGAAACTGATCTCTATAGAAAGTAGAGAAATACTAGTATAATACTAAGAGTAATTTGTGGGGAGGACTTTGTATCTGATATGCTTTAGATTAACATCATTGTTATTTCCCTAGTTCTGTAGACTGGACTCAACTAGATGGCAACCAAGGGTGGGGCAGGTGAAGAATTTATGCAAACAGTGTGTGAGGTGAGGCCAGCTGGGAATGTGGCAGGCCACCATCAGCCCAGGAAATGGGGTTGGGGGACCTACTAAGAGGAGGACTCGGGGAAGCCAGGAGTGAATTTTAAGTCACTAGAATGTTGTTCTCTTGACCCCACAGTTCGGCAAGATCCATTGCTTGGGAGCAGTGAGACCTTTAATAGCTTTCTACGTCGGGCCCAACAGGTAAGGCTTTGGGTAGAGGCTATATTTAAGAGAAAGACCTGATGGGGAACCATGTCATTTTAATTACATGGTTACTTCCTGGTATTTAAAAAAAAAAAAAAAAAAAAAAAAAAAAAAAAAACAAAGCTTCTGCTGTACCACCGAAGTGAAGGGAAGGCCAGCCTTTATTTAAGGGTGATACTGGAGGGAGTTAGGAGAGTGGGGTGCATCTGAGCTGCACCCTAGAGCTACAGTAACAAGGCAGTGCCCCATCTCACTTGCTCACACAGGAGACACAACAGGTCCCCACAGAGGAGGTTTCCTTGGAAGTGTTGCTCAGTGACGGACAGAAAGTTCTGGTCAATGTGCTAACTTCTGACCAGACGGAAGACGTCCTGGAGGTAAGATGTCTGTTGAAGACAGCCCAAGTGCCCAGGGCACACTAGGTTCTGCACTAAAACAGCTGGTTGGATAAGTTGTACTTCCTGTTCCTAGGCCGTGGCTGCAAAGCTGGATCTTCCAGATGACTTGATCGGATATTTTAGTCTCTTCCTTGTTCGAGAAAAAGAAGATGGCGCCTTTTCTTGTGAGTGTCGCTGGCCTTTGCTGCTTACGCTTCAGGCAATGAGTTCCTGAGGTCAGAGTGGGATGTCTCCTCCAAGCATGCCCATGGCTCCCCCTCCTCTTTAGTCTGATCACATTTTGCTTTTTTAATCTGTAGTTGTACGGAAGCTTCAGGAGTTTGAGCTGCCTTACGTATCTGTCACCAGTCTTCGGAGTCAAGAGTATAAGATCGTGCTCAGAAAGAGGTCAGGGCTGAGCCTTAACACAGAAGAGGGCATGGGTTGGAGGGCTGGGCTGCACACTGAAGTAGCTTTATCTGGCCAAGGGAACAATGGTGGATGTTGTACCCACACCTCCCACCTTTCTCCCACTGGCCCACCATTAATGACCCCATAGGTGCAATAGTTTGCTTGCTTGTTTTCCATTCTGCCTTTGCTTAGCACCCCCATTTACCCATTTCCACCTCTTGGCCTCACAGTTACTGGGACTCTGCCTATGACGACGATGTCATGGAGAACCGGGTTGGCCTGAACCTGCTTTATGCCCAGGTGAGTTTGGAGCTGCCTCCGAACCCTTGGCCTGAAGTGACTGTGGTCTTCTACTTTCCCAAGAAAGCCCCATGACTGGTCCTCAGTTCATGGGGGAAGTTCCTAGCACACAGTCAGAGCTCCTGACACTGAGTCTAAACTGGTGAGGTCCAGGCCTCACTGCAGTTAGCTCTCAGTTCATGCTGCGGGGCTCACTTCCCATTCATTGTCTCCACTGTGTGTAGACGGTGTCAGACATCGAGCATGGCTGGATCCTGGTCACCAAGGAGCAGCACCGACAGCTCAAATCTCTGCAAGAGAAGGTCTCCAAAAAGGAGGTGAACCGCTTTTGCCTTGTCTCCCTGCAAGCTCTGAGCTACCCTCTGTCTCGTAACTAACTGAACCTGGTTACCATTTTTCAGTTCTTGCGGCTGGCCCAGACTCTGCGGCACTATGGCTATCTGCGCTTTGATGCCTGTGTGGCTGACTTTCCGGAGAAGGACTGCCCTGTTGTGGTCAGTGCAGGCAACAGTGAGCTCAGTCTCCAGCTGCGACTCCCAGGCCAGCAGCTCCGTGAAGGCTCTTTCCGGGTCACCCGAATGCGGTGCTGGCGGGTCACCTCCTCTGTGAGTTTTTCTTTCTCTCTCTCTCTCTAGTGCTGGCGGGTCACCTCCTCTGTGAGTTTTTCTTTCTCTCTTTTTTTTTTTTCTTTTTTTTTTGAGACAACTTATAGTTATATTCCTGTTTACTGGCCTGGAACTGTGTAGCCCAGTTATTCTTAAACTCATGACCCACCTGCCTCAGCTTTCCAATGGCCGGGATTAGCAGACTTGGCTTTCTTCTGTGAATGGGTATGAGACTGGAGGCATTCTGGCAAGCCGTAAACTTCCAGGATGCAGAGGTCCACAACTTGTCAGAGATGAATTCAGCCTGAGCCCTATTCCTCTTCTAGGTGCCACTCCCCAGTGGGGGTACAAGCACTCCAAGCCGGGGTCGGGGTGAGGTACGCCTGGAACTGGCTTTTGAATACCTCATGAGCAAGGACCGGCTACAGTGGGTCACCATCACCAGCCCACAGGTATGAACCCAATCTCAGAGTTTATGGATAGAACCCTCAGGTCCCCAAGTCTAGGACTCCATGTGAGCGGCGTCCGAGCTGTAGACGTGGGTGGGAATGGCTTCTCTAGTCAGACTGAGCCCTCCTCTTCCCCTCAGGCTATCATGATGAGCATCTGCCTGCAGTCCATGGTAGATGAGCTGATGGTGAAGAAGTCTGGGGGCAGTATCAGGAAGGTAAGCGGCAGGGGCTGAACAGCTGAGGGGCTGTGCTCTCCTGTTTTGTCCTAGGACTAGGGTTTCTCTTGGGTGGGAGGGGAAGTGGTTGGGCTCGGAGATGAATTTTCCTGTCTATATCAGCACTTTGGGTCTGTCCTCAGATGCTGCGTCGGAGGGTGGGGGGCAACCTGAGACGTTCAGACAGCCAGCAAGCAGTGAAGTCCCCACCATTGCTCGTAAGTTAATGTCAGTTAACGCCTTGGCTCCCAGCTCAGCCTTGCCTTCCCTCTGCTCCTAAATCTAACTGTTCTGCTCCTTTCTCCCAGGAATCACCAGATGCCAGCCGGGAATCCATGGTCAAACTCTCAGTGAGTTACAGGGTTGGTGAGGTTGACTGCAGGGGCCTCACAGGCTGCCACCCTCTGACCTGCTTCCCACCTCTATTACAGAGTAAACTGAGTGCGGTGAGCTTGCGGGGAATTGGCAGTCCCAGCACAGATGCCAGTGCCAGTGCCGTCCACGGCAATTTCGCCTTCGAGGGCATTGGAGATGAGGATCTGTAATCTCAGCTGCCTGGATGTCTGCCCTCTACCCAAGAGGAGATTTATACAAACTTACCCTGTGCCTATGCTCCCAAGTTGGAGTCTTTTCCTACCCCCTTCCTACTTGTTCTGTTCCCTCTTGGCCAGGGGCCTCCTAACGTACCTTCCCTTTCTTGGGCTGGCTGCACAAAAGATCACCGTCTCTGTGTCAGAGCTGGCCCTTGATGCCAAATTAGCATTTAGTATTTTGCACAAAGTCCAAGGGACTGTGGCTGCCTGCCTTGGAGAGGAGCTAGAGCTCTCCGTGGATTGCTTCTGACTTTTTAGGGCCAGGCCATGGGCAAAGGGTGGACAGAGGTCTCTGAATGCTCTGAGCAGCTCCCCATCATTAAACACAGCCTGATTGCCACCTACCTTTGGTTCCCTCTCACTGCCCCCGTCACAACAAGGGGTAAGGCCTAAATATTTGCCATTGCCAATTCATCATATAGACATGGCTCTGTTAGTGTTTCCTTTATTATAAAGCACTGAAATAAGTTAAAACAGTAAAAGGCTGGGCAGTTCCCAACCAGTTCATCCGTGGCCCCTGGGAGCAGTGGCGGTGAATCCAAGGTCCTAATCACTTAGCTCATCAGGTACATGAGCCAAGACAAGGCCCCCTGGTCTATATGGCCCCAACCATGGGATTCAGGCTGGTCCATATAATGCCTAGGTTACTCTGTGTGGAGCCCCTGACCAGCGGGGGAGAAAGGGAAAGATGGTTTTCTAGTCCATTTGTATAAAATGCAGGAGGCGTAGGGCTAATTCCTAGGGCCCCAGGTAAAAAGAACCTAACTCAAGGTGAGTCTGTGTGAAGAGCCCTGCTACCAGTAGCACCCAGGGCGGCTGAACCCCGAGTGCTCAAGACAGAGGGTGGGCTATGAGGTGGGGCCCAACCCTCAGGGGCAGAGAGACCAGGCCCTCCTGCTCCACCATGGCCATGCACCTTCTGATGACGCTTGTAGTTGTCCCAGTGGCCTGTGGTGTAAGCACAGGTGGCACAGCGGAAGGGCTTCTCGCCCGTGTGTCGCAGCATATGACGTTTGAGGTTCATGCTCTGGTTGCAGCTGTAGTTGCAAAGGCTACACCGAAAAGGTTTGTCACCAGAGTGGATACGACCGTGACGCTTGAGGTTGGCCAGGTTGCCACAGGCATACGGACAGAGAGGGCACTTGTAGGGCTTTTCTCCTGTGTGGACGCGCTGGTGGCGTTTCAGGTTATCCAGATGCGCAGAGGCGTATGGACAGCGGGCACAGCGGAAGGGCTTCTCACCACTGTGGGTCTTCATGTGCCGGGCCAGGTGGTTGGGGTAGTGAGTAGCAAAGGGGCATAGACTACAGGCAAAGCCTTTGTCACTAGGGCCCTGGGGCCCCCCACTGCCACCCCCTCCAGACTCTCCTCGCATGCAGCGCCCACACATGGCAGTTCCCAACCTGCTGCCCTCACCCTCCTCCAGTTCTTGTCCACAGCCCCGGCAGGTCCAAGGGAACAGTAGCTCTGGCAGTGGTTCTGATCCAGTTCCACACAAACCCTCCCCTTCACCCCGCAGCTGCCCACAATCTGGCAGGAAACTGGTACCACCTGGTGGCACATGGAGACTCAGGTCTGGGAGGATGAGAGCATCTGTGGGAACAATGAGATATGGGCCATTAATCCAAGTATCCCTACTGCTACCTACCAGTGTCCCAAGATCTCTGGTGCTCTTTTTACCTTCTGATCGCCGGGGCATTGTCCCTTCCTGCTCTGTGGGACTGGGAGGCCGGGTTGGTCGTGGAGCACAGCATCGGAAACCACAGGTTGGGCAGGGAGGAGTGGGAGGCCCTGTGTGGGTGCGCTGATGCCGCCTCAGGTTGCCCAGGCTGCTGCAGGCAAAGGGGCAGTGGGGACAGCGGTAGGGCTTCTCGCCAGTATGGGTGCGGGTATGTCGCGTCAGGTTGACGAGCTGGGCTGAGGCGTAGGGGCAGCGGCCACAGCGGAACGGCTTCTCCCCGCTGTGTGTCTGCATGTGCCGCTTCAGGTGGCTCGAGTAGTGGGACACGAAGGCGCAGAGGCGGCATGAGTACAGTAGCCGTGGGGGCAGCGGGGGCCCCCCACCCGGCCCTCCTGCCCCACAACACGGCCCCTCACCTGTCGGCCCCCCACACAGCTGACAGGCTGGGCCTGGCCTCTCACCCCTGGCCTCCCCTGGACCCCTCGCTGGCTCCTCAACTTCACTTTCCGCACTTAGTGCCCGGCCGCCCCCAGACTCATCGTCACTCAGCCCATAGGGAAGTCCAGGTCTGGCTCCCTGAGAGTCTCCTGGTGAAACAGAAAAGGAAGGAGGAAAAAAAAGAAAAAAAAAGAAAGAAACCAATCAACATGGCTCAAGACTGAGTTCCAAATTCTCATTTCTCACAAAAAGCCCCACTTATTCTGCCTCACCTTTGATTTCATTCTATTTGAGCCTAATTACTAACACTAGGGGTGACTTATCATTTCCAACAAATGGAAAATATCACAGGCTTGAAGTGGAGTACAGGCTGATGTGAAGCAACAATATGAGATAAGTAAAAATATAAAGACCCCAAGATCTTTTTTGTAAACCCTGGTTTAGTAAGGCTCCTTTTTATATAAGGCTGATTATGAAATGAAAGCCATCTCAAGTAGGCACAATTTGGAGAAAGTGGGAGCAATGTAGTGCAAATTACACAGAAAGGGCAGATTCTTTTATATGGTTTCCTCTGACTTTAAAAAATACCCAAGAAATAAACGAGGAGAGACTTAAGGGCAGAAACTGAAACCTCAGAACAAAAAGAATCTACTGCTACTAGCCAGAGAGTTTTAAGAGTAGCTTATTTACATAATTCCCTTCCATGAACCTCTTGAGGGGTACATAAGAAATGTGGCTACCCACCCTTGTATTCACACCACCTTTAGCCCGGACCCAGAACTTCAACTCACCAAAATGCTGCTGCTAGGTTGTAAAAAGAAGTGGTGTTTTGGTCGCTAACACCGCCTTCTAAAGGGCTTGAGTTACCAAAAGCCTCTTATCCTTAACCACGACCCTTAAACACACCTTCAGAGTCTCTCTCAAAGCCCATGAGCTGGTCGTTGTGGCCGTCACCTTCCTCCTCTTCCTCTTCCTCTTCGAACTCCAGATCTTGGCCTAGTAGCAAATCACTCTCCAACACCAGAGCCCCAGGTCCTTCGTCGAAGGAATCTTCAGTATCCACTAAAGAGGGGAGGGTGCTTGTGGAATCTCCCTCACAAGCCGTTCCCATAATTCGAACCAGGGAGCCAGCTGTTGTGAACTGCACTTCCCGTACTCGATGACCCTCAGGTTCCTTTAATACTTTGGTAGGGAGCTAAGATCCCAGATCATCCGCCCCTAACCCTCAGGAGTACCCCTTCACCCTGACCTGAGCCCACTCTACTGACCCCACCCCAGTTCCTCCCCGCTCAAGGCCCCTGACCCCTGACCTTTGACCCCCTCGCATTTCACGGGCTGTGGATGGCTTTGCTTCCTTCGGGGCATCGTGACCGGCTCCAGCCCGACGCGCCTCCGGCCCGAGGCCGCCCGGCCCCGCCCCTCCCAGATCGGCCCAGCCGTCGGTCCTTGCTCTTAGGGTCCACGAGCCGCCCCCATACACCGGTGCGGGCCCTGGGCAGCCCCTGGCCCTGGCCCCAGAGCCCAGCTCAGGTCGCTCCCGCCGCCGCCGCCGCTTCCATTCATGGAGCCCCCTACCCCCCTCCGAAGACCAGCTGGTACCTCCGTACCCGCTTCCGCTTCCGCCACCGCAGAGCAACTCGGGAAGCGTAGTTTATGGAATATAGACGGGAGCGCAGCCGCAGCATGACCAGGAAGTGATTGTGATGCGCTGCTAGCCGGCCAATAAGAAGCTGAATAAATGAGCCGACCAGCCAACCAGGCAAAAGGTACCCTGCCCCCTCCGCATTACGAACTAGGAAGTCATGCCTGAAGGCGAACAGCGCCAGGATGGCCTCCTTCCGGCTGCTTGCTTAAGAGTTAACTACTACTTCCAGCTCCTGATCCACACTGCTCCCCTCCAGAGGCTCAGGACTCACACACAGGCATACACCAACAGCTACCTCATATGGGGCCAGGGTAGGAGAGGAAAAAAGGACACTACGAGCACGATTAGCTTTTGTTTGGCCTTTAGTCTGAAAAAGTGTTGCTTGAAAGTGTACAACAGAGAGCGGGTGCAAGCGGCTAGGGGTCACAGAGCCGCCAATAAAAAAGAATGTCCTTAAATAAAGTGTTCACAGAGTAAAAATCAGAACTACCAGTCCTTCCCTCCAACACAACAGAGCACAGGCACAGAACCGATAGTCGATGAGCCCAAGGAGTAAGGAGGAGGCTGGAGAGGACAGCAGAGGCTCCCAGGCTGCCGCGTCCAGAGGGAGAGCCCTCTTTGGAATGGGCTGAGGAAAGCCGCCCAGCCCCCTACACACCTCATACCCACTGCTAAGGCTAAAAGAAAAGGACAAAACTCAGTCTCGGGTCCAAGGGCTCAGAACAGTCCAGGTGGGCAGGGTCCGGTTGACTGCTAGTCCCGCTTGGCCTTCTTCTTGTCACTGTTGCCATTCTCTTCAGCCCCCTCCGTGGAGAGTGCCTCCTCCAGTTTCCTCTTGCCACTCTCTGGCTGAAGCTCTACTGTGTTTCGGGGCTTGAAGCAAATGATGATGCACGTCATGTTGTCACACCCTGTACCATCCCCAGAAGTGTCTGGGGCCAGACACTGATCCAGCAGCTACAAAAAGGTTGAGGTAGTTTAGCCACAGGTTTGAACACCTTCCCGGGAACCAAGAGTACCATAAGAAGGCTTGTCCTTGCTGATACATGGTGGCAGGAGAGAAGGAATGGGCAACAATTATCACAAAACAGAAATTTTTGTGAATTTCTGAGTCCTAAGACTGTATCAGGGAAACGAGGAAAGATTCATCTTTTTAATCAGGTCTTCTAGTGTGTCTCCTAATTAACACTATTCCCAGCCTCTGGTCTCATCAAGAGAAGATGTGTCGGGGCTGGGGATTTAGCTCAGTGGTAGAGCGCTTACCTAGGAAGCGCAAGGCCCTGGGTTCGGTCCCCAGCTCCGAAAAAAAAGAACCAAAAAAAAAAAAAAAAAAGTGTCTGTCTGTGTAAACCAGGCACCCTCCTCCAACTTCAGACTCACCTCTTCCACAATGGATGACAATAACCGAAGCTCCCCATTTTCATCACGTTGGCTGATCTTTGATTGAATAAAGTCTACAACTTCCTGGCTGCTCATCACATTCCTGGGTCAAAAAATGACAGTCAGAATCCTTAATCCTACCAAAGGCATGTAGGCAGCAGTACTGATGCAGGAAACATCAACACCCATGTAATGTTCCTCAGCTGCCTTAGGCTTGGCGGGCGTTTAATATTTTTTAAATAATTACTTTATGCATATGAGTACACTGTAGCTGTCTTCAGACACACCAAAAGAGGGCGTCAAATCCCATTACAGATGGTTGTGAGCCACCAAGTGATTGCTGGGAATTGAACTCAGGACCCCTGGAAGAATAATCCGTGCTCTTAACCACTGAGCCATCTGTCCAGCCCAGGATTGGTGGTTTTAACTCACCAAGAAGCCAGCCTTGAAGCTACCCTACTGTAGTTCCAAGCCTTACAAAAGTAAGGTTGCATAAGGGTGTTTAAGGGTATTTCTTCCACCAGTGCTCACCAGATGCCGTCACAAGCAATGACCATGAATTCATGGTCATCAGTGAGAGTCAGCACCTTGATGTCAGGAAGGGCAGAAATCATCTGTTCCTGGGGGGGCAAGTTTTTGTTTCTCTTGTAGAAGTGGTCTCCTGAAAGGTAAGAGCAGTGATCAGTTTGAATAACTCCCAGACTTGTATTAGAGGTAGGTCAAATCTTTAAGGTCCACCCTCCCTTTCTAGTTTCAGATCTGCTCTCAGAATAAAGAGCTCATCTGCCTTTATCATCCAGAATACAGGAAGTATAACCTTACCATTTCACAAAGATGTTTAAGAACAAAGAAGGCATGAGATTATTCTGAAGGGTACAGGGATTAAATTTTGCTATTGGTAGTTTGGGGACACAGGACAAGACTCCAAGACTTCCCTAGTTTCTTAATCCTTACCAATGGCCCTGGAGAGGTTGAGACCTCCATTGACTCGTCCATCCATGGTGACCTTGCCACCAGCATTCTTGATCCGTGCCAGCTCCACTTCATCCTCTGGTTTGTGGTCATAGGACATATCTAAAGCTTTGCCAGCCTCAGACACCACACAGCGAGAGTCTCCTGCATTGGCCACAATCAACTGCTTCCCTCGTATGAGAGCCACCACTGCTGTTGTGCCACTGTCAGAGCCAGGCTGAAAAGGAACAAACAGAGCCGTGGGAAGCTTCTAGGCACGAGTGCTCTCCTCTGACACAGTTCTCTATCTGAGAGCTTTAACAAACAGGAAGAGCAGTCCAGAAGCAGCAGCAGCTCTCCTGCCCACTTCAAAGCATTCCTGTCCATACTACCCTCAAGAGTGTCTGCTGCAGAATTAATCCTCCTGACCATGAATTAAAGACTAAATCACCGAGGGGATGTACTGACTAACATCAAACTCAGGGGACTTGTACTTGTTCTCTGTTCTTTCCAAAGTCCCCCCCTCCCCCACACACCTCCTCTTTGCCTTCCATTCCAGGGACCATCATCTCTTCATCGTCATCCTCTTCAGCCTCCTCCGTGTCATCCTCGTCCTCCTCGTTCTCTGCCTCCTCACTGCTGTAGCCGTCCTCGTCCTCACTACATTCCTACCAGGAAGATTCCAAGCTACTGAGACTGGGATATTGAGACTTCCCCATGCCCACCTTCCCCAACTTACAACCAATCTCAATATCATGAAAATCTGAGGCAGGGGACAGAACAGCAAAAGCATGACAAACTGGCTTTCTGAACTGGGGTCGGATGTCCTCAGCACAGGGGTTTGCGCAGTCTTCCCTGGGGAAGACCAAGCCAGCCAGTTGAAAAACCTTCCAGAGAATAAACTGTTGGAAAAGGAGAAACCCAAATACCTACAATAACAAAAACACCTTCCCCATTTCATCACGTCAGGAGTCAGATCCTGAAAGGCCAGAATAAATCACTCTGTTGTGCTAGAGGGTCGAGGGTCGAGGCTGGTGACCTATTATCTGAGGTTCAATCCTCAGAACCTCCACGGTAGAGGAGAAAGCTAGCCCTCTCAAGTTGTCCCCTAACCTCCAAAAGCATGCCCTAGTACTCAGGTACACACACGGACAACACAAAATCAAATGAATGTTTATTTTTAAAGAAAAGCTATTTTTTCTGAATATAAGATTAATAAAAGAAAAAGTAAGAGGGTTAGAGGAACTTGTACTGGTGGAGACAATGTACTCAAAGGCTAAAATGTAGAATACATGAGTACTGGAAAATGATGTAAAGTATAAGGAAGAAGGGGTGAGAGAGCCAATTAGGCACTTGCTGTCAAGCCCAATAACCCAGAACTCATGTGAGAGAAGTAGAGAACTGACTCATGCAATTTATATATTCTCTGACCTCAACAAACAAGCCATGAAACTATACAGGAACACACGCGTGTGCGCGCGCGCGCGCGCGCACACACACACACACACACACACACACACACACACACACACACACACACACCTCTCTCATGAAATAGTAAAAAAAAAAAAAAAAACCTTAAAGTACCAAAGAGGCCCTCACAGCAACCTCAGTAGAGTCTGCCCTCACAGGCCCTTACCTCACTGTCATCCTCTTCCTCCTCCACCTCATCTGATTCATCCTCACTGTCCTCAAAGAACTTGGACTTAGCAACTCGAGGCAGCTTGTCAGAGGCTGAAGAGCAGGAAGGTCCAGCCTCACCAGTAGCAGTACCGGGCTCACCAATTTGGCCTGCCTCAGTCCCATGGTCTGAGTTGGAGGAAGGGCCTGTGTGGCCTTTGGCTGTGGGGCCATTTTCCTGGGAAGGAGTTTCCCTAGATGGGTCCTCAGGTCCAGCCTCACCATTGAGGCCCTGGGGCTCTGGTTCATCACCTATCCCAGTTCCAGATTTGGTGTGGGGAGGGCCCTTCTGACAGTTCTGCCCATATCGTGTCAGCAACTCTTCAATAGTCATGGTAGCCTCCTCATGCAGCAATGCAGCCTCCTCATTGTCCACTGCAGGAAAAGGCTAAGTCAGAGCCCCATACTAAACTCCTCACAGGAAGGAGACCAGTGCCTTTCACTAACTTTTGTACTGAGGACACACTTCCTCATTACCTCCCCATCTAAGGCTCTACTCACTATTCGAGTCGCAGAAGAGCAAACCCTCAGGTCTTCCTCCGTAGGCCTTTTCTGATCTTTTACTCCTTTCTTAGTTGGAAGAACATCAGTTATATTTCCCCATTTGTACCCGTCCTTTGTATTAGGTTGAAACCTTTACTCTGACCGAGGCCCAGAAAGCCCACATAATAGCTTAGAAGGGCTAAGTTGTAATATATGGCTATCAAGGCTAACAACTGCCTCAATCTTGAAAAAAAAAAAAAGCACATACATGACAACAGGAACCAGGAAAACCTCATTAGAGTAACAAAATATAATACATGTAAAAATGCTTAGAGCTATGTACTGAACAAAGGTCACTTCTCTTTATCATGACATATATAGTGTAGGTTATGGGGCTTTTTTTTTTTTTTTAAGTTTTTCAAGATAGGATTTCTCTGTGTAGCCTAGCTATCCTGGAACTCACTCTGTAGATCAGTCTGGCTTTGAACTTACAGAGATCTGCTTGCCTCTGCTACCCAAGTGCTGGGATTGAGGGCATACCACCACCATCTAGCCCATATAGGGTTCTTTTCTTTTCTTTTTCTTTTTTTAAATAATGACTTTCATTTATTCAAGGTATGATCTAGTCTTTTTTTTTTTTTTTTTCTTTTCTTTTCTTTTTTCCGGAGCTGGGGACCGGAAACCATTGAGCTAAATCCCCAACCCCAGGGTTCTTTTCTTATTTTACTTTTTATATCCTGACTGAAGTGTTCCCTCCCACCTTTCCTCACAGTGCCTCCACTGATATCCATTCCTTCTGTTTTTCTTCAGAAAAGGGCAGGCACCCCAAGGCTATCAAACAAACATAAACATGACATATCAAGCTGCAACAAGACTAGGCACCTCCCCTCTTATAAAGGCTGGAAAAGGCAACCTAGAATGAGGAAAAGGGTCTCCAGGGCCAGCAGGAGTCAGAGACAGCCGCTGGTCCCAGTGTTAGAAATCTCACAAGTCCAAGGTGCTCAACTGTAACATATATGCGGGGGCCTAGGTCAGTCCTATGCAGGCTCCCTGATTGTTGGTTCAGCCTCTGTGGGCCCCCATAAGCCAGCTTAGTTGATTCTTGTATATCCTTTTATGGGACAATTCCCCAGGTCCCTGGGAAGCCATCATTTCTCAGAACTGATAATCAACTGCTCATTTCCTTCTAACACAGATGCCACACTCACCATCATCCTCATCTGCTACTTTTTCTTTATCATCCTCATCTTCAGTGGGTCTCCCTGCAATCTGCGCCAGTTCCTTAATGACTTCATCTGTAGTCAGCTTGGCATCGATAGCCAAGAAGGCATCTTGTAAAGCCTGAATAAGCAAAGTAGTATAAGACAACTCCAGTGGATACAAATCAACTGCCCAATACACACAGTTGTAGGCATATCATGGGGATCCATATTCACAGGGGGCAGGTGTGTGTGTGTGTGTGTGTGTGTGTGTGTGTGTGTGTGTGTGTGTGTCACTCACCCAGTACACACAGCTGTAGGCACACAATGGGAATGCACATGGGGGGGGGGTGTCAATCACACCAAGACACACAGATAAAGTGGTTTAAAGACTTGAGAGAATAAGGTAAGTCTAAAAATATCCAAGTGGGAAGCAGTCTGTTTGGGGCATAGAACACTTGAAGAAGAAATGCAATAGATAAGCAGGAGCTAGAGTGCAAAAGAAAGCCAGAGTTGGAAAATACGAGAGAACCCTTCAAGTGGAGAATTGACAGTATAGAAAGACAGACCTTCTGAAGCTTGCCTTCCTTGTAGGCCTTCTGATCTTTGATAATATCAGGAAGATATTTGGCACAGTACAAGGCGACCTCTTCCCCTAAAAGAAAGGTTTTATTAACAAAACAGTGTGTCCCCACACAAGGACATAGGTGATGAACACCTTAGCACACCTGGGACCTAGCTATAGAACAACGGCAAAGGGTTGGGGATTTAGCTCAGTGGTAGAGCATTTGCCTAGCAAGCGCAAGGCCCTGGGTTCAGTCCCCAGCTCCAAAAAAAAAAAAAAAAAAGAACAACGGCAAAGTGTGACCCTGAAAACATTGGGTCAGAGATAAAACATTGATGGTCATGAAAACATTGATGGCTCAGAGATAAGGTGCCTCCTCTGAGTACAGTAATAAAGTCCTCGACATTTTCTTATCCACGATACTTAGTTCAATCCTGGAAAGTGGAAGCACAAAGAATCCCTTTCTTGTCCATCAGTAAGCCTGAGAGTGGGGTCTTAGACAGTCACCAATATGATCAGCTAGTTACCTCCATGTCCGTCGTAGACAGAAAACATAGCTGTCTCATTGTCCAGCTCAGGAATACAGTTGTGAGCATCCTAGAAGAAATAACATAATCGAGTTCAAACACAATTTCTCCTATATCTCAGGTACAAGGTACTTTCATATCTTTGTAACATAACCCTTCTCTGGCTGGCCAAACATGGACTAGAAATGAGAAAGGAAAGTAGGAGATTATAATAATACAGGAGAACAAGGCAGAGAAGGGCACGAGAAAGGACTGTGAAAAGCAGAAGCAGACCACGACCTCTGTCCATCTTCCTCTCCAGGAGATCTCGGTCCACAGACTATTTGGATATTAGCTGCTTAGTAAGCCTAGACCTGACCCTTTGGAGCTATAGAAAGACTCAGAATGCAGGCTCTTTTGTTTTCTTGGTTGTTTTTTTTTCCCCCTTTGGTTTTTGTTGTTGTTGTTGTTGTCATTGTCATCGTCGTCATCATCATCATCTTCTTTCCTCCTCTTCCTCCCCCTCTTCTTCCTCCCCTCTTCTTTTTTTAAAGACAGGGTTTCTCTGTGTAGCCCTAGCTCTCCTGGAACTTACTCTGTAGACCAACCAGGCTGACCTTGAATGTACAGAGATTTGCCTGCCTCTGCCTACTGAGTGCTGGGATTAAAAGTGTGTACCACCACCACTCAGTCTAGAATTCAGGCTCTTTAAAGTTACTTCTGAGTCCATGTGACGATGGCTCAGAGATAAGGTGCCTGCTGACAAGCCTACCTACTTAAGTCTGGGTATCCCCAATAGAAGGAAAGAACACATCCCCACAAGTTGTCCTCTGAACACACATATTATGGTACATGAACACCCTTTCTGCAAACTATGTAAATGTATGTGATAAAAGATAAAGCTACTTCAGGGCTGGAGAGATGGCTCAGTGGTTAAGAGCAATGACTGTTCTCCTAGAGGTACTGAGTTCAATTCCCAGCAACTACACGGAGGCTCACAACCATCTGTAATGGGATCCGATGCCCTCTTCTGGTGTGTCTGAAGTCAGCGACAGCGTACTCGCATAAAACAAATAAAATAAATAAAAATAATAAAATAAATCTTTTTTAAAAAGATAAAACTATTTTAGAATAAATAGTGATAAATAAACTATTTATTGAATAAATAGTGATATTCAAGGAAGAAAATGTCAAAGAAAACCTCCTTAGGACCCCTCAAACCTGAAACATAAAGAGACCCCTACAGAAGAATTTAACAGCACCAGACAACAGTGCACCAGACATACTTTTTTAAAAAAGCACTGCGGGGTTGGGGATTTAGCTCAGTGGTAGAGCGCTTGCCTAGGAAGCGCAAGGCCCTGGGTTCGGTCCCCAGCTCCGAAAAAAAAAGAACCAAAAAAAAAAAAAAAAAAAAAAAAGCACTGCAACATCTTAACAAATTCTTCCCAAAGCTTAAGAAGCTATCTTTAGCTTAGAGAAATTAGATTTACAAAGGAATTCTTACAACAAATTCAATTCCAATGGCACAGCACATCTAAAAGGAAGTTAGAAAAGGCCCTGGCCACATTAACATTTTTCATTAAAAAGTCTGACTGTATTCTAACAATTTTCTAATGTCTCAAACTAATATTGTGAAGTAGGACAAAGTTCAAGAAGCCTGTCAGGTCTTTGGTGGATGTGTTGCAGCTTATTCACCATACCCTGGAGACAATCCAAACTCTCTTCAGACAGAGGGTTAAATGCTAATCAACACTACTTTGGTTACTTACCTTGCATGAGTTAATGTCAACCATAATTTTCCTTTCTCTTTCAGGTACTGGTATTTAAAATTTTATATCAAAATTTAGAAAATCTGAATGTAGTAATTCTTCTATTGGAGCCGAACTAAGACTATGGCATAGTTTTGAGGTAAGAAAATAAATCATAAGGCAGGGAATAAAGATATAACAAAAGGATCCTCCCGCCCCCTTTTCAGGTCATCAATACAAAGTGTCCCAGAAACAAGTAAGAGTACCTTTTCGTTTCATCTCCAGGACCTAGGTAAGTACCACAGACCAAAGATCACATTCTCCTTCTTCTAACTCCTCCACTGTGAGCCATGCTAGCCAGCCTCCCTTCCATCTAAGCTGGTGTTTATCTTCCTATACCTTCCTACTCTGTTTGTTTTGGCTTTTCCACACAAGGTTTCCCTATGTAGCCCTGGCTGTCCTCATGCTCAGAGAGCTACCCACCTCTGCCGAGTTTTAGGATTAAAGGTGTGTACCCCCATACTTGGCCTGCTTTGTTCTGTGTTTGAGAGAGGATCCCATTATGTGGCTATTCTCAATGATTCTCCTGCCACATCCTCGAAAGTGCTGGGATCACAGGATAAGTCACTGTATTTTTATAGAGGTCCCTAATATTTCTGATATGCAGTTGATAGAATTAGCTGATAGAGAAGAGAGGGTATATGGTACTACATGATCTTCTGGCAACTACCTTGTAGTGTGTGTGTGTGTGTGTGTGTGTGTGTGTGTGTGTGTGTGTCAATTTTATTATCTTTTATAATATGGAGTAACAATAGTTTAACCACTTCATCTCAGGGCGGTCACTAGGATAATACAAAATAGGTAAAAGTCCACTGTATACTGTCATTTGCTATATACTCTGCTCTAAAGGTTGGCACACGGTCCACACTTTTCTTGTTTGTCCTTTTTATTGAGGAGAAATGCCCATAATAGATTCCTCTCACACCCAGGTCTTAGTTCCCAGAATGATTCCACACTACTTTCATTTTTCAGTGAGATTATCAATGGGCGTCAGTATTTGGAATTGCCCCACTTTCTCTAAGAACTTTAATTTACTTACATCTTTACTCAGAATCTTTATTCTTGGCTTTTTTGTCCTTTCCTAAGCCACAGACAAGTATTCTGACACTACCTCTAGCAATCAAGAAAAACTCATCCAAATTTGTATAACTGCCAACTTCTTTCCTTAGCCATGTACCAGAAACGCTGAGCACTGTTGGACACAAAATATATGAGGTCATGTTGACTGCAGCCACTACTGCCATTCAGCATTTGTGTGTGTGCCTGTACATGCTCTGCACACAGCCAGTCTCAATCTTTCCCACACTGTTCCAGTTCTCAGTGCTATTGTTCTCTCACTCTTAGCTGACAGGCTAAGATATTCCTTACATATTCCTTACCAGAAATACCCATCTTCAATATTCCACTCCAAGGTTCTCTCTTTCTATCTTTATCTAAATTTCCTTTACCTCCAGTTCTCTGTCTAGATTAACATTTCCTCTTCAAGCCTGATCAAACACTTCTGTCAATAAGAGCAATCCAAACGGTTCTCTCATGTTCTCCTGTTCTCTCTCTCTCTCTCTCTCTCCTCCTCCTCCCCCTCCCCCTCTCTTCTCTCCCCCCCCCACCTCCCCTCTCTATTCTCAAGTACTTCTTTGAACTTCTATACTTTTAACTGCTTGTTCCTATAGGCTGTCTCTTCCACTTAAATACTCCCATAAATAGGAACACAGAAGACTCCATTAAAAGATAACAATTGAGCTTCCTCCCACCTTACATCTATCTTCTTTAACAATATTAGGTTTATTCATTTTACTTTTTGTGGTTTTTTTTTTTTTTGGTTCTTTTTTTCGGAGCTGGGGACCGAACCCAGGGCCTTGCGCTTCCTAGGCAAGCGCTCTACCACTGAGCTAAATCCCCAACCCACTTTTTGTGTGTTTTATCTGCATGTTTGTATGTATACCATACGTATGCTTGATGCTCAGAGGTCAGAAGAAGGCACCTGGAAGGAGGGTTACAGATGGTTGTGAATCATCATGTGAATATTGGGAATTGAACCCAAATTCTCTGCAAGAGCAACAAGTGTACTTAACCTCTTAAATCATCTCTTGAACCTTGGTCTTATTTCTTGCTGTGGAATTTTAACTGCCCTAGCAACACCTCATAGCAGTCCGTCCTCACCTTCCTAGCTGCCATTCATCACAGAGGGTAGCTTTCATCACATTGTTCCTGTCTTACTCTGCTTTAATCCCCCTTACACGAGTACAACCCAATGTCCTAATCCCAAGGCTACTTTCCAACTACTCCACTTGTAACACAAATGCTCCTTCTACTACCCAGCAAAGAATGGATACACTCGGTCTTTTCTCCTATCCTTCCTCCTACCACTACCTCCCTGTACATTACACTCTACATCCCAGTGACTCTAAGGGGCCTTTCCCAACTATACCTGTGCTCTAAACCTGCAGTATTTCTTTTCTTTACCAATAACTGGACACTGAACAAATACTACCTCATATTGTCATACAATGTTCCATGAGAAAGAGGAGTCCTATGTCCAAAGCCAGATTTTAAACCAGCATGCAAAAGCAAAGATTGTCTTAAATTTCCTTAGCACTCTGGGGTCAAATGCTACCACAATATAGCAGATCCTCCATGTCTGCTCGGGATGATGCTATGGTTATATATGGTTTGCTATCCAGAAGTGTATGTATATGCTCTATAGAGGCCTGGCCCCCAGTGTGGTAGTTTTAAAATAACAGAACCTTAAAGTAAGACCCAGTAGAAGGGATTTAGGCAGAGGCCCCAACCTCATGAACAGAGTAATGTTGGCTTTCAGGAATGGGTCAAGTCTGGTAGGGTGTATTAGTCCTACAAGATTGCTTATCATGAAGAGAGAGACAGAAAGAGCCTGAGTCATCTCTAGTCTCTTGCTTCCTTTGTCTTAACAACAAATGATTTCCTCTACATGTACTCCTAACATTTGCCACATGGCTCTCAACAGAGTGGAGCAAATCATGCTTTAACCTCCAAATTTTGATCTGAGACTTTTCTTTAATAAAGGTATTTTGTCACAGCAATGCAAAACAGATTAACAAAGATGGAATGTTCCCATAGGTCTCAGGACAACTACCTTAAAGATATACTCTTCACTTGCTGCATGACACCCAGAAATATAATAATTACTATGATGTCTAAAAGAGATGACTCAGAATACACCCAGCATGAAGTCACCTGAGTAAGGCTACTAGACCTTGGTTTTACTAAGTCATATATCCCACAGCCCTTTTGACATTCTAAACAATGGGTTCATCCACATTAATAAAGGGTTAGTTAATTCTCTTCTCTGATGCCAATCTTCTGACAACTGTTCTGTTTTGAAATCAACCACGTAATTAAGATTTATGCTATACACATTTATCTAAATCCTTGTTAAGTCAAAAGATTCAATAGCAGTTAGGAAGGAAATTAATTATCTTTTTAATTAAAAAAAAAAAAAAGCCAGTGGGGGCTGGAGAGATGGCTCAGTGGTTAAGAGCACTGACTGCTCTTCCAGAGGTCCTGAGTTCAATTCCCAGCAACCACATGGTGGCTCACAACCATCTGTAATGGGATCTGATGCCCCCTTCTGGTGTGTCTGAAGACAGCAACAGTGTGCTAATATAAATATAATAACTCTTTTTTTTTTTTTAAATAAGCCAGTTGTAGTGGCATACACCTATAATTCCAGAATACGGGAGGTAAAATCTGGAGAATCAACAAATAAAAAGATTAGTTGGGCATTGGTGGTACATGCCTTTAATTCTAGCACTTGGGAGGCAGAGCCAGGCATGTGAATGAGGCCAGTCTGGTTTACAGAGTGAGTTCTAGGACAGCCAGAGCCACACAGAGTAATCCTGTCTGGAAAAACCAAAAACCAAACCAAACCAAACCAAAGAAATATTAAATATCCTCAACTATACAATGAGTTTGAGACCAGCCTAGACAACACCAGACCCTGCCTTAAATAACCAAACAAAAGGACCAGTGATAGGGCTCTGCAGGTAAAGTTACCTGCCATCAAACCTGATGTGCAGTCCATGGGTCCCACATAGGAGGAAGGAGAGGACACCCACAGGCTATCCTCTGACCTTCACATGTACACTATGGCATGGGAATGGCTCCCCACACACACACACACACACATAAGAAATACATGTAATAATAATAAACAAATCAAACAGCCCTAAAGGATAATGTAATATCATATAACTTTAAAAATTAGGCGTGTTCACGCTGGAGAGATGGGTCAGTTGGTAAAATGCCTACCATGAAATTGAGTTCTATTCCCAGCACTCAGAGAGCGCAGGGCTCCATAATGAGACCCTGTCTCAGAAACAAAGCAAAGCAGCCGGGCAGCAGCACACATCTGTGACCCTATCCCTGGATGTGTGGGGTTGGGAGGCAGAGACAGGCAGATTTCTGGAGCTCTTCAGTGTCATTTCATAAAATATGATGACAGAGCTTCAAGAAGACACAGGAAATCACCTGATGCCAATTTCTGGCTGTTACTTAAGCACATGCACCCATGCACACAAGCACATAAGTAGGTATGACACACACAATACATCATTATATGCATGTATTTGTTGAAGAATAAAAACTAAGTCAGGCATGGTTAGTACATACCTGTAATCTTAGCAGTTGGGAGGTAGAGACACAGAGAGCCCAATACAAGTAGATCATTCTAGGCCATTTAGGGCTACATAATGAGATCCTGCTTCAATCCCTCTACCATCAAAAGAAGGAAGAAGGAGAAGGAAGAGAAGGAGGAGGAAGAGGAAGAAGAAAAAGCAGCAGCAGGGGCAGCAGCAACAGCAGTCCTCGTACAGACCATAGAATAGTGGTTCTCAGGGACTGAAGAACTGTCCTGTGAGTAGAGTTCTAGTTTTCCAAAATGAAGAGTGCTGAAAATGAGCTACAGTGAATCTGCTGAACACTACAAAACTGCACTTTCATTGTGAAATAGGGCTTTGTGTAGCAGAGGGAATCCTTGAACTCCTTCCTGCCTACCTCCCAAATTCTGGGATTAGACACGTACTATCACATTCAGCTTTAAGTTGTACACAAGTGGTTAACATGTAAACTTTATGTGTAACAATTAAAATCTTAGCCAGGAGTGGTAGCATACACTATTACAATCCCAATATTTGGGAGGCATGGGGAGCATGAGTACTGCAGTGAGTTAGAGGCCAACTTGGGCCAACCAGCGAGGACTGTCTCAAAAAGACCTGAACACAATTAAAAACAAACAAACAAACAATTCACAACTCACTTTCCCCACCAAAAAGTCCAAGATAATATGGTTTCATTGGTGAATTCTACTAATAGAAACATTAATAAAATTGGTCCTATTAGGTAACATAAGTAATTGAGACACAATTTAAATAGTATGGTAAGGTTTAAGTGAACTATATGTAATATAACACTATTAATAATAATAATTTGGTTTTTGAGACAGGGTCTTACTATATAGCCTTGGCTAGCCTAGAACTCACTATAAAAATCAGGCTGGCCTGAGATACGACTACCTCTACTTCCAGAATGCTGGTATTAAAGGCATGCAATATCATACCTTCTTCATTTCACATAAGGTACTTGATAATCTTATCAACAGGCTAACAGGGTCTTTGTGGATTCCAAGAAATACTTGTATCAATTCTCCACATATTCTCCAAAACATAGATTAAGTGGCAATATTTCTAACCTATTCTATGAGGCCCTATTATCCTCATACTAACACCAAACAAACCAGTTACTTGGTGGTGGTACATGCTGTTAATCTTGGCACTCAGGAGGCAGAGGCAGGTGGATCTCTGAGTTCAAAGCTGGCCTGATCTACAAATTGATTTCCAAGACTGCCAGGGCTCTGTTAAAAAAAAAAAGGGGGGGGGGGGGCTGGAGAGATGGCTCAGTGGTTAAGAGCACCGACTGCTCTTTCAGAGGTCCTGAGTTCAAATCCCAGCAACTACATGGTGGCTCACAACCATCTGTAATGGCATCCCATGCCCTCTTCTGGTGTGTCTGAAGACAGCGACAGTGTACTCCTATACAAAGTAATAAATAAAATCTTAAAAAAAAAAAAAAAGGCACCAAAAAACCCTGTCTCAAAAAAACAGCACCAAAGAAACAAAACAAGGGCTGGAGAGATGGCTCAGTGGTTAAGAGCACTGACTGCTCTTCCAGTGGTCTTGAGTTCAATTCCCAGCAACCACATGGTGGCTTACAACCATCTTCAATGCAACTTTATGTCCTCTTCTGGTGTTTCTGAAGTGTGACAATGTACTCACATACATAAAATAGCCTTCAAAAAACAAAACAAAACAAACAAAACAAACCTCAACAAAATAGTAGCCAACCAAATCCAGCAACACTTCAAAAGGGTTATTCATACTTAACGACCAAAAAAATTCATATGCTGAATACAGCTAGGCTTAGCATTTAAAATTAATGCAGCGCACCAAAGCCACATGGTTAGCTTAATAGATTTTAAAACATAAATAAAAGCACTTGACGGGTGGAGAGAAAACTCAGCCATTAAGATCACTTACTGCTTTATCAGGACCAGAGTTCAAATCCTATCACCCACACACATTAGGGAGCTTACAAACACCTGAAACTCTACCTCCAAGTGATTCTACGATCCCTCCTGGACTCTGTGGGCAACTGCACATACACATAAACAGACAAAATAAAATCCTTATTTAAAAAAAGGAAAAGAAAAAAGGCAGCATTTAACAAAGTCTAGGACTTAACCAAACTAGGGGAAAAAAGAACCTCCTCACACTGGTAAGAGCTTATCTGTGAGGGATTAACATACCTCAAAAGTATTCTCAAAATACATAAAAAATTCAGTGGTCAGTTTTTTCCTTATACACCAGGCAGTGGACAGAAGTTCCTGAAACTCCTTCCTATGTTCAATCAGTTTGCCAGTACAAATCACTGAATTCAGGAAAGTATTTAGTGAGTCCAGGCTTGGGCATCGAACTTTCTCAACAGACTGAGGCTCAGCTTTCATGCCCTTTGGTAATCACATTTTTCAAGAATCTTTATACATTCTGTTGTAAGCCCCCTGAACTCCTTTGGTGTTAATGAAATTATTGGCCATTAATCAATCAGCCCCTCTACTGTCCCTGGAGGTTAAGGATGTGTGCGGAAGGGCCCTAACTATCTACTGCACATCACTTTTTCTTGTGACAAGTCCTCATCCTAGAGATACAAAGGAACTACCAGCTATCATGCAATTCATTAGCATACAAAAGACACTACTTTGATGAATTCAAGGATTTTAATGTGACAGAAAATATGGGGAAAGGGCAAATATACATTTCCTAATATCACTCATAGCAACTCCATTCTTAGGTATATACCCAAGATTTCTTTCCACACAAAAAGTTGTATACATATGTAGGCAAATGTGCAAATCTTAACACCTATCAGCAATGAAGAAACAGAATTAGGAGAAACATTATTCAGCTATTAAAAAAGGATGGAATGGGGCTGGAGAGATGGCTCAGCGGTTAAGAGCACCCGACTGCTCTTCCAGAGGTCAGGAGTTCAAGTCCCAGCAACCACATGGTGGCTCACAACCATCTGTAAAGAGATCCGATGCCCTCTTCTGGTGTTTCTGAAGACAACTACAGTGTACTTATATATAATAAATGAATAAATCTTTAAAAAAAAAAAAAAAAAAAGGATGGAATGAGTCAGAATACATCAATGACACTTTAAAATGTCATAGCTAGGAGGATGGAGGAAATAGCTCATTGGCTAAAAGCATTGGTTATTCTTGCCGAACCAAAACCTGGATTTGGTTCCCAGCACCAACATGGTGACTCAACTATATGTAACTCCAGTTCCAGAGGATCCAACACCCTCTTCTGACTTCTATAGGAACCAGAGACACTCCTGTGAGGAGCTCAAGGTCAACTTCAGTAAGTTTCAGGTTATATAAGACCATTTCAATCAAAACAAATAAATCGTGCAACGCATCTTGAGAGTTTTCTATTCAGAATGATATTCAATTCAAGATGTTCTTTAAAAAAAAATTAAGATTATCTTTATGTGTATGGGCATTCTGCCTGAATTATCTGTGCATCACAGGTGCACTTGGTACCCAAGAAGGCCTGGAGAAGGTGTAAGATACTCTGGAACTGAGCTACAGAAGGCTGTTGTTAGCCTCCATACCAGGGTCCTTTGGAAGAGCATCAAGTTGCTCTTTTTTTTTTTCTTTTCTTTTTTTCGGAGCTGGGGACCGGAGCTGGGGACCGAACCCAGGGCCTTGTGCTTGCTAGGCAAGTTCTCTACCACTGAGCTAAATCCCCAACCCCCATCAAGTTGCTCTTATCTGCTGAGATAACATCTATTCAACCCTTCAATAATCTTTTATGATGACCACTCAAAATTAAGACTCAAAACATACCAATACCGTATAGGGTACCGTGATCCAAACCTGTAATCCTAGCACTCAGGAGGTGGACAGGATACCTGAAAGTTCCAGAACAGACAGGGCTACATAATAAATCCCTGTCTCCTCTCCTCAGCTTCTCAAAAAGGCTACAGAATTAACAGTAGGTAAAGGCACTTGCCACCAAGTCTGGGCAACCTGAGTTCAATCCTTAGGACCTCCATGGTAGAAACAGAAATAAAATTTCCACAAGCTGTCCTTTGAATTCCACATGTGTGCTATAATACATGCATACCCACACCCAAACAATGCTTTAAAAAAAAAAAAAGACACAGACAGAGTTTTTTAAAAGGGGGAAAGTAGTGGGCTGGAGAGATGGCTCAGCAGTTAAGAGCACTGGCTGCTCTTCTAGAGGTCCTGAGTTCAATTCCCAGCAACCACACGGAGGCTCACAACCATCTGAAATGGGATCTATGCCCTCTTCTGGCATCCAGGTATACATGCAGAAAGAACACTCATTAAATAATTTAAAAGGGAAGTGTTTGTTGAATTTTGTAAAATCCCAACTCTCCACAAAACTGTTTTCCTCCTGTCAGAGGAGCCTCGACATTCCTTTTCCTTTTAACAGTACACTGTGTTTAAACTGAACTTCTCGTAAGTCACCAAAACCTCACAATTTTTTGTTTCTCAGCACCTCTCCCCCCTTCTCTTAACTCCACAGGATACCTCAAGTTGGAGGATCCCTCCAAACCACAAAGGGGAACATCATTACAGTACTGACACCACCCCCCCATTCTAGTTCCACAGCAAGAGGGTTGCAAAGAGGCAGAAGGTATAAAATGCCAGCTTTTGATGACTACCACCACCCTTGCTTCAAGAGAGGGAGTAAAACAGGTCTAAGGCTGTGTCAAAATTTTAGTAACTTTTGTAGGGTACACTAATATAACCTTACCTGAACCCAGTCTTTAGAATCAAGGCAACAATGTAAATTGGTGGAATCAAACCTGTTCCTCAGGAAAAGAGGAACCAAGACATAGCATAACGCTTCCCCACCTTTTTGGCCTATTGAGGGATACATACTCTTAGGTCAAGATCTTATTGTCTGATTCTTTGAGACTAGAAACTATAGTATCTTTGTAACTTCCTTATAATAGCAAAGATACTATGTAATACTTTCAGGGAAGAAACAAACCTACAAAGAAAGTATCCATGAAGCAGAAAAGGATCTGAAATGAAATAGTACTTCAAGATTAGACATATTTACTCAAACAAAAGTCAGTCCAGGGAAAGCACAGCAGGAAGGCTTTAATGCTCAGATTGACTTTTGGAATGAAGATTAGGGTCTCAAGAACAGTTGAGCAAAATTCTACACACTAAACAGCTCTACACTCAAAATGAAGTACATCTCCAATCACCAATGGAGGAACCAAAAAACAAAGGGAAAGGCTTGGCAGAGAAGTGAAATCACAGAATTCCTAGATCTAAAAACACTCAAGTAACAATTCATAAAGAAAACTAGAAAGAGTTCCCCCCCAAAATGGAAAACCATTTCATTCCACATAAATATAAATTAAGAAACAAGAAACTTGAAAAGTCTATGAGATGAGACTAAAAGAACACCATAGCCAATGCAAACACTAGCCAGACTAACAAGGCTTTCCTGCTAAGCCCCTCCCCATCTCCACCCCCACCCCCACCCCCACCCCACCCCCCACTCCCGAGAGAATGCGGTTTCAGCAGAGGCCAGAGGAGGGCACTGGATTCGGTGGAGTTGGAATCACAGGTAGTTGTGACCTCCTTGACATGGACACTGAAAATCATACTCTGGTCCCCTGTAAGAACAGCAAGTGCTCGTAGCCACTGGGCCATCCCCATGGCCTTCCTTCTGAAGCTATATTCAGTTATCTCTAACTTTACCCAGTCAGTGCCGCTGAGAAATAGGAAAGCTGTACTTCAGTTCCACACCTATAGGAACAGCACCTACTGTCTTGAACAACTTAATAAAATTCTTTGTATCAAGGTACAAGTACCCTGATCTTTCTAGGCCTCAATTTCCAAGCTGTCACATGTGAGTGCTGAGCCAGATGAGTAGGACCCTCTCCTTCCTGAAATTGTTCATCTAGACGCTAGACCTAGATAATGCTAGAGCCATCATCAAAGGCTGGTGAGAATAAATTTTTAGTCTGAGAACAAACCATTTAGGTTCACACTGTCATTCCAGAGCTAACCACAGGGAGGAGTGAGGGAATTTGAGAAAAATCCCCAAGGGAAACTGTTTGGCTGTTACCTGTAGCCCACCTACTCAATGGATAAACCCTCGATTCCAGACATAATTACAGCACTTCACTAGTCCCTCTACCTAGACTTCACACAAAATTTCTCAAAGACACATTGTCCATCTTTTCACTTCCATCCTACCACCCAGTTTTCCCTGTTTAATGTAGTTTCACATCTGCTCAACATTATTAATCCAAACGGGTTTTTTCCCCTTTCATCCAAAGTGGATTCTTCTTAAAAAAAAAAAAAAAGTTATTCGTAAATGGTGACGAAAAAGATTGACGAAAAAGCTGAAAATCGAGTAAACGAAATTATAGGCACAGAAAAACGACAACTCAGTAAGTTTTAAAGAAATCGAGTAAGAAAAAAAATCGCAAGCATATTTAAAAAATAAAATAAAAGCAAGCCTAATGACGGACACAATTCTTTTCCCAAAGGTCGGAAAAGGTTTCGAAAAGAATACTAACGAATGACAATTCTCGAAGGTCAAGCGGGGCTTCTGAAATTAACACGAGGTGTCTAAGGCTAAAAGCAACTGAGGGTTAAGAATGGGAAGCACATTATTACCCGGGCTCCTTTTCGCCATCAAGTTTGTAGCCCCAAGAGGCCTGCCACATCACATATTTGAAGAATAAAAACGAACCAGTCATTCACATCCATTCGACCAATAAGCGAACAAATAGCAAGTCTTCCCTCTTCACTCTGACAACTACACCCCATGCCGCCTGTAAACCTGGAGGGCTGGGCTGGCACCAGAGGATGGCGCGAAGGTACGGAGAGACCGCGGCCAGTGGGCGGAAGGTGCCTCTTCTCACATGGCAGGGCTCCCGCAGCCACTAGCCATAAGGCCGCGGTCCCCAAGCTCCAGCCGCTCCTTCTCCGCCCGGATCCCGCGCTCGCCGCCACCTCCCGCACCGCGGCTGCAGGCTCTCGTCAGGGACCCTTGCTTGAGGAGAACCCCATCCCCCTCGCTCCCTTTCTCTGTCAGGTTCCTGCCATGCAGTGACCAGCTTCTGGGGCCCCGTCTCACCTCCATGGAGACGCGCCAGCCTTGCATGGCGGAGAAGCCGTAGGGCAGCGGGAGCCGCGGGGCGCCAACCCCGTCCCCGGAGCACTTCACCGTGTTGGGCTGAGAGAGGTAGGCACCCATGGCGGCGGATGGCTAGCTGCCTGTGGGGCAGGTGAGCGGGACGCGACCCTTGCCGGCGCCGGAGCCGGGGCCCCCGGGGGCGCGCGTGGCAAGGAGCGGGCCCGGCTGCGCAGCCGACGCAAGGTGCCGGCGAAAGGCGCGAGGCCGGCTAGGAGGCGGTAACGGGACGGGAGCGGGGAGAGGGCGGAAGCGGAAACCGCGCTACTACAGGCCCCGCCCTACTGGCGCGGTGAGCCGCTGCGGGCGGTCATTTCCTTAGCAACTCGCCCCGCCCTCGGGGACAACGGCCCGCCCAACCGCCGCTCCCGCGAGACTGATTGCCACGCCCACCAACGGACGAGGCCGGAGGGAGCGGCGACAATGTGCGGCCATCTCCTCTCCAGCTGTGCATTACTCTAGGGCTGTTCCTTCAGCATTTTTTGCCTCAAGTCTCTTTTGTGTGGTACCTGGGGCTTCCAGTCGCGTCCTGCGGTTTTTGTCAGCCCTGTCCCTCCCTCTTTCCCTCCACACACCGTCAGATTCCGACAAACCCCGCCGGATTCGTTTCAATTAAAGTTGACGAGCGTTTGTTCTGCGCTTCCGCGGTATTTGGCCAGGCTCTGTGAGGCCTGTACTGACAAAGGAAAGCGGAGACCTAGGTCTGTGAAGAAAATTCGAATTAATACAGGGTAGAAACTGCTTGCTGCAGTGCTGGGTGAAACGAGAGCAAAGAGGCGGGAATGAGATGCTTCTCGCCAACTGTAGATTTAAGACCCTCGGAGAAGGTGCCAGAGGGTGGCGTTAAGCCGCGGGAGAAGGGAATGCGGTTACAAGGCTGTAGGACTGAGGGAATGTAAACTACATTGGGGGAGGCTTACTGAGGAGGACTGGGTTCCTTGTGGAGAAAGATTATGTAGGAACAGATCTAGCGATGGCCTTAAGTATCAAGATGGGTAATGTGGACGTCTTCGCTGGTGCAGCCTTTTTTGTGTTAGTCTGATTTTGTGTGCACTGTACAACAGAAGGAAGAGTGGTGGGTACTGTAACTGGTTAGAATGCTCTTAATCTGAACGTGATGAACTAAGACTGGGGTCCTGGTTATGGGTAGTAAGTAAAGATGGAGGGACAGTACGGCAGATTCTCTTCAGTATAGATTGTATATAACGGAAGGGAATAATTCTCCGAAAGTAAAAGAAAATCAACTGATTGGAAACAGAACTAGGGACTAGAGAGCTGCCTCAGAGGTTAAGAGCACTGGTTGCTCTTCCACTTTAGCCTGGTTCAATTCCAGCACTCACATGGCTGTCTTTCGGGTTCCAGGGAGCCAGACGCCCTCTTCTGGCACCAGGCGTACAAGTGTCACACAGACCTACACGCTGGCAAAACACATATACATAAAATTTAAAAACCAAAAAACTAAGCCCAGAACTATAGCTCAGGCCAGTAATTCCAGCACTAAAGAGACTGAGGCAAGAAGATCACAAATCCCAGGTTTCAAGTTAACCTGGGCTATAGAATTAGACCCTCTCTCAACTCAAGCAAATCCCAGAATTAGTTATGGTTCTTCAGTCCAAATTTCTTAATTATCAGAAATTACTAGAGTTGGTCCTCTCAACACTCTCCTTCTGTGGGTTCTCAAACTTCTCATTTCCCTAATAACTCAAAGTTCAGCATTCAGCATCTTGTGCCATTAAAGCCACATTTTAACCCACAAAATACAGCTCTCCACCTACCTTGGCTTGAAGTTCTCTAGGTAACCCTTGCAGTAGTTTGGATCCCCATTAATCGTTCCTGTGTCCCCATTGTCACTACATACTGTGTGCGCTAAATCTTAAATTTGGTATGTGCACCAGGTGGGGAGAAACACCCATTTAAGCTGAGAGTTCCCTATTAAGAGTGAAAGTTGGGGTTGGGGATTTAGCTCAGTGGTAGAGCGCTTGCCTAGGAAGCGCAAGGCCCTGGGTTCGGTCCCCAGCTCCGAAAAAAAGAACAAAAAAAAAAAAAAAAGTGAAAGTTCTGGGTTGGAGTTAGGGCATGAGGGTAGATTTGAATGAGGCTTGCAAGCGGTCGTGAACCTCAATGAGATCTCTGAAAAAGTGGTACTGGGGAAGCATGGAATTACTCTGCTGCTACTGTTGCTGTTTATTCTTTAGGTTTGGTTTTGTTCCCCAAAACATGAGAGTGGTATGACATAATCCTAGCACTTGGAAGGTGCAGATAGAGTCAGGAGCTCCAGGTCATCCTTGGCAACATAGCAAGTTCTAGTCTTGCCTGGGCTGTACTAGATAGACTCTGTGAAAATAAGCACA
This sequence comes from Rattus norvegicus, assembly GCF_021556685.1. NCBI lineage: Eukaryota > Metazoa > Chordata > Mammalia > Rodentia > Muridae > Rattus > Rattus norvegicus. The sequence continues at coordinate 31,400,094 of NC_141539.1, read as the reverse complement.
AGACGAAAAGACGTTGTGAAAAGAAGATGGATTTTGCTGTGTATTATCTTTTTTTTCTTTCAAGTTATTCGGGTTAATTTCATCTGTAAGAAACAAGAATTTTAATCTTGAAGATTGTTTTTAAGACAGAATTTCTCTTTATAGCCTTTAGTGTCCTGGAACTCAAATCTACCTGCCTCTCCCTCCTGAGGTTAAAGGTGTGTGCCACCACCACCCAGCTCAAGATTGATTTTAAAATAAGAAAAGCTAGGGGTTGGGGATTTAGCTCAGTGGTAGAGCCTTTGCCTAGAAAGCGCAAGGCCCTGGGTTGGGTCCTTAGCTCCAAATAAATAAATAAATAAATAAATAAATAAATAAATAAAAAGCAAGCTAAATATATCCCAGGTACTCCTGAGATGAAAGTAGAGGGCTGCAAGGCCAGCCTGGGTTACTTATATAGGACTTCCAGAGTTCCAGACCAAGCCTGAGCTACTTGGAGAGACTGCCTTAAAAAACAAAACTCTAGAGTGCCAGCTTCTCTACACAAGTACTAAAACAAACCAAAAACTCCTGTGTCTATTACCATATAAATGCTAAGTATGGAGTAAAATCCCATTAAATTGTTGGATGGCCTGAAACACAACAGGAGAAAGACAAAAGTAGCTAATAAAGATGGGAGGAAAAAAATGAGGCACTGGGAACAAAGTCTTGAAGACAAAATAGAGACACTAAAGGAGCTCATGCAAGTTGAGGAAAATAAGGATATTGTCAGATCCCTATATAAATATGTAAGGATATTATCAGATCCCTATATAAATATGTAACCCATCATTCATTTTCATTCCTTCCTAACCATAATACACTTCTTTTGACTCTTGGTTTTGACTTTTGTGTTTGAGTATCTTGTGTATCCTGGGCAGGCATTGAATTCTGTGCAACAGAGGCTTTGAATCCCTGTTCCTTCTGTCTCCCAAGCCCTGGCTTCACTACCTTGCATCATCAACCTGACTTTCACTCTTTTTTTAAATGTCTGACTGCTCTGTCTTTTTTTTTTTTAAAGATTTATTTATTATATATAAGTACACTGTAGCTGTCTTCAGATACACCAGAAGATACATCAGATCTCTTTACAGATGGTTGTGAGCCACCATGTGGTTGCTGGGAATTGAACTCATGACCTCTGGAAGAGCAGTGCTCTTAACCGCTGAGCCATCTCTCCAGCCCCCTGACTGCTCTGTCTTAAGACACACCAGAAAAGGGTGTCAGATTCCATTACAGATGGTTGTGAGCCACTATGTGGTTGCTGGAAATTGAACTCAAGACCTCTGGAAGAGCAGTGTTCATAACCTCTGAGCCATCTCTCCAACCCCTGGACTTTCACTTTCTCCCCCCCACCCTGGAGCTGGGGACTGAACCCAGGGCCTTGCTGGACTTTCACTTTCTAAAAGTATAAACTGCAGGGGTTGGGGGTTTAGCTCAGTGGAAGGCCCTGGGTTCGGTCCCCAGCTCCTAAAAGAAGAAAAAAAAAATATAAACTGCAAAACCTTGGCTTATCATAGTGATAGAACCAGTTCCTACATGTGCTTTTGAGGGGCTAGCCTGAATGATAAAGTCGTCTCAACATTATACAGCGTATTTGTTTAAAAGCAAAGGGTTAAGAAGCAGAAACAGTCCCCAGCTCCGAAAAAAAGAACCAAAAAAAAAAAAAAAAAAAAAAAAAAGAAGCAGAAACAGGGGGTTGGGGATTTAGCTCAGTGGTAGAGCGCTTCCCTAGCAAGCGCAAGGCCCTGGGTTCAGTCCCCAGCTCAAAAAAAAGAAAAAAAAAAAAAAGAAAGAAAGCTGCCAAATGTCATTTTAAAACAGTTTATTTCCATTTGGCTCTCCTAAGAGAAGAAAGTGCTTGAAATGACAAAGGTGCCTTAGGCCATGGTTTTTCAAATACAAGAAATAGGGACTAGGAGTGCAGCTAAGAGGGAGAATGCTTACCTATGGAACAAGAGGGCCAGGTTCAATGCAAAGCACTGAAAGAAAAAAGCATGTGGGGAGGGAATAATTGTGAGCGCCTTACGTACACTTGCAGATCTTTGGAATTCAAGGGACCTCAGTGCACACAATATTGCTTCAAAAGCCAAATGCTCTAACTCTATTTTATGAGACCAGTTCAGTTGTAAATGTAAACCCAAGACCACTCAAAAAAAAAAAGTTAGTCCATATGATGCAAAATATATATTCATTTTTTTTAAAAAGTACATTTTCTAAAGGTGCCTTGGAAACACAAGATCATCAAAAGGCAGCACACTGCAGATTGAGAAAACGATTTGAATGGAAAGATGCTAAGGGAGTGCTCTGTGGGAAAGGGAGAAGAGCAGCAGGCAGACAGACATCCAACCAAGCCTTTCCTCTTTCAGGCTTGTCTCAGGGTCCGCAATCCAGCTTTGACCCTTTTTTGTGTATTCACCCTGAAGACATAACATCACTCATACAATGTTAGAACGGAAACCTAGCAGCGCTGTTTCCAGTGTTGGGGGCTGAACTGATGGCTGTACATACAAAACATGCAGTCTGTTAGGTGTTAACACATGATTGGTTAAAAAAATTAATACTTGTTTCTCAAGGCAATAGCACTTTTATTAGTACGTTCCTTCCTGGAGTGAACAAAGGCAAAAGACTGCTTCAGGGAGGAACACCTCGGCAACAAGACACCGGTAGAGCACTTCCACAAGGCACACAAAACCTTGGCAAACATAAAACCTGGGCGTGCTGGGCACTAGGAAGGTGGAAGTAGGATGGTCAGAAGTTCAAGTCCTCCTTGGCTACCCATAACAAGGCTAGTCTGACATGCATGCAATCTATCTGAGAAAAGGACTCAGGCCTGAGCACTAAAGTCCCTGCCTCTCAAGCATTAGGACCTAAGTACCGATATGCAGAATCTACAGAAAAAAAAAAAAAAAAAAAAACCAGACACAGTGGTGGGAGTGTCTAATGCCAACCATGGTGGATGGGAGGTGGAGATAGATGGGTCCGTGGAGGTTTGCTGACTACCTAGCCTGGCCTACTTGCACAGAGAGACAGACACAGAGAGTTAGACATTGAAAGCCAAAGACCAGAGATAGATTAGAGATTGAGAGCTAAGAAGGAATACAGAATTTTGAAGTTACTAGAAGAACTAGGGAAGAGTCTGTGTCTGAGCCTGTGGGCTAGGTGTACTCAAAACAAATGTGTGTGTGTGTGTGTGTGTGTGTGTGTGAGAGAGAGAGAGAGAGAGAGAGAGAGAGAGAGAGAGAGAGAGGAGAAGGAAGAGGAGGAGGAGGAAGAGGAGGAAGAGGAGGAGGAGACAGACAGACAGACAGACAGACAGGGTTTCTCTGTGTAGCCCTGGCTGACCTAGAATTCATTCTGCAGACCAAGTTAGCCTCCATCTCAGAGATACATGTGCTTCTATCTCCTGAGTGCTACCAATCTGGCCTGTTCTGGTTTTTGAGACATCGTCTTATCACGTAGCCCATACGAACTTCAAATTCTTAGTCCTCTTGCCTCAGCCTCGCAAATACAGAAATTACAAGCTTGTCCCTCTAAACTCGGTTTCCCAACACGGACCTTTTAAGCCAGAGAGGTTTCATATTTACATTGCATTTTTGTTTCTAGAAGGTGAAACACCAATCTTGATGTAGTCTGGTATCACTCAAGGTAATCACTAGTAGAATGGGTCCCCTACACACTCATACTAGACATCCATTTGTCCTAAATAAAGTCACAAAATGACCGTTTATCAAAATCTAAATGTGTTACCTTGAGGTGCTGGGACTTTTCTGTTTACTAGTAGTATGAAAGATGCCTGCAGCCAGATTATACCCTTGAAGGAAGAAAAGATAATTTTCTCCCTGCCAAGTCAGAATATGCATGAAAGTACCTTGTAAAGTCCTTATCTGTTCCTAGGTGCTCTATTTATATTTTTTTTCAAGCCTTTGCTCACAGGAGATAACAAAACTGGGGTCGCGCCAGGAAGGTATCGCGCCTCGTCCTCATGCTTCACTCAGGAGGTCTCCTGGTGGTTGTCTTGCCACTGTGGACCACATCATTATTACTATGGTTTTGTTTGTTTGTTTGTTTTGAGGCAAGGTCTTGCAATGTAGCCCATACTGGTTCTCAGCTCATAATCTCTGACTTTAGCGTTCTTCTTTCTTTTTTAAATATATTATTTATTTATTTTACGTATATGAGTACATTGTAGCTGTCTTCAGACACACACCAGAAGAGTGCTTCGGATTCCATTAAAGATGGTTGTGGGGGTTGGGGATTTAGCTCAGTGGTAGAGCGCTTGCCTAGGAAGCGCAAGGCCCTGGGTTCGGTCCCCAGCTCCGAAAAAAAAAAAAAAAAAAAAAAAAACCAAAAAAAAAAAAAAAAAAAAAAAAAAAAAAAAAAAAAAAAAGATGGTTGTGAGGGGCTGGAGAGATGGCTCAGTGGTTAAGAGCCACGACTGCTCTTCCAGAGGTCCTGAGTTCAATTCCCAGCAACCACATGGTGGCTCACAGCCATCTGTAAAGAGATCCGATGCCCTCTTCTGGTGTGTCTGAAGACAGCTACAGTGTACTTATATATAATAAATGAATAAATCTTTAAAAAAAAAAAAAAGATGGTTGTGAGCTACCATGTAGTTGCTGGGAATTGAACTCAGGACCTCTGGAAGAGCAGCCACTGCTTTTAACCACTTTGCGTTCTTTCTTTCTTTTTTTTTTTTTTCCGGAGCTGAGGACCGAACCCAGGGCCTTGCGCTTGCTAGGCAAGCGCTCTACCACTGAGCAAAATCCCCAACCCTGCTTTCTTTTTTTTTAATTGGATTTTTTATTTACATTTCAAATGTTATCCCGTTTCCCATTCATAAACCCACTATCACATCACCCCTCCCCCTTCTTCTATGAAGAACTTGCTTTCAAGCTAGGTGCTGTGGTACACACCTTTAATCACAGCACTCAGGCGGCTGAGGCAGGCAGATCTCTGTGAGTTCAAGGCCAGCCAGGACTACATAATGTCTCAAAACAAGAATTTGCTTACCCATGTTTACGATCTATATTTGTTAATATATATTATCAGTCTTCATATCTTTATTTAAAAATGAAAGGTCATTTTTTAAAAAATCTATTATTTTAAATTACATGTATGCATGTGTATGTGTGTGTGAGGTACCCATGGAGACCAGAGGCATCTGATTCCTCTGGAGCCAAAATTACAGGTAGTTGTGAGTCATTTGTTGTAGCAAGAGCAATAAAGTACTCTCACCTGCCAAGCCAACTCTCTACATCAAGCCTCCCCATCACAGTTGCTTTAAATTTTACATCTTCACTCACACCTTCTAGTAGATTTCTTTCATTGGCATGGGCGTGACAAGTTGGTATCTTGAGCCAGGGTCTCCTGTATTCCAAGCTAGCCTAGAACTTGCTATGTAATCAAGGATAACTTGAGCTACTAATCCTTCTGCTCCCATTTCCCTCATGCTGGGATTACACGAGAGCACCCTCATGCTTGATTTATGTGGTGCTAGTGTTTGATCCTTGAGTTTTGTATATGCTGGGAAACCATTCTGTTGAGTTATATCCCCAGCCCTCTAGTCACCTCCCTCTAGTCACCTCTTAAATGTCCCCTCTTGGTCCTACCTCTTTTTCATTACATTTATTGATTGATTGAGTGTGTGTGTGTGTGTGTGTGTGTGTGTGTGTGTGTGTGTGTGTGTCCCATGCATATATGCCCCTGTAAGTTTGTGGAAGTGAGGGGACAACTTGTGGGTTGTGGTATCTCTTCCTACTATTTGGAGCCTGGGGATTATCAGGCTTGGTGGAAAGTGCTTTACCCACTGAGATGTCTTGCTGGTCTGAAAATGCACTTAACATACCAAGCTGAGCAGCACAGTATGTGGTAGAGTACCTGTTCTATCTCAGTAGGAGAGATGGCTCACTAATGCCACTTAGCATCCTGAGCATCATACAACATACCTCTTATCTGGGAAATATCACAGTTCAAATCTTAAATTTCATAGTTTGAATATGAAGTCTTTCCCACAGGCTTGTGTTTTGATCACTTAATCTCCAGCTTGTAGCACCACTACTTTCCTGTGTGTATATGCATGTTTCTCTCTCTCCCTCCTCTGGTGTGTATGAGTGTGAGTGTGTGTGTGTGTGTGTGTGTGTGTGTGTGTGTGTGTGTGTGTGTAAAATGGGCACACACCAGCCTAGCAGAACACAGAAATAATCCTCAACTCCAGCAGACACAAGCTAACCACAAGCCATGCCTCACAAGCCATGCCTGCCATAAAATCAGGTAGGCTGCCAGCAGACTTCCTACTTGTTCCCTAGATCCAATCCCTCAGTCTCATGCCTCAGTTTTATGAACACCCTTGGCAATATGCTCTGGCCTCTCTGATCCCATGGCCTGTGGATCCCACAGATCTTTCCCTTCTAACCTTCCTCCCTCTCCCCAGCGGTTACCCTTTCCCAGCCCTCACCTTCCAAAGGCACCACCGCTTCTTTGTTCCTCCAGCCACCCAGTCTCATCCCCAGTTCAACTGAAGAACACCCCTGGTATCCCTCCATCTCCTGTGTATCTCTCAGGTCTTCACTCTTCTAATCTTTCTCCTCCCACTTTATCTTAGACCCAAACCCCAGCAGGCACCCCCTGCTAATCCAAGGGCTGCTCCTCTCTGGACACCAAGTAGGTTAAAGGCAAATCAATGCCATTGCTCTTGCTCCTGAGATCTCGTGCCCCAGATTTATCCCAAACGCTGTAGCAGGGAATTTGTCTCCCTTTCCTCTCTGACACCATCCCCAAGGAATCACAAAGACCTTCTCCAACCTTCCTTCTGTCAACTCATCCCAGTATCATTTTTCAACACTAGCAGGCATTCCCTGTGAACACACCAGCTACATTGCCAGGAAAACAGGCAACATACAGCCACTGGACTCCAGAAATCCAGGGAGGAATCAGAAACCAAGGAACAAAACACCCACACAACAAAGAAAAATCAAGAAATCAGCATCTAGAACTATAATCATCCCAAATCCAGGTGCTTAGATGACAGCATAAAAACACAGTAACATCCAGAAATATGTCTGTCTCCATCAGAGTCTAGCTGTCCTGCCACGGCAGGCCCTGAATATACCAAAATAGATGAAGCACAGGAAAAAGACTTTAAAAACAACTATATGAAGATGATAGAGGCTCTTAAAGAGGAAGTGAATACATGCATTAAACAAACAAACAGGGGCTGGGGATTTAGCTCAGTGGTAGAGCGCTTACCTAGGAAGCGCAAGGCCCTGGGTTCGGTCCCCAGCTCCGAAAAAAAGAACCCCCCCAAAAACAAACAAACAAACAAACAAACCAAAACCACAAACAGTTGAAGAAAACAAAACTGTTCAAGACCTGAACTAGAAACAATTAAGAAAATAAAAGCAGAGGGAAATCTGGAAATGAAAAATGTAGGAATATGAATAGGAACTACAGAGGGAAGTTTCATTGACAGAATACAAGGGATGGAAGTGAGAGTCTCAGGTGTTGAAGATACTACAGAAGAACTGGTCAAAAAAAATATTAAACCTAAAAAGTTCCTGACACAAAACATGCAGGAAATCTGAGAAGACCAAAGCTAAGAATAATAGGAATAGAGGAAGGAGAAGAGTCCCAGCTCAAAGGCCCAGAAAAAACTTTCAATAAAATCAGAGAAGAAAATTTTCCTAACCTAAAGAAGGAGATGCCTATAAAGGTACAAGAAGCTTACAGAACACCAAATAGATTGGACCAGAAAAGAAAGTTCCTCAGCACATAATAAACACTCAACATACAGAACAAAGAAAGAATATTAAAAGTTTCAAGGGTGGGTTGGGGATTTAGCTCAGTGGTAGAGCGCTTGCCTAGCAAGTGCAAGGCCCTGGGTTCGGTCCCCAGCTCCAAAAAAAAAAAAAAAAAAAGAAAAACAAAAGTTTCAAGGGAAAAAGACCAAGTAACATATAGCAGACCTATTTGAATTACACCTGACCTCTCGATGGAGACTCTAACAGCCAGAAGAGCCTGGACACATGTGCTGCAGACTCTAGGAAAAACCACAGATGCCAGCCCAGACTATTATACCCAGCAAAACTTTCAATCATCATAGAGAAAATGAAATAGTCCATGATCAAATCAAATTTAAGCAATATTTATCTACAAATCCAGCCGAACAGAAGGTGCTAGAAGGAAAACTCCAATCTAATCTTACACTAGCAAAATTAAAAGAAGGTAAAGATACATATACACACAGAGACCACCACCACCAAAACAACAGGAATCAATAAGCACCATTAATTGATCTCTCTCAACATCAGTGGTCTCAATGCCCCAATAAAAAGACACAGGCTAACAATGGGAAAAAGAAAGAAAGAAAGGATCCATCCTTCTGCTGAATCCTAGAAACACACCTTAACATCAAGGATAAACATTAACGTAGGGTAAAGGGTTGGAAAAAGATATTCCAAACAAATGGACCTAAGAAGCAAGCTGGTGTAGCCATTTTAATATCTAACAAAATAAACTTCAAATCAAAACTAATCAAAAAAGATGGGGAAGGATACTACATATTCATCAAAGGAAAAATCTACCAAGATAACATTTCAGTTCTTAACATCTATGACCCAAACACAAGGGCACCAATGCTACCACACACATTGTTGCACATACACTGATAAAACTTCAGTACTTCAATCTCACAATTGAACAGGTCATACCTGACAAAAATTAAATAGAGAAATCCTGGAGCTAAAATATGTTATAAACCAAAGTAACAAAAGACAGAGAAGGAATATCCAAATTAAGAAAATTAGAAATGGGGGTTGGGGATTTAGCTCAGTGGTAGAGCGCTTGCCTAGGAAGCACAAGGCCCTGGGTTCGGTCCCCAGCTCTGGAAAAAAAAAAAAAAAAAAAGAACCAAAAAAAAAAAAAAAGAAAAAAAGAAAATTAGAAATGGGCTGGAGAGATGGCTCAGTGGTTAAGAGCACTGACTGCTCTTCCAGAGGTCCTGATTTCAAATCACAGCAACCACATGGTGGGTTACAACCGTCTGAATGAGATCCGATGCCCTCTTCTGGTGTGTCTGAAGGCAGCTACAGTGTACTTATAAATAATAAATAAATCTTAAAAAAAAAGAAAATCAGAAATGAAAAAGAGGACATAACAGCAGACACCAAGGAAACCCAGAGAATCATAAAGACATACTTTAAAGATTTATTTATTTTATTTATATGAACACTGTAGTTCTCTTCAGACACTTGAGAAGAGAGCATCCCATTACAGATGGTTGTGAGCCACCATGTGGTTGCTGGGATTTGAACTCAGGACCTCTGGAAGAGCAGTCAGTGCTCTTAACCGCTGAGCCATCTCTCCAGCCCGAGACATACTTTAAAAACCTGTATTCCACACTGAATTGGAAAAATCTAAAAGAAATGGATAATTTTCTCAAAAGGTACCACTTACCAAACTTAGATTGAGGTCAGATAAACAATTTAAAAAGACATATAACACCCAGTGAAATAGAAGTAGTCATTAAAAGACTCCCAACTACAACAAAAAGCCCTGGGGCTAGATGGTTTAGTGAAGAATTCCAACAGAATTTCCAAGAGGAATTAACACCAATACTCCTCAAATTATTCCACAAAATAGAAACAACAAAATAGAAGGAACCTTGCCCAGTTCATTTATGATGTTATAGTTACCCTGATACCCAAACCGCATAAAGGTTCATCAAAGAAAGAGAATTATAGACCAATTTCCTTTATGAAGATAGATGCAAAAATACTCAATAAAATATTTGCAAACCAAATCTAGGATCACTTCAAAAAGATCATCCACTATGATCTAGCAGGCTTCATCCTAGAGATGCAGGGATGGTTTAATATATGAAATCAGTAAAAGTAGTACACTGAATGAACAAACTGAAAGATAGAAAGCACATGATCATCTCATTAGATGCAGAAAAGGCCTCTGACAAGATCTAACATGCCTTCATGGTAAAAATTCTGCAGAGACTAAGGTTACAAGGGACATACCTCATCACGGTAAGAGCAATTTATAGCAAGCCTATAGACATTAAATTAAATGGAGCGCAACTCAATGCAATTCCACTAAAAGCAGAAAGAAGACAAGGCTGTTCATATCTATTCAATATAGCAGTACTTGAAATTTTAACTGGAGCAATAAGGCAACTGAAGGAGATCAAGGAGATACAAACTGGAAATGAAGAAGTTGAAGTATTGTTATTTGCACATGATATCATAGTATATATAAAAGTGACTCTAAAAATTCCACCAGGGAACTCCTACAGCTGATACTTTCAGCAAAGTAGCTGGATGGAAGATTAACTTAAAAAAAGGGGTTGGAGAGATGACTCAGCGGTTAAGAGCACCTGACTGCTCTTCCAGAGGTCCTGAGTTCAATTCCCAGCAACCACATGGTGGCTCACAACCATCTGTAATGGGATCTGATGCCCTCTTCTGGTGTATGTGAAGACAGCTACAGTGTACTTATATATAATAAATGAATAAATCTTAAAAAAAAAGATCATTAACCCTCCTATATATTAATGACAAATGGACTGAGAATGAGATCAGGGAAACACCTTTCACAATAGCCCCCAAATAATATCAAATACTTTGGGGTAACACATCAAGCAGATGAAAGACTTGTATGATAAAACTTCAATTCTATGAAGAAAGAAATTGAAGATACCAGAAGATGGAAAGATCTTCCATGTTCATGGATCAGTAGCATCTACATAGTAAAGATGGCCATCCTGGGGTGGAGGGATGGCTTACCTCATCCAGAGGTACTGAGTACAATTTCCGGCAACAATATGGTGGTTCACAACCATCTGTAATGGGATCTGATGCCTTCTTCTGGGTCTATTTGAAGACAAATCACTCATATACATAAAATAAATATTTTTTAAAAGATGGCTATCCTACCAATGCACTCTACAGGTTCAATGCAATCACCATCAAAATTCCAACACAATTCTTTACAGACCTTGAAAGGATAATTCTCAACTTTGTATGGAAAAGCAAAAAAATCCAGAATAGCTAACAGTCCTGAACAATAAAAGAACTCACCATTCTCAATTTCAAGTTGTACTACAGAGCTTTGGTATTAAAAAAAAGTCATGATATTGGCATAAAAACAAACACATTGATTAATAGAATAGAATTGAAGACCCAGACATAAATTCACACACATATCAGGACTCCTGATATTTGATGAAGAAATCAAAATACACACTGGAAAAAAAGACATCTTTAGCAAATGGTGCTGGTCAAACTGGATGTCTGAACGTTGAAGAATGCAAATAGGTCTATACATATCACCTGCACAAAACTCAAGTCCAAGACTTCAACATAAAACCAGACACATTGAACCTGGTGGAAGAGAAAGTGGGGAATCATCTTGGATACATTGGCACAGGAGACAAGTTTCCGAACAGAAATAACACCGTTAATGCTGCCACCGAGATGAACAATTACTACAGGGGACCTCATGGAACTAAAAAGCTCTGTAAGGCGAAGGACATGTCAATCAGACAAAGAGGCAGCTTTCAAAATGGGAAAAGATTTTTACCAACTCCACATCCAAGAGGACTGATAACCAAAATATATACCAAACTCAAGAAGCTAGATATAAAAAAAAAACCCAAATAACCTGATTTAAAAATGAGGTACAAATCTAAACAGAGAATTCTCAACAGAGAAAACTCAAATGCCTAAGGAACATTTAGTGTTCAACATCCTTAGTCATCAGGGAAATGCAGATCAAAACTACTTTGAGAATCCATCTACCTTAGGATCCAGTTATATCTCTCGTTGGCATATACCCAAAGGAAACTCCATCCTACCACAAGGACACATGCTCAACCATCTTCATTGTCACTTTATACATAATAGCCAAAAACTGGAAGCAATCTAGACATCCCTCAGTAGAAGAATGGATAGAGAAAATGTGGTACATTTATGCAGTGGAGTAGACTCAGCTGTTAAAAAAAAAATGACATCCTGAAACTGGCAGGCATCTGATTGTATGGAACTAGAAAGAAAAACCCTGAGTGAGGTACCCAATACAGAAAAATAAATATGTCATTTAAATATTAGCCCTTGAGTAAAAGATAACCAAGCCATTACCTTGAGCTACAGATAAACAATTTGTACACCAGAGAAGTTAGGTAAAAGTTGGCAGCCCAGGTAGAACACCTGGGCTCCCAGAGAGGAAGAAGTAGATTTTATGGGCAGACTGGGAGCGGGTGTGGACTGGAGTGGGAAAAGATACAGGGATCAGGATGAAGGGAGATGAGTGCAGGCAAAGAAGGTTGGAACTGGCAGGCTGTTGGGGTAGGGTGGAAACCTAGTGCATGGGAAACTGCCTGGAATTTATGTAGGTGATCCCAGTGAGGACTCCTAGTGATGGGGGATATGGATTCTCAACTGGCCAACTCTTGTTGCCAGGAAGGGCTTACTGTGGAAGGACTGATTTGCATTCCACTGAGTAATTGGCCAAGGGGGTAGAAGGTCCCATGAAAATTCCCAGACAGCCCAGACTGTTGCTAAGACAAAGGGTTGCTCTCTACAAACTGATAGTGGGCCCCCATTGAACTCATTGAACACAGAGAAGTCAAGCTGGTACCTACATGGAGCCTTCACCCTAGTGAAGTGACTTTGGTATACTTCAGAACTATTGCAGAAGGTACTTTACAGGCTACTGTAAGAGACATGTAGACACCAACCAAACTGCAAAACCTTTACCTACAATCTGTCCTGCCTGCAAACCATGCTAGGGCAATGGTGGCATAGAAGTTGTGTGAGTAGCCAACCAATATCTTATTTGACCTAAGTCCCCTTTCACAAGAAGGAATCCACACCCAACATCACTTGGGTAATCAAGAACCAGAGACATGCGCTGGAGAGATGGCTCAGTGGTTAAGACCACTGGCTGCTCTCCCAGAGGTCCTGAGTTCAAATCCCAGCAACCACATGGTGACTCACAACCATCTGTAATGAGATCTGATGCCCTCTTCTGGCGTGTCTGAAAACAGCTACAGTGTACTCATATAAATAAAATAAATAAATCTAAAAAAAAGAACCAGAGACATGCCAGGCATGGTAGTGTAAACCTTTAATCCCCACATTCAGGAGGCAGAGGCAGGAGGATCTCTGGGAGTTTGTAGGCCAGCTGGTCAGCAAAGCAAGTTCCAGGACAGCCAGGGCTGTTAAACAGAGAAATACAGTTTCAAAAAAAAAAAAAAAAGATTATCTTACTCCTAATGATATTCTTCTATGCTCATAGTTCAGTGCCTTATCAAGTCACCAGAAAGGTTTCCTCCAGTAGCATATAGAAACAGAGGCAGAGAACCATAGCAGAGAGAGTCTCTGCTATGAGAGGTCTCCACAAAATCTTTCCCTTTAGAGATTATAAGAGCCAGAGGGGATGGAGGACACCAGGAAAGTAAGTCATCGAAATCAACTAGCAAGACACACATGAGCTCACAGTTACCGAAGCAGCAAGCACTGGGCCTACATGGTTCTGCCCCAGGTTCTCTGCATATATATTATAGCTATTAGTGTTTCTATGACTCCCGACTGAGAGAACCAGTGGTTTATGACTCTTGTGCTTGCTCTTGGGATCCTTTTTCTGTTGAGTTGCTGTAACTTCAATGTGATAGTTTTTACTTCATCTCATTATATTTATCACATTTGGTTAAATTTTTTTTATATATTTTGATCATATTCTTCTCCTTCCACGAACTCCTCCTATATCCTCTCTACCTTCCTACCCACCTAATAAGAGTAGATTTTAAGTGGTCCTACACACACACACACACACACACACACACACACACACACACACACACACCCAGGAACTATGTAAGGCAATGGATGATCCAGATAACATTACTGTGGTGACTAATAAGCACATGCAGCAGAACATCCGGTGGAGGCTGGAGTGGGCTATTACCCCAGCACCTGGGAGGCTGAGGTGTGATAATAGTGCATTTAAACCTAGACACCTTTCACCCTAGCTCGTGAGAGGATTAGACTCTGCGTATTCCAGGCCAGCCTGGTGGATGTGGTGAGCCTCTGTCTAACAAACAAAAACAAATGTATTGTGTTGTGGTTTGCCCATTGCCCCAAGGATGCAGCCTGGTCTCTACTCAGGAATCATGTGATGTCACCAGAACCTTCTCCCCATTGAATTTGTAAAGTACAGGTGAGGGGCAGGTACAGGATAGAAGGAGGCCTGTCATTGGAGGAGAAGGAAGGATGGGCGGGAGAGAAGTTTGAAGGAAGAGGAGGAGACTGGACCAGAGAGAGAGAGGGAGAGAGAGAAGCCGGGCAGGATAATGTAGGCCGACGTAAATGTTCCTAAGGGATGGTTGGTACCGGGCTTTGTATGTTTAATTATATCTTATCAATTGGGTCAAAGGTTATTTTGTTGTGTGTTCTTTTATGGGATGGTTTGAGTGTAGGAAAGTGTGCGGTGGCAAGAGACACTGGGCCGTCACGCAGTTGGGATGTGTTTCCGCCAAGATATCTAGGAGATATCTTGGGGCACCGCGGTGCAGACCTAGTGGGATAAAACACACCTTATTTTTATTTATTTATTTTTTATTTTTTATATTTTTACAACAAATGTGTTGCACGCATCAAGCTTTTCTTTTTGTACTGGAAGTTGAACCCATGGTGTTGAGCATGCTAGGCAAAACACTCTATCTCTGATCTGCCATGCAACCTCTAATCATTCAGTGAAGAGCTCCTTTGTTAACTAGTTCTTTTCTCTCCTCCCTCCCTCCTTTTTTCCATGATAGGAATCACACAGTCTTACACATGTTAGGCAAGCGTTTTACTAGTGAGCCAATCCTATTCCATTTCATAAAACATGGATATATAAGTGACATAAAGTTCAAACAGGCATAAGTGGATATGTAGTCCATTTTCTTCTACTTTATCGCCAGCCATCTAGTTTCTGTGTCTAGTCAGCAGAATCTCAAGTCCCAATACAGCTTCTCTATAAAATCTAGCATATCAATGCAATACCTCCAATTAATCGTTCTACAAATAGGCAAGATACAACAGAATATTAACTAGTATTACAATAGTGAATAATAGAATTCATTCCATGGTCCAATGGTGGTTATCAATTAAATATGAATACATTTGGGAAATGTAACACTTTATTGATAAGGTAAAAATAAATGTTTTATAGGAAGTATGGTATAGGGATTGGAGAGATGATTTAGTGATCAAGACTTCATCGTGCAGCCAGCTGCGATGGTGTAAATCTTTAATCCCCCAGTTCTCTGGAGGCAGAAGCAGGTGGATCTCTGAGACCAGCCTTGTCTAAACAACGAGTTCTAGGACAGCCAGGGTTACATGGAGAGTCCTGTCTCTGGAGACAGAGCTTCTCTGTGTTAACAGCTATGGCTGTACTGAAATCACAGAGACCTATCTGCCTCTGTTTACCAAGTGCTGGCATTAAAGACACGTGTTACCATGTCTGGATCAAAGAAAAAAAAGGTAGTAGAATCTTAAGGGGCCTCTAAAATAAGTGTTAATAAGTAATTGCTATGGGTATTAAGTTAACACAAGCCCATTAACACTGTCTGGGGACCAGCAATATGCTTACTGGGACACACACGCACACTAAAACTTAAAAAAGAAAACAGTGCCTGGTTCATAGAAGTTACTATGTGTATACATATATATACATGTATTATATATAATACATATTATACTGAAATATTTTTGAGATTCCTGTTTTTTAGTGGCTTTAAACAAAGATTTATTTGGTTATTATATTATTTTTTTTTTCGGAGCTGGAGACCGAACCCAGGGCCTTGTGCTTGCTAGGCAAGTGCTCTACCACTGAGCTAAATCCCCAACCCCTTGGTTATTATATTATTGAGACGGTGTTTCCCTAGACACCCTGACAGTTCTGGAGCTAGTTCTGCAAACTGGGCTGGCCTCTATCTCAGAGATCCTCCTGTCTCTGGCTCCTGAGTGCTTAGATTATCAGCCAGAGCCACCACACCCAGGTCAAAAGATTTATTTTAATGCTTATGATGCTTATGAGTATTTGCTTACATGTAGGTGTGGGTACCACATGCATGCCTAGGTTCCATGGAGGCCAAAAGAGGGTATCAGATTTTCTCAGACTGGAGCTACAGATAATTGTGAGTTGCCATGTAGGTGCTGACAACCAAACCAGGGTTATCTACGAGAGCAGAGAGTGCTCTTGATTGCTAGGCCCTGTCTCCACATCAATTTCTTTTTTGTTTTTTATGCTTTGTTTTGTTTTTCCCAGACATGGTTTTTCTGTGTAGACCTGGCTGTCCTAGAACTTGCTCTATTGAACAGGCTGGCCTTGAACTCAGAGATCCTCCTGCCTCTGCCTTCTCAGTGCTGGGATTAAAGGCATGGGCCACCGCCGGGAGCATTTATTACTTTTTTTGGTTTTGGTTTTTCCAAGACAGGGTTTCTCAGTGTAGTCCTGGCTGTCCTGGAACTTGCTCTGTAGACCAGGCTGGCTGCAAGTGCACAAATATTAACTTGTCTCTGCCTACAGTGCTAGGATTAAAGGCTTGTATTTATTCCTTTGTAAGCAGGAAATGTAAGCGAAGTGGTAAAAATGTAGGCAGCAGTTGACCATTTTAGGTACACAAGAGAATGACTGAAAATGAGGTTGCCTAAGGATCCTCTATGCACATTTGAAACTGCTAGCTGAAATGTAAAGGTTGGTAGTGCTGACAGAAACTAATGGGAACTAAAGTAGCATGAACAGATATGTACTGAATGCTTGCTGTGGTTCAAGAGTTTTTATTGCTTTGGTGCCCAGGAGGCCGAAAGATTAATCTGGAGAGGAAGAGCATCATTTAAGACTAGAACAAACTTTGAAATGTCGTGCTATACATTATAGGTAAGTGCATCTCTTAATCCAACAGCAGAATTCTATTTTGTCTTTGTACAGTTGCGCTATTGCTTGTGCTGATCATGAACTCATGGCATTAGCCTTCGGAGTGATAGGATTACCGTATTCGACACTATGCTGGGTGAACAAAAAAGGTTGGCTTTTGTTTTTGAGACAGGGTTCCACTATGTAGCCCTCCCTGGTTGGCCTCGAATTCACAGAGATCTGTCTGGCATGCTTGTTGAAATTTTGTTTTTTAAAGCAAGCATTTTAAAAGTGAAGATAGAAAAAAATGAGTCTCTACAGGATTTCCATCTGAACCGGTGAACTAGGACTAATTAGTCCCCTTTCAGGACAGTAACGTTGTTGATTGTGGCACTCAGATTCAGATGATTCATCCTTCTTCCTTGATAATACATAGATAATGGCAGCATGAATTTTCATCCCTTAGATTTTGCCTTTAACTTTCCAAGATCAATGGCTTAACCCAAAATCTATTGTAATTATAACTCACAACCAATGTAAATTCTTTCCAAATACTTTTTCAAGGACAGTTTTTTTTTTTTTTTTGGTTCTTTTTTTCGGAACTGGGGACCGAACCCAGGGCCTTGCGCTTCCTAGGTAAGCGCTCTACCACTGAGCTAAATCCCCAGCCCCACAAGGACAGTTTTGATGGATCTTCTTACTTCGGATTCTATTTTGGGCTCATGCCAATTTAAATTTGAGTAACTTTTTTTTGTTTCATTTTCGCATTTGACAACTATCATTGATTAATTTCAATGAGTTCTCCCTTATGAGGGTCGAATCTGGTTATATGTTTAGGTAAATAATGTTATGCAAATCAGCAACTATTAGGTTTCATGTTAAGCGATTAAAAAAAGAAAAGCTTTCTGAAAATTTGATGACCCATGAACTGTCTCTTTCCCAAATGGGGAATGTGGGTGGGTTCATCCCTCGGATTGAGGCTGCGTCTTCCGTTCCTTTTGTCTTTTCGGAGGATTATGACTGTCATGGCGCTTTCAAGGAGAGAGAGGCCTTCCTTTCGTCCGGCAGAATTACTTGGGAGCACCTCGACTGGGCGGAGGATGGACAGAGAGACATGAAGACAACGCTGGCAAGCTGTCCGCCAGAGCCCTGCAAGGGAGGAGACGCGGCAGGAGACTGCCCTGAGAGCGCCTGTCTGTGGGAACCGCCCCCCGCTGCCCTGTCCAATGGAAACCTGGCGGCGGTGCGGCACCGCCCACTGTTGGTCCGGACGCCGCGAGGGCGGGGCCCGCAGTTCGGTTGCGCTGCGGAGCGCAGCTGTGAGGGAGTCGCTGCGATCCGAGGCCCCGGAACCCGAGCTGGAGCTGAAGCGCAGGCTGCGGGCGCGGAGTCGGGAGGTGAGCTCCGGAGAAAGAGGCCCTGGAGGGAGGGGCTCGCGGAAGGGCGGCAGGATCACCGGGTGCCGCGGGCCGGCGGGCCGCGGCCGGCGGGTGCTGTCCGGCGGCCCTGCTCTCTCGGGAGTCAGGCCCGACCTAGCCCGGCCCGTCGCAGCTGAGGGGCCACCTTGGCCCCAGGGCGCCGCCCGCCCTCCTGGTGTCTCCGGCGTGGCCGCGGCGGCCCGGAATTCTGCGGGCGCGGGTCGGGGGGCCCCGGCGTTCTCTTGGAACTCTGGCCGCGAGAGGCGGGGCAGGCGGCGCGGGCGGGGGCGGGGCGGGGGCGGGGCGGGGGCCCCTGCCCGAGGACCTGCGGAAGGAAGCGCGGCGTCCGGGCCCGGCCTGCTCGCGGGGCGGTGCGCCGAGCGCGGGGGCGTGGTCTGCGGCCTGACGGCGCGGCTAGGCTGGCCTTTGATGAGGTGGCTGTGGTGCTCAGTCTCCTGGCCGGCCACTGTCTGCTCGCTACCGCTTCCTTCCAAATACTGGCCGGGCGACCTGTTGACATGCTGAGGGCCTCCTGCCTCCGAGCTTGCTTTCTCTCCGACCGAGCAGTTCTGCTGACCTCAGAGGCTCTCTGGGTTTCCTCAGAGCGGCCTGTGGCTGCGAGCTATGCGGGGTGACGTGCAGAGGGCTTTCAACTAATAATGGAAGCCGAGAGAACAACTTTGCGAGAGATGACAGACAATGCCCTGGAGTGAATGTACTATGCACCCTCAGGGTAGCTAGAGGCTTCGAGGAGATTGCCCTCACCAATGTAAATGAGCTTTTCCATGTGTGATCCCTGTTAAAACTACCAGCAGCTCTGAGGCAGAACCCCCAGTGTTGCACAAGTTTCTGCATCTGTTGCGGGAGTGCTTGGAGATCTTTAGGCACTGCTCTTATTTTACCTCCTGGGACATGATTGGGGAGGGAAATGTACCTTCTGGGCATTTGTCGCTGGTGACAGTTCATCCTCTCTCCCAAGTGCAGTGTGAAGGGGCTGTCTGTGAACTTGGTCCAGTAGTTTTAGATTCCATAGGCTACAGCTTTGACATTCTAGAGTATCTTCTGTTGTATCTTGCTAGAATTTCACTTATCAGTTCAGATTGGAGGCACATCGTGTGAATGTAGCTGAAACAGACTTTATTTTCTTAGCTCCTTGATACAGACTTTATTTTCTTAGCTCCTTGATAGGGGAAGGAGGAAAAAGTGATCCTTAACTCATCTTTTTTTATTGGTTTATTAAGACATGCACGAAAATAATAGCTGTTTTGGCATACAGAGGAGACTTTCTAGGGTAGGCAAGGACTTTCCTTAGAAATTTAAAGTGGGGAAGTAGCCTACTAGATTTTTTTTCCTCCTGTAGTGCTGTGTTCTTTGAGTTTACTAGAACGTTAATACAAATCTCCCG
The DNA here is from genome assembly GCF_021556685.1 of Rattus norvegicus. Classification (NCBI taxonomy): domain Eukaryota; kingdom Metazoa; phylum Chordata; class Mammalia; order Rodentia; family Muridae; genus Rattus; species Rattus norvegicus. Next base: position 31,380,348 of record NC_141539.1, on the reverse strand, counting down.
ATTCAGGTAAAACAGTATAGGCTGGAGAGAAATGTGTAGAAAGGGGCATCAGAGAGTTGTATGGCCATGTTGGTGTTGATTGCAGGTTTCAGATATTCTGAATTGACTTTGGAGTGCAAGTTTACTTTCCAGGGTATTGATTTTTTTATTAGGCAGCGCTTCCTTGAGCTAATCACACATAGGTTTCAGGTTTTTTTTTAATAGTCTCTATTCATTTGATTGTCCTATTATTATTATTATTATTATTATTATTATTATTATTATATGGGTTAATTAGAAACTTAGGTTTTTCTTAAAGCAACTCTGCCCCTGTAGAAATGTTATTGTTTAACACTTTGCTTATAAAAGCTATAGCTTGAATTATTTGTTCTGGAAAGAAGTAGCTGGTATCAGATCTAGTGCCTCAGAGATTGGGGAAGTCAAAGCCTTTGAGCAATGTAAATGAAAGGAAAGCTGGAAACATAAGGCTTTTGATTTTCTTTCTGAATTTGTGCTTAATTAAGTGCAGGCATTTCATTTATTTTAATTCACTGATCTCTCAAGCACCCTCCCATTCTGTGACCTATAGTAACCTACAAGTGTTACTAAACATTTAAGTGAGTAAATGAAAAGAAATGCTGTTAAACAGTACCCACTTGCCACATTCACACATCATGAGGAAGGTGAGGTCATTAGAGAAGGAAGTCATACCTGCCAGTCGCCTGGCCCAAAGGCAGTTTCTACCTATGTATAGGAAAAGTGGGTAATGCCACTGTTGGTTCTAGTAGAATAAGTCACCCTTGGGAGTTTTGGCCTGTTGGTTAAGGAAGATGTAGGCCCATAGGGCTGTCTGTCTCAGTGGAACATTCTAGAGTCGTATGCTCTGAGTAATGCCTGTACACCCTAGTTCTTAAGCACAGTGAAGATCGAGGCCCATGGAGAGCCAATGGGAAATATATTAATTGCAACACTATTTGCTGAGCAGGAGTGGGGTACCAGATTTTACCGTATATTTGGGTTTGACTAAAGTGGACTATATTGTCATTCATCTCATGTGCAGCACTTCGGGTGATCTTCAGTTAACTCCTCTTCTAGAAGCCAGAGAGTCATTCACATTTCAGTATTTAGGTAGGAGGAGATCTGATTTTAGATTTAAAGGAAACAAGGGAGATGTATTTTTTGAGGCTGAAGATGAAGTTAAGACTATTAAAGTTTTATACGTCTGTTTTTGACCTTTGTCTTCTGACTCTGCCCAACAAATGCAGGCTGAGTGTTCATTCCAGCATGTCGGAAGGGGAGTCCCAAACAGTAGTCAGCAGTGGCTCAGACCCAAAGGTAGAATCCTCATCTTCAGCTCCTGGCCTGACTTCTGTATCACCTCCTGTGACCTCTACAACTTCAGCTGCTTCTCCGGAGGAAGAAGAAGAAAGTGAAGATGAGTCTGAGATCTTGGAGGAGTCACCATGTGGGCGCTGGCAGAAGAGGCGAGAAGAGGTGAGATGGCGGTCGGTGCTGGAGTCCTGGGAGAGTACATTGTAAACAGTGAGAACTAGAGTAGCTGTCCAGAAGAGCAGAGCGGATGGATGTCAGTAGGGCAGGGCTGGAAGATGGTCATATGGAACCCTAAAATGGCAGCTTCTTAAAGTGCCTTAATTCCACTTGGATTGCTTCTCAGGTGAATCAACGTAATGTGCCAGGAATTGACAGTGCATACCTGGCCATGGACACAGAGGAAGGTGTGGAGGTTGTATGGAATGAGGTACAGTTCTCTGAACGCAAGAACTACAAACTGCAGGAGGTAGGTGATGGGCCTGTGACTGAGGAAAGGTTTCATGGTTAGATCGTCTGTGGGGATGGATAGGGAATGGATTTTCCAATTACAGTGATTGGTGAGCTCTGTTGTCCCTCTGTCTCCCTTGCTCCAGGAAAAGGTCCGTGCAGTGTTTGATAATCTGATTCAGCTGGAACATCTTAACATTGTGAAGTTTCACAAGTATTGGGCTGATGTTAAAGAAAACAAGGCCAGGGTAAGAAATATTTCCTGAACTTGCCAGAGAGCAGGTGCCTTTATTGTCCATTTCACTACATTCACAGGTTGAAACTAGGTAATTTTGAGACCAGAACTAAAATCTGCTGCTGTGGCAAGAGAGTAGGGTTTCCCAGTTAAAGATGGGGAGAAGGAAGAGGGCATTCTTCTCATTGTGCTGTTAAGCCTAAGAGAGTGATACTAAAGGAAAGGAAAGCTGAAAAAAATCCCCACAATTTAGTATGTATCTTGTGTAAACGTTACCAGGTTAGAGATATTTTCTAGTATTAAGCCTTAATAGTAAGTGCTTTGCTTCCCTAGGTGATTTTCATCACAGAATACATGTCCTCTGGGAGTCTAAAGCAGTTTCTGAAGAAGACCAAAAAGAACCACAAGACTATGAATGAAAAGGTATGAAGAGAAGCTAGACATAGGGTTTAAAAAGGTGGTGGAGATTGTGAAGCCAATTAGGGAGGGCTGGCAAGGACTAGTGGGAGGCTGAGAGGAAACACACTCGTTGTGGTGTGTTTGTTGCATGCCTTTGTTCCAGGAGGCAGAGAGTTTGAAGCCAGTGTGGCCTACACAGTTTCAGGACACCTAAGTGAATATATATAGTGAAACCATGGAGAAGAAGGGTGGGGAGGGAAGGGAGAAAAAAGAGGAAAGAGAGAGTGGGGGGGAGAAATTATTACTTCTGATTCTGGGACAAAACTTTTCCAGGCTTGGAAACGCTGGTGTACACAGATCCTCTCTGCCCTAAGGTAGGTAATATCTGGTTAGTTCTTTCCCCAATTTCTCCTGATTTAGTTCCTTACACACATTACAAGGCACTGCTTTGCTTTTCTATTCTGCCTCTCCCCAATTTCTTTGAGTCATGTGCTGACAAGATTAGGCCCCCTTGTGGGGTCCTCCTGATGACCTAAACCATCAGTGTCCCAACCTTTTTTCCTAGTGCTTATCCTATGTAACATACCTGGTGTAATAGAGATTCAGAGTATAGGGATTATCATGATGAGGAGGACAGCTGACCCTTACTCCTCTTAACCCTTGGGTTCCCCCTGCCCTTAATTTCCTAGTGGCCCCTCTAACAGCCCAGTGCCCCCACAGCTACCTGCACTCCTGTGACCCTCCCATCATCCATGGGAACCTGACCTGTGACACCATCTTCATCCAGCACAACGGACTCATCAAGATTGGCTCTGGTGAGGGGAGGGAGAGATTCTGGGCAGGGGAGCCTCGGGAATTTGGGAACCATGGGGGTAAGGTAAAAGGCATGGGAGAACAGCAAATTTTGAGGTATGATCTGGTGAAAATAGATAGACTTTTAGTAGAGGTGATTCCTAGGGAGAGACCAATTAGTGGATGGGTTAGGTCTACAGTCTTGAACTTCTTGGCGAGAGCCTTGCAATGATGCAGAGCAGATGATAGGAGGCTGGGAAAGGGCAAGAGATGGATATGAGTTCTGACTCTAGCCCTTGGGGCCAAACCCTACCAAGGAGGTTCCAGACTATACCTGCTGTGAGTGTTTTCATTTGCTGTGTATTTGTGTGCAGTGACATTTCTGTGTGCCGTGTCTGTGTGGTTACCATTTGTCTGGGGCTTGGCTGCTCCATCGCTCACAACTTTTCTCTGTTTTCCTCCCTCCCGCTTACGGGCTGCTCTGTTCCCAACAGTCTTTCATAGGATTTTTGCTAATGGTGAGAGCTCCCTCTGCCCCATTTGGGGCTCTGTTTGTGCTCCCTTTGCTCCCTCTGCGGCTGCCCAGTGCATGCAGTCGTGGGAGAAAGGCCTGTTCCCTGCTTCCCGTGCCTAATTATGCCTGCTTAGCTTTTGCCCTGCCAGCCCTCCACCTGCTTGCCCCTTTGTAACCTGCTTGTTTCCTGTGGATCTGCCTGGCTGGACACTTCCTCTTAAGAGTCATACCCCTTCATCATCAGGCTGGCTCCTAAATCATACTGTGCTCCCAGATTCTCTGTGATCTGTAGTCATTGTTATATCAGAGTGAGTCCAGCTTGGGCCTGGCCCTGGTTCCTCGTTCAGTCGTGCGGTAGGTGTTGTTGAGGAATAAGGTTTCAGAAGAGGGTCTAAAACATTTTGGTAGATTAAAAAGTGAAACTGATTTTAGGGTATTGGTTCACTTTTGAGGTTTTGGGTTTAGTTTTTTTGTTTTAAGTTTCAGTCATCACAGATGGGTAAGGAAGAGGCTAGCTCCTTGAATCTATGTTACTGCTGCTTTGCCTTTCTTATCCAGGTTCATGAGGTCTCATAGTAGGAAGGGCTGCCTGTATTTTTATGTTAATTGCAGGGTGGATGAATGAATTAAAACTAGCATTTTTGTGGGGCTGTGGATTTCATAGATCTGGGACTTTGAAAAGATGATCAAGTCACAGATGAAAGGTTTTCCTTTGACTGTGTTACCTGATGAGCCAAAAGCCCACAGTGTCTGTAAAGTGCATTGACTTTGTTGTTCTGAGTTAAGGGATCTTAGATGAGAAATAAAAAGGGATCTAGATGGTGCTTATATGTAGTCTATAGCTCAGGATTGGGAAAGTGATAGTTCGTGTCTGTTGAGTATTAGAAAGGAGGCTTCAGGAGAAAAATGACTTTTGGAGACTCTCTAGAGTAAGATCATGCTTTGGTGGTGGTGGTGGTCAGATTGTGGGTGTCTCCCTACTCCTAGTGGCTCCTGACACTATCAACAATCATGTGAAGACTTGCCGGGAAGAACAGAAGAACCTACACTTTTTTGCACCAGAGTACGGAGGTGAGGTAGCCTTGTCTCTCTGCCCCATTCTTAGACTCAGCTTTAAAAAAAAAGTCCCTCAGACAGATTGTGCCCCTTCACCTACTCCCTTCCTGAAAGGTCAGCCCCTGACATAGCTACCCCACATCTTTGTTTTATACTTTATAACCTATGTGAGATACAGGGACAATTCAACAAAAAGGTCAGCTTTTTGTACTTGCATACATTGTATTATTATTTTTTTTTTTTAAGTATGCCTGCCACTTGTTACCCCCAATCCATTCTCTCCCCTAATAAGCATCTGTTTTCTCTAGAAGTCACAAACGTTACAACAGCAGTGGACATCTACTCTTTCGGCATGTGTGCACTGGAGGTGAGGAGGACATGCATCAGAACATGGAAAGGGAAATGCTTGTCTTAGGGAGGGATTGTGGGGTCACTGGGTGTGTGAGTTTGTGTCTTAGATCTCAGTTGTCCCTTTGGGTCTTTCCTCACCACAGATGGCAGTGCTGGAGATTCAGGGCAATGGCGAGTCCTCATATGTGCCACAGGAAGCCATCAGCAGTGCCATCCAGCTACTAGAAGACTCGTTACAGAGGGTGAGACTCAGCAGGACCAGCTTCCCTCCTTAACTGACTTTCAGGTTTATTGTACCTCCCAAGGGGCCCCAGATGTTCTAAGAGCAAAAGAAGAGAATCAAAGTAGAAAAGACTAACCTACTACCTGTGAGAAATTTTTGATTCTAGGCACGGGGGCTAAGGGTTCAGATAGGTGTATAGAGGTTAAAAGTTGTTTGCTAGGTTAGTGTCTCTACATAGAGGTGAGCTGATTGGGTGGTTACCTTAGGCAGTTGCTCTTATGTAATATCTTGGCATTAAATATCAAATTAGTCATTTGGGATTTTATATTTAATGAGTTAAGATTTAAAGGGTGAAAGAATTATGAATCAGTATGAAGCTTAACTGTGGTGAGACAGGACAGTCTGAACAAGAACAATAACTCAGGTCAGGCATGGAGGCAGTACATCTGTAAGCCCTGCACTTGGGAGGTAGAGATGGAAGGATCAGGAGTTCAAGGTCATCCTCTCCTACATAGACGATTCGAGGCTAGCCTGGGCTACATTAAACCCTGCCTCAAAAAGAAAACAAGGAAGGGAACAGTTAATGTTAATCAGAGACTAGTGATGAGCAAGAAATAGAGGACTAATGGAAGAGTTAAGATCGAATTCAGGTTCTAGTTCACTTTAGGGTGGGATTATTAAGTGAAAGACTTTGTCGACTTTAAAACTGAAATAAGGGGGGTTGGGGATTTAGCTCAGTGGTAGAGCGCTTGCCTAGGAAGCGCAAGGCCCTGGGTTCAGTCCCCAGCTCCAGGAGGGAAAAAAAAAAAAACTGAAATAAGAAAGCATGTTGGCATGGGATTTGACCAGAGGCAGAATGAATGGTTAGAGAGAAAGTGGGCAATCAGGAGTTGTAGATAAAGGAAGTTGTGATAATAGGCTTGGGAGACAAAAGAAGATGGTGAATATCACTGACCATAATGGTTTGCTAAGTCAGGGAAGGGAAAAACCAAATTTGGAAAAGATCCAAGAAAAGTTGGCCATGAATGAGTTAATAAAAACAAAAACAATAAAAGAAATACTGTTTCGGGGGTTGGGGATTTAGCTCAGTAGTAGAGCGCTTGCCTAGCAAGCGCAAGGCCCTGGGTTCGGTTCCCAGCTCCGAAAAAAAAAAATGCTGGGCAGTAATGGTGTACCTCTTAAACCCTGGCACTTGGAAGGCAAATCTCTGTGAGTTCAAGGCCAGCCTCATCTACAGTGTGAGGGCCAGGGCAACTAGGGATATATAGACAGACCTTGTCTCCAAAAACAAAAAGTAAGACCAAAGCCAGGCACAGTGGCCCATGCCTATAATCTTAACACTTCTGAGGCTGAGGCAGGAGGATTGTGAGTTCAGAGACACCCTGGGCTATACAGTGAATTCCAGGCCAGCTTAAGTCATGTAATGAGACCATGTCGTGGAAAAACAAATGTCCAGAAAGAAAAACCAGAAAGACTTAGAAAGATAAGTTTATATATTACCATATAGGTATAAAGCCCTTTCAGGAAATATATCAATATTTTCCCAATAAGTTTTGAATTCCAAGCTCGTAGGAAACATTTTGCTAAGTCTAATGAAAGTTACATGGATGTGAGTCTTGCCAGATGCCTGTTTAGTTTCTTGTTCTCTTACAGGAGTTTATTCAAAAGTGCCTGCAGTCTGAGCCTGCTCGGAGACCCACAGCCAGAGAACTTCTGTTCCACCCAGCACTGTTTGAAGTGCCCTCACTCAAACTTCTTGCTGCTCACTGTATTGTGGGACACCAACGTGAGTGCCCTAGAGCCTGTTAGGATTGGTCCTGGGCTGAGTCCATGTTATACAAAGATTACTAAGAGTCTTCCAACTCGGGGCTTCCATCCATCACTGGCATGGCGTCCTTAGTTTTCTGTTACCAGAGGGATTCTTTACCCCTATCCTCTCTGCCTAGTGTGAAACAAGACTGTCTTCACACAGTATTCCACCCCATTATACCCACCAGATATGATCCCAGAGAATGCTCTAGAGGAGATCACCAAGAACATGGATACCAGTGCTGTACTAGCTGAAATCCCTGCAGGGCCAGGCCGGGAGCCAGTTCAGACTCTGTGAGTAACCACTGAGAGGGTCTGAAAGGGATGGTTGGTCACTACCACCTTAGGCTCTGTGGAGTGATTTTCATGCTGTTTCCTTTTTCTTCCAGGTACTCTCAGTCACCAGCCCTGGAATTAGACAAATTCCTTGAAGATGTCAGGTGAGAGAGAGAGGGTGGGCTTCTGGGAGGAAGTAGGGGCAGGTGTTTTGAGGCTTTCACAGAGTCCGTGTGACTTATGTCATCTCCCACCAGGAATGGGATCTACCCTCTGACAGCCTTTGGGCTGCCTCGTCCCCAGCAGCCACAGCAGGAGGAAGTGACATCACCCGTTGTGCCCCCCTCGGTCAAGACTCCAACTCCTGAGCCAGCTGAAGTGGAGACACGCAAGGTGGGGACTCTGGTGTGATTGTATTTTTGGCTATGGGATAGAGACATCTTAGCTAAGGCACTGTCTATGTGGAATGCATCTCTGCCTACTGGCCACCCCGTTCTTCTGTGGGCTGGGCTGTGGAAAGTCTCAGTGTGTTACTGAGCAGTCTCTAAGGACATCCTCCATGTCTGTCCTGGCCCAGGTGGTGCTCATGCAGTGCAACATTGAGTCGGTGGAGGAGGGAGTCAAACACCATGTAAGCTCAGGCCCGGGGCTGCACGGGGAGGGGGGTTCGGCCTGCTGGGGAGGAGCAGCCTCATTCTCATTGTCCTTTTTCTAGCTAACACTTCTGCTGAAGCTGGAGGACAAACTGAATCGGCACCTGAGCTGTGACCTGATGCCAAGTAAGGGTCTCCTTTCTTTTGGAGGAGGGAGGATCTGTGAGCCTTATCCTTTGAGGGGACGGGACAGGGACAGGGATTAGGATTCACCGGGCTTCTGATCCTCCCAGACTCTACTCAAGCACCTCCCCCGTTTTTCTGTCAGATGAGAACATCCCCGACTTGGCAGCTGAGCTGGTGCAGCTGGGCTTCATTAGTGAGGTGAGGTTCCTGCCTTGTGTTGTCTGGGTGCCTTCCTGCCTTCTCTCAGCCCTGCCTCACCGAGCTTCTTCCCCAGGCTGATCAGAGCCGCCTGACTTCTCTGCTGGAGGAGACGCTCAACAAGTTCAACTTTGCCAGGAACAGCACACTCAACTCAGCCGCCGTCACCGTCTCCTCATAGAGCTCACTTGAGCCAGGCCCCTAGCCAAGCTGTGGCTGTCCCTGGGCATGCTGCAGTCCTCCTGCCCCCTCTCCCCAGTCAGTATTACCCTGAGAAGCCCCTTCTCCCCGTATTATTCAGGAGGGCTTTAGGGGCTCCCTGGTTGAGTATCATCCTGCCTCTTCCCCTCTCTTCCTCCCCTCTGCACTTTGTTTACTTGTTTTGCACAGACGTGGGCCTGGGCCTTCTCAGCAGCCACCTTCTAGCTGGGGGCTAGTAGCTGACCTGCTGGCTCCTGCCCTGCCTGTGTGGACAGGAGGCCCACGGGCACTGGGGGAGCAGAGTTCTACAATCCCGCTGGGGCGCATGGGCGGGAGAGAAAGGTGGTGCTGCAGGGGTGGCCCCGGGGGGCCATTCGAATCGCCTCAGTTGCTGCTGTAATAAAGTCTACTTTTTGCTAAAGCATCTTGTGTTGTGCTTGCGGCTCAGTGGGTGGCGCAGCCGCCTGGGGCGGGGCGGGGCGGGCCCAGGTAGGGCGGCCCTTTGGAGGCCGGGCCTTAGGGCGGGGGTGGGGCGGGCCCAGGTAGAGCTGCCTACGGCAGCGCGGAAGCCGGCCTTCGGGTCGGGTCGGGTCGGGTCGGATCGGATCGGGTCGGGTCCGGGCGAAGCCAGTTCCCGGTAGAGCAGCCTGGCGGAGGGGGCAGAGCGGCCACGATGAGGTGCTGCCGCGTCTGCGCCTTCGGTAAGTTGTACGGCTTTCATCCGCACCTGTGGTCCCACAGGCCGAAGCTGGGCCTGTGGCCCCGCCCTACACGGCTAATACCTGCCCCTCCCCCTACTTTGCAGATGCCGCCCGAGGGCCCCGGCGGCTGATGCGCGTGGGACTTGCGCTGATCCTGGTGGGCCACGTGAATCTCCTAGTGGGAGCTGTGCTGCATGGTACTGTCCTGCGGCACGTGGCCAACCCCCGTGGCGCGGTCACTCCTGAGTACACCACAGCCAATGTCATTTCTGTGGGTTCGGGACTACTGGTGAGCGTCGCAAGAGGGTGGAGAGGCATGGCGGGTTGGGCTGGGCGCTGAGAGCCAGTAAGTCATAGGCTTGTTGCTTCCGCAGAGCGTTACCGTGGGACTTGTGGCCCTTTTGGCATCCAGGAACCTTCTTCTCCCACGACTGGTGAGAGGGGTAGAGGAGGTGTCTCAGCAAACTCCCAATGGGCAGGAGCCTCAAATAGAGAAACTGAAGTATCACGGGGAAACTTAAACAGACTGTTTACCCAGGTCTTCTACCCCACTAGCACTGGGCCCTGCTGACGCTGGCCTTGGTGAACCTGCTCTTGTCTGCTGCCTGCTCCATGGGCCTCCTCCTGGCTGTGTCGCTCACTATTGCCAATGGTGGCCGCCGTCTTATTGCTGACTGCCATCCAGGACTGATGGATCATTCCATACCACTGGACCAGGGGCCTGGACACACTGACTGCCCCTTTGATCCCACAAGAATTTATGTGAGCTTATTCTTGCTGTTTGAGAAACTCTGGCCCTCACCTCTGCCCTGTGTGCTGCTCCTGCCTCCGTCCAAGGTCTAGTCCTTTTGTTACTTTGGGTTTTAGGATACAGCCTTGGCTCTCTGGATCCCTTCTCTGTTCATGTCTGCAGCTGAAGCTGTTCTCTCTGGTTACTGTTGTGTGGCTGCACTCACGCTACGGGGAATTGGGCCCTTCAGGAAGGAAGGGTTGCAGGGACAGGTAAGGAAGAGGGACAGGAAGGGCTCATTCCATACCCTGGTTGTGTTGTAAAGGAGCTGGTGTGTCATTTAAGGCCCAATTACTGAATTCCCTCCTCTCCTGCAGCTGGAGGAACTGACAGAGCTTGAACCTCTTGAGTGTAAAAGGCAGGAGAATATACAGCTGCTCCACCACCACCAGGATTTCCAGGCCTTACAGAAAACCTGGGTTTAGGACAGGTGAGGGCCCTGGGGTGGGATGCATTCCTGGGGACTGGGGCTAGCCTTTTTTGCTCTCTGACTCAGGTTGGCTTTTTTTTCTGTCAGGAGGTGCTCGGCTGAGGCGCATACCACAGGTGTTTTCTACTACGCACGCCATGGGGCCCCAACCCTAGGGCGCTATAAATAATTGTAATAAAAGAACTTGGTTTTTGTCTTCGGCCTGATTTCAGTTACTTCTAGAGTAAAGGGCAAGGTACTGTGGTGACGAGATGTTGAGCAAAATGCAGCAGTCTCCACTACTCACAGAACTTTAATGAGGAACAGATCTAAACTTCTCAGTTGCACCAGTCACTGAAAGGAAAAGCTGGTGCTGGGGAGCCCACCACACCACTGGCTGATGAATTTGAGCACATCCTGGCACACTGGACTGTGGGAGGTCTGTGAGCAAAGTGGAGAGAGAACAGGAGAGGAACCATTAGCTCCTGGCTGTCACGAGGAGCAGGTTTTTGAGAATCCTATTTGTGACCCCCACCCCCCATTTCCTTGGCCTTTAAGATTCCTCCTCTAACCTTGATGGCCATAAGAAACTTGTTCCAGTTGTCTTTGTTAGCAGCCTTCCCAGGCCGCTTAAATTCAATTTTGTTCCTCAGAATGGGGTAACCTGTGGCAGAAGGTGAAAGACGGCATTGGCAAACAATGGGAAGGCACCAGGCACCTGGGGTGGGAAGGGTGGCTCTGGCACTGGAATGAAGTTTTGATGCTACTGCTTTTCCCTGTGGCATTATGGGGCGATGTGGGGCTCTGTACCTGTAATGAGACAGGGCAGGGCCCGGACTCCAGTGCTCGCTGCCACTAGGGAAGCCTCGTAGACACCACGCTCATCTCGGGGCAGAACCTGCTCCAGCCTCTGGTCCATCGAGACTGTGAGCACCCAGTCTCGAACCTCTTCTCTCTGGGCCTCCTGGGGAAGAGAGGTACACTAGCTTCATATGGGGTGAGCACAGAGTCTCCCTAGGCCCTTGGCCCCACATCTGCTATAAACAGTTCCTCTGAGGTCTGAGGGACACAGTTACTGCCTTTGCTTTCCCTGAGTAGTAGTGAGGACTGATGTCACTGAAGGACAGCAACCCAGAGCCATCCTCCCTTCTCAGTGCCAACCCCCTGGGTGACACCTTTCCCTTTTCCAGTCCTGCTCCCTTACCGGGACATGCTGCTTGGCAGGGAGTGGCACCTCAAAGGGAATGTCTGTGTCCTGAAAATCAGAGTGGTCCAGGGCATCCAGGGTCCCTTCTTCGATGGCCTGTGGGCAGAGCAATCAACCATGAGATAGGTACAGCCTGTGACAAGCAAAGCCTCCCAATCCCTGGACAGTTTCCCTACTTACATCAGTCAGATCCAAAAATCGGTTGAGGAAAATGAAGGCCATGTTCTCCCAGCCAACTTCCTGTAACAGAAAAGTTGCAAATGGCTGTGAGCCTGAGTACCACTCTGTGTGTTAGGACACTCCAGGAAGAGACAGAGACTCTGTCCACCTTGACATCAGCTCCAGACTCAGCTTTGCTCAAGGGAGTCTCTCCATCTTCCCACTTTAGATTTCCTTGTTCCTTCAGCCCCGCCCTCCCCTTGTCCCAGCTCACCTTGGCAGCAGTGCCTGCTTCATAAAAGGCCTTGTCCGCAGGTAGTAACTGGGTGTGGCGCAAGAGCGAAACGGAAAGTCTAGCAGCTACGGTTTCCTGTGGATTAAAGGCCAAGTTTATGATCCTGGTCCGATGGGGACTGAGCCTGTAACTAGGGTAGCATGGTGCTAGAAAACTGGTTCTGAACCACTCTAGACATCAGGCTATTCCAGTCTTGGTTCCTTTCATCAGCACAATGTAACGACCCAGATTATGTTCCTTCTACTTGTAGAATTTGACCAAGTACAGGAAATGTATACACAGTTACAATCAGATAAGTCAAAAGTCTGTGTACTTAAAGGAGGTACAGAAGAACTATCATGATATCTGAATGAGTCAGTGTATTGAGGGTGGTAGGGCTGTGGGCACAGAGCCCCACGTCAGAGCAGTATGTGAAGAGACTCAGCGAGTGTTACAGACTGACTAGACTGAGAAGCAGAGGGAAACATGGCAGTGTAAGGGCCGAAGCTGGAAGATCCAGGACTGGGACTTGTTTGGTTTCGTAGCTTTGAGCGTGTCCTCGTGACAGGGCTGCATCTCACCAGCTGTTTGATGCTCTGCGCTGCGGATCGTGTCGCATAGTAATGAGCGATCAGCAGCATCATCTCAAACTCCTCATGAGCTGCCGAGTTTGCCTCGCTGGACTTCACCAGGTTTTCACACTAGAAAAGGGAGCGAGGGTGAGAGATCAGAGCTCGGCTCTGGGGTGGGAGGAAAGCCTGGAGGGTAGTACAGGGGTTACTGCTGGCCATTTGGACCGAGACCAGGACAGGAACAGGAGAAGGAACCTGCTATTTCATCACTGACCCTCCCTCCTTACCAGGTTGAAGAGGACATCCCGAAGGTCAGCCCAGCTATGGTAGGCCTCAGCATTGTTGGTCCCAGGAGAGCTAACCATGTCAGTGAAGATCCTTTTGTAGATGTTGAAATTCTAGAGGTTGAGGGGGAAGAGGACCTGAGTGAGCTGTCTGTCTAAGAGCTAAGCTTAGACTGATGGAGAAGGCAGAGGTGTTAAGATAAGTATTTTAGGGCTGGAGGGATGGCTCAGTGGTTAAAAGCACTGGCTGCTCTTCCAGAGGTCCTGAGTTCAATTCCCAGCAACCACATGGTGGCTCACAACCATCTATAATGGGATCTGATGCCCTCTTCTGGTGTGTCTGAAGAAAAAAAAAGTATTTTGGCAGGAAGACCAGGATTTAAGGTTATCCTAGGCTCCACAGTGAGTTTCAGGCTAGCCTGGCCTACATGAGATCTGACTTAGAAAACATACAGACAAAACTTACAACAAAAAACAAAGTCAGTGTGAGCGGATATGTAAATGTGAGAACAGCCACCATGTTAACAGGCTGATAGTCTAGAGAACCCTGATTCTCTATAAGAGTCCACATTTCCTCTTGGACAGACAAGTCTGTGCTTTTAATAAGAGCACGGATGGCTGTTTGATTACTTCTTCAAAGGGTAAATCCTCCAAGGAGTCTGTGTGTCTCGGGATAGGATTCTGGGCTTGGTGCTCCCTAAGGACAGGATCCTTAGAGATGACTAAAAGGGTGGCTGCTTTTAGGGGCTGCGGACTGCACTCCTTAGTGGAAACATTCCAAGGAAGCTGTACCTGGGGGTTAGCAGGGGCTCCATGTTGCACGTAGAGGGCCAGGGCCTGGGCATAGCCACCTTCTCGGATCAGATGAGTCGCATACAGAGCCACATACTTGTGCAGAATCTTGTAGTTCTGTTTGGGGTGGGGAGCATGGACAAGGCTCAGACCAGTAAGAACTGGCAGTGACAAGAGAGCTGGGTTTTGCTTAGGGAGTAAAGGGCATGTACAATTCTGAACAGGCTCAGAGTACCGAAGACTGATGTTCACTGGGGGCCTCTACAGACTGGCCACGGTGGAGTTAAGAGATGGATGCTCAGAAGCAGGGAGGGAATCAAGAGGGGATGGAGGGGGACGCAGTACCTGTTTGGTAGCCGTTTCAATGCACTTATCCCACTGGCCCTGCTCCACATACAGGTCCAAGGCAGCTACTACGTCCACACCCACCAGCTGTGGAGCAATCAAACAGTGGACTGAGGGTCAGGGAGATCTCTGGAACCTCTTCAGGAATTTGGCCTTACTCTTCTTGTTTCTGTGTTGCTGGGGACCGAACCCAGTGCCTTACATATGCTAGGCAGGAGCTCAGCCTCCTCATTAGACTTCCTGCATTCTGCCTCCTAATTTGAGAGCCTTACCGAATCCACTTTACCCTGGTTCTTGAGGAACTCCTTATAATGCTGATCCACATAGTCTTCATACCTGGGAAGATACACAGAGATTGCTAACTTCACAGTCCTGGGACACCGCACCCTCCCCATTAGAGCCCCTCCCCACAACCCTGGTGTTTACAAAAGGAACTGAAAAGCCGAAGCTCCTGGTGGTTACCGGGGATCTAGCTCTTTGGCCACGCGCTTGGCCTTGTTCCACTCTTCACCCTCAATGAAGGCATCAATTGCTTCTTTGACAAGGTCCAGGTTCAGATAGAGTTCTGCAGACTGCACAGTGGGATATCAGAGTGAAAACTATCTCTCCATCCAATGCAATGGTTTCCCCCCAACTTGGTGAACTCCTGCCCTCTCTCTTCCCAGAACACTGCCACACCTCCACGGGACCCCATCCCGTCCCAGCCATGCCTGTGGGATCCAGTCAGCCCCACTTACAGCACTGTGCTTTCCAATTCCAATCAGCTGGGGACCTACAACCCGAACCACTTCCAGACTTCGCTGGGGAGGCAGGAACTTGATGGACAGTTCAGCCGCCTGGGTTGGTGGACAGAGATTGGGAATGGGCAGAGGAAACAAAGGGTACTAAGGCTTAGTGGCCTTCATGTTGTTCTCCAGTGTCTGGTGTTCTCAGGATCCTACAACTTCACCCCCATCTCCTGCCCCCAGCTAGGCCTGGTCTGAGCATCTTTTGGCTGAGTACCATGAAACTAGACAACGCTCCTCTCCATCGGGCTCACAGGAGCTCTTCAGATGCGTTTTTACTGTCTGAGGTCACTGCGCTTTCTTTGTCAAAGATAGAGTCTTTGGAGCAAAGTATAGAGAAAACTGAAATGCACATGGCAGAGCCCTGCAACTCTGTGTGAGCCTCAGACTATCCATGTACACTGGATTTCGAAAACAGTACAAAAAAGAATGGCAGATACCAATAATATTAAGTTCAATGAGTGCTATGTGAAATGTCAATATTAAAGATTTTACTTATTTTTATGTTATGTGTATGGGTGTTTTGACTGTGCTTTTGTCTGTGTCTGGCGCCCATGGAGGCTAGAAGTGGGCAATGGATCCCCTAGGACTGTGGTTCTGTATGGTTGTGAGCTGCATGTGGGTGCTGGGAACGTAATCTGGGTTCTCTGGAAGAACAGCAAGTGCTCGTAACCACTTCATCTCTCCAGTACAAGATGTCGATTTATAAATGTTCAGTTAAGTGTATTACAATTATTTTTAACTCTTTTTTAAAAGATTTGTTTGTTTGTTTATTTATTTATTGTGTACAGTGCTCTGCCTGCATGCATGCCTGCACACCAGCAGAGGGCACCAGATCTCATTTTAGAAGGTTATAAGCCACCATGTGGTTGCTAGGAATTGAACTCAGGACCTCCAGCCCAACTTTATCTTCTTTTAACCTTAATCAAAAACTGGTATTGAAAAACTGAAATAATGGGCTGGAGAGATGGCTCAGCGGTTAAGAGCACTGACTGCTCATCCAGAGATCCTGAGTTCAATTCCCAGCAACCACATGGTGGCTCACAACCATCTGTAATGGGATCTGATGCCCTCTTCTGGTGTGTCTCAAGACAGCTACAGTGTACTCGCAAAAAATAAATACATAAATCTTAAAAACAAAAGCTGAAATAACACATTTGTACCTTGCGTTATGTTTCCAGCAGGCAGGGCTGATCTGGATGGTTTAGTTTCCACTGGGATGTCCACACTCTCACCGATTTTAATTCCATGTGACTCAGTTTAGCTATAGTCTAGATTAATTTCCCTGCCCTTTCCTTTCCTGGCCTGCCAACTCTGCAAGGCTTAAAGCATGCTTTGTCCCCATCCTGGGAGCCATCCTGTGACCGATCTGAAAGTATAGCTCTGCCCAGACTTTAGTGAACAGCACAGAAGGTCTGGATGCTTAGTGCCGCTGATTGAAGTCTCACACCTCACACCCAACCATCAGCCCCTTTACTTCCTTTGCTCCACCTCGTGGGACCTACTCACTGACCCCGGGAATGTAAAGGCATCGACACAACAGTCTTTAATTTAGAGAGCCAGTTACCCCTCAGCCCCTCAGGTTCCCAGCAGCACATTTCCCGGTACCCAAGGTTCATCATTTAAGCCAACTTTGCATGGATGCCCAACTGCAAAGATAATAGATGGGTTGACATATTGCTTAGTTCTTTGTGGCGACCGAAATACACAGGATATAAGTGATGCCCACACAGCTTGGGTGTCTCTGTGAGGATGCACTTGATGAGGTTAGTGTTTCAATTGTAAAGTGGATGGACCTTCCTGATGCGGATCCATCCAGTCACCTCACAGTCTGAACTGAACATAAGGCTCCCTTCACCCTGAGAGTCAAGGAAAACTCTGCCTGCCCAAATGTTGTCTAAACTGGACTCTGGCTTTTTCCCGCCCTCACTCTGGAACTGAAATGCTAGCTCTTCTTGGGTCTCCAGCCTTCAAACAGGAAGTACATCACTTTCTCCTTTGGCTTCCTGCTTTCCAGGCTCCATGCAGGCCTTGGGACTTTCCTACTGAGGTAACTGAGCCAATTTCTCTCTCAGGCACACACACTATCAGTTTTGAGTCCCTGACTGATCTGTGTTAGGACTGGTGAGTATTGGGTTTGCTGAGTCTGCTGCAGGGGAAGCTTCTGTGCAGGAACTAGCCATTGTGTGGAGGTGTGAAGGGCAGCCATGTTTGTCATGGTCTTCACCTGAGCCCTGGGTTTGCAGTTGCCCTTCTAGCTACTGCTCAAGCTCTCCTTCCTTCCTCAGAGAACCTTCTGGACTGTCACTCCAGCCCACGAGAGCTCAGGTGTCTTTCTGCACTCTACTTCACAAACCCGTCTTTACTCAGATTTGGTGGTAATTAAGCCCCTAACCTGGCCGATCAGGGTGTGTGTCTTATATCTCATCTAGTCTTCAGATGTCTTGGCTCTAGGGCACACAGCAGGTACTTAGACTTGAAATAGAGTCACTGGAGGATCAAGATGAATATTTGGAAAGGCAGCCACTTGGGAATGGACTTAAGGGAATGGGGGCAGGGGCAGTCTGGGGCCTCACCTTCATCCAGCACTTCTCCATCAGGCCACTGCTTCCTGAGTCTCGAACTTTGAGGTAGCAGTCCACTGCACGGCTATACTCTCCAGCCTGTTCCCATTGCCGTGCCTGTTCTACAAGTCCCTCCACGCCTCTGTGGGGATGAGAATATTTCATGATCAGGGTTGGGAGGGGTAGTGCGGGCCATTGTGTCCCATCCCGCCAAGTCCTGATAACACTGCCAGGACACAGGCTTCTCACCTGCCCCCCTTCTTGGTAGCTTCTCGCTCATACTCTTCCTGCAGGGCCTCCAGCTGGCCAGGCACATAGTCCTTGCAGATCCTCAGAGCATCACTCCAGAGTCCAGCCTCCTGCTCGGATTTTCAGGTATCAGGGCAGAGGTGGGGACTCAAACGCTTCCTACCACTCACTCACTACACAGGCTCCTCTGGCCTAACTGCTGACCTTTTAGACCTCCCCTTCCCTCCTTTTGCCTGTCCTTCCCTCCCTGCTTTTTACATCACCAGGAATCAGTGTGGAGCTCTGTGGCCTCTCATACCAATTCATCCATCCTTTGTGGCCCAATCACAGTGACTCACCTTATAATAATTGAGAGCCAGGCCTGGTCTCTGGGCCCGAAGCAGCAACCCTTCTGCCTTCTGAAAGTCCTTCTCCTCCAAGGCCCCACGGGCCTGGCCTACAAGTACCTCAGCAACACTGTCAGGATCGTGGGCCTCAGCCACACGCTGAGCTGCCTCCCAATCCTGGTTGTGGACAAACCTGCCCAAGACGGGGACATAGGAGATGTTGAGTCCAGGACTGAAGCCTCACTAGTGGGAGCAGGCAGTGGCACGGCTGAGGGGTTACTAGGTCCACTATACTAGGTTTGTGAGTAAAGGACCAAGAAAGATCCTGGGCACTATGTGTATCCTAGCCCAGGGCAGGGCTGGAGACATGGCTCAGTGGGTAAAGGCTCTTGCCACAAAAACTGACAACCTGATTCAAATCCTAGAACCACACAGTCAGAGAGAACCAACTCCTGAAAGTTGTTATCTGACTTCCATACATGTGCATGCATTTCTATACCCATTGATAAATAAAGAAAAAAGGATATGGGGACACTCACATGAGGACTGCCTCCTTGGGTTTACCAGCCCGGATGAATTCAGCTTCAGCCTCTTCAAATTTACCCTAGACAGAAGGACAGTCACATGTGGTGAGGAGCCTGATGTTACGAGCAATTAGGAGACAGAGATTTGAACTGGTCACTGTGGTCCGCAGCCCTTTAATACAGTTCTTTATGTTCTGGTGACCCCCAGCCATAAAATTATTTTCACTGCTACTTCCTAATTGTAATTTTGCTACTGATATGGTTCCTAATGTAAATAACTGAGACACAGATATCTAATACCACGCCTAAAGGGGGCATGACCCACAGGTTGAGAACCATGTTTAGGGGTATAGCTGGACAAAATCACATCCGTACCTCATCTTCCAGGTACATGGCGTATCTGAGATGAATCTCCGGGGTTTTGTGCTTGAGGGCTAGCCGAGAGAGTTCAAAGGCAAACTCAAAGGAGCTGAAATGGACAATTTGGAATAGTTTGTACTTAATACTTACAGAAGGCAATGGAAACGGGGTGGGGGGGGAAGAACAGGGCAGATTTACAGATACCAGATGGAAGAGGCAGGGCAATCCTGTGCTTTCCTGAGGCTAGCAGAGGGCTCTGCAGCTCCATCCCTGCTCCCCAAGCACTACTGGGTCCCAGCCAGACTCAGCTCCTGGTCTTTATGATGTTTGCTCAAGAAATACAGACAATGCTGATGGGTTGCCTGTGCACAGTAAATAATGCCCTCCCAACATTCACACAGGCTATCCTAATTAAACACAGTGGGTCACAGACAAACAATCCCTATCTCGGGGGGGGGGGGTTCTAGCTGTGAATAAGAAGGGGGCCAGCAGAGGTGGAGGATAAAACAGGGTGCTGGGGCTACACGATCACAGCCCACTGCATGCGGAAATGAAATCGTCAAAGTATGCTTTTGATGACCCAGCAGTGTTACTGACTCGGCATAGTCCTGTCTTTTCAAGCTGTTCCTGCTCAGTCCTTCTCTTCAGAACAACCATCTGAAGGGAAAAGCACCTTCTTCCAAAGACCTCTACTACAATCCATCCGTCTGTCTGTCCATCCATCTGTCTTTTGTTCTTTGTTTCTTTCTTTCTTTCTGTCTGTCTGTATCTTTCCTTCCTCCTTCCTTCCTTTCTCCCTCTCTCTCTTTCTTCCTTTCTGAAATGGGGACTTGCTATTTAACCGTGGGTGGCTCGCCTGGGACCTGTTGTGTAGACCATGCTGCCTTGAGTTACAGAGCTCTGCCTGCCTCTGTCTCCCAATTAAAGTGTGCGTTGTGACACCTGGTCAGTTTTTCACTCTTCCTTTGTCTGTTTTAGTTGGAGCATGATATGATGTAGTCTAGGCTGGCCTCAAATTCACTATGTAGGTAAAGCTGGTCTTGAACTCTGCTCTTTCTGCCTCCACCCCTAAGTGCCAGGATTGTATGCTGGCCCACCATGCCTGGTTCACACATCTTCACTTTTGCCTCAGCTTTTGGAATTACTTCTCATTTGCAGCTCAGTTTTCTTTCTCCGTGTGTAGGATGCTCTGGGAGGGATGGAGTGGAGAGGAACCTTTAGCCAGGACCTACCAGTTGTCAGCAGCATGGTCAATGGCAGCCTCTAGAAGCCCCAGCTTGTTGAGCAGTCTGACCGCAGCCTCTCCTCCCAGGCTCTTCGCCCACAGATAGGCCACGTGTTTGTGGGCGTTGGCTCCTCCGTGGGCTTTGGCCACCTGAAAAGCAAAGCTGCTCAAGCATCGCCCGCTGCAGAACTGCCCCTGGTCAACTCTGGCCTCCTGCCCCAGCCATGATGATGGGGGTCAGAACCCTGCTCCAAGTCAGCACTGGAGAGGGCCAAGTGTCAGGCCCTTAACTTAGGTCAGTGTTTAAGGACAGAGGATGGGTTTCAGAAAATCCATAAGCCCTTACAATTTTAAGTACAATTTTGTCTATTAGGTGTTGCTATGCTTCTGACAAGAAGACTCTTCAGTTAAGATTAGTCACGTGGGATGCATGAACTTCTTACCCGGTAGGCCTCCTCCCAAAGCCCGCTGGACCGGTACATGTTCACAGTTGCCTTCCATTCCTGGGCCTCGAGGTAGTGGTACTCAGCCTCTTGCAGTCGGCCTTCTGTCTCCAGCTCCTGCAGGACAGTGCATCAGGATGAAGGAGTGACGAACTCAGGCTGGGAGGGGGATGGGGTGGGCAGGACAGAAGGGCTCACCTTGCCCAGGTGAAGGTGTGTGTCGCTGAGGAGGTCTGGATGGTGCTTCCCCACCAGGCGAATCATGTCGTCATACAACTTGTGCTTTTTGAACATGGTGATGGCAAGATCAGGCTCCTCCACTGTCACGTACAGCCTGAGGACAGGGAAGGCACCTGGAGCCTCCTACACCTAGACCCTGCTGCTACTGCTTCACAGTGGAGGACACACATCCTCAAGCCCACCCCTTCTCCAAGCTCTGGTGCCTCAGCTCCTCGCACTTACCTCTCGGCCTCTCGGTACTTGCCCTGCTTCTCCATTTCCTGGGCCTGTGTGATGTAGAGCACTGACACGTCTTCTGGTCGCATGCACTTCATGGCCAGCTGTGAACACGGAACCCAGGTGGGTTCCCACCAAGCACAGGGAAACACGTCAGCTCATGGACTCCTGAATTCTCTAACACACACTGGTACTTCGTTACTGCCCTTCTACTCAGCCTGCCCACCAGGAGCTGACAAAGAACTATGCTGCTACGGTGTGATGGAGACTGGAGGCCCTGAATGCAGGGCACATGCTGTAGTACCACACTTCCACGTACTCCCTGAGCTCTTCAATGCTCAGGACATTGTCCCTCAGGGGAGAGGACAGGGCTATCAAGTGACCAGGGGCTTTGGAGCAGTAGTTCCCAAGTCCCTCGGCTCTCTTCAGAGCTGCAGGCTAAGGAATAGGGGCCTTTCTTCATTTTTCCCATTGCCAGGCATCCATGTTGCCTTGGGTATATTTTAGTTGTCTTTCTTAGCTCTCAGGGAACCAGGTAAGGAGAGGTATCAGAGATCAAGGAGTGCAGCAACATGGGCACTAACGCAGAGTTCTCCCCTTGGAGACACTGCCCATCCTCTACCTTGTGGGCTTGCTCCCAGCGACCAGCCTGGGTGTACATGTCTATAGCATCTTTGGTCCGGTCTCCTTTGGTGTAGAGCTCCTCAGCGATCTGAAATTAAAAACATCCAACTGAGATGGTGCAGATACTGACACACCACTCTGTAGTTGATGCTGACAGGAAGGTGTGTATACATGAAATGCATCTCCAGGAAAGAGCTAGACCAAAGGAGGGTGAAGACAGCAGTGTGTGCATGTGTGTGTGCGTGCATGTGTGTGAGTGGTGTATATGGGATGTGTATGTCATGTATATGGGATGTGTGTGGTGTATATGGGGTATATGTGCATGATGTATATGGTGTGTATGATGTGTTTGTGTTGTATATGGGTGTGTGATGTATATGGTGTATATATGGTATGTGTGTAGTGTATATGGTATGTGTGTGGTGTATATGGTGTGTGTGTGAGATATATATATGGGATGTGTGATGTATATGGGATGCGTGTGTGTGATTTATATGGGATGTGTGTGTGTGATGTATATGGTATATGTATGGTGTGTGTGTGGTGTATATGGTATGTGTGTGATGTATATGGGATGTGTGTGTGTGTGATGTATATGGTGTATGTATGGTGTGTGTATGGTGTATATGGTATGTGTGTGGTATATATGGTGTATATGGTGTGTGTGGTGTATATGGTGTATATGGTGTGTGTATGTATGTGTGTGGTGTATATGGATGTGTGTGTGATGTATATGGAATGTGTGTGTGGTGTATATGGAGTGTATGTGCATGTTGTATATGGTGTGTATGATGTGTCTGTATTATATATGGGTATGTGTGTGTGTGTGTGTGGTGTATATGGTGTATATGGTGTGTGTGTGATATATATGGGATGTGTATGTAATGTATATGGGATGTGTGTATGGATGTGTGTGTGTGTGTGTGTGTGTGTGTATGTGTGTGATGTATATGGTGTGTGTATGGTGTATGTGTGTGATATATATTATGGTGTGTGAGGGGTTGGGGATTTAGCTCAGTGGTAGAGCTCATGCCTAGCAAGCACAAGGCCCTGGGTTCGGTCCTCAGCTCTGGAAAAAAAAAAAAAAGAAAAAGAGCTCAGGATATTATGGTGTGTGTGGTATATATGGTGTGTATGTGACGTATATGGTATGTGTGTGCTGTATATGGTGTGTGTATGAGGGTGTGTGTGTGTGGTGTATATGGGATGTGTGTATGGTGTATATGGGATGTGTATGTAGTGTATATGGGGTGTATGTACCATATCCAACTGTGTGGTATATGGTGTGTATGATGTGTGTGTGTGTGTGATATATATGGTATATATATGGTGTGTGTTTGTGGTATATATGGTGTACATGGTGTGTGTGGGTGTGTGGTGTATATGGTGTGTATGTGGTATATGGTGTGTATGATGTGTGTGTGTTGTATATGGGTGTGTGTGTGTGATGTATATGGTGTATATATTGTGTGTGTTTGTGGTATATATGGTGTACATGGTGTGTGTGGGTGTGTGGTGTATGTATGTGGTGTATGTGTGGTATGTGGGTGGTATGTGTATGTGCTGTGTCTGTGTTCATGTGTGTCTGTTTGAGTGTATTAGGTACACACATAGACACAGAAGGAAGGAGGGTGTTATTCTTCTATCACCCTCTGCCTTATTTCTTTGAGGCAGAGTCTCTCTTGGGAACTGGAGCTTGTAATGTTTAGCTGAGCTGGCATCCACGAAGCCTGAGGAAGGGAATCCTCTTGCCTTTACCCCACGGCTCTGTGGCTACAGGTATGTGCAAGACCATGTGGATGCTGGGATCTGAACTAAGTTCTCCTAGTTGCACAGCTGGTTCTCTTAACTGCTGGGGCATCTTTCTAATCCGGTAGAACTTAAAGGGCCTCACATTTCTGCCATGGAGGATGTCTATACTAGCTATGCTGAAGCTATTCATAAAGAACCACTTAAGCTGGCTGGGAGGGCGCCTGGAAGGGAACCTCCTCATTCACAGTGATATTGTTTGAGCTCCAGCAAGAAGGGCTGGGTAAGCTGCCCCCACATCTTGTTCTAGGAGACCTCCTTACTAACCTGCACTTGCACTGCTCAATGCTGCAGAAAGGGACTTTTCCTCACCTCATACTCCTGCAGAGATGCATAGTGTTGGGCCACACGAGGATAGTATTTAGATGCAGTGTTTCTATCCTGCAGATCTAATATATAAATTGCCTTCTTCCACTGGCGGGCACCCAGGGCAGCCTCAATTGCTTTAATGGAGCACCTGGCATAGTCAGGAAGGACATTGAATATGTATGAGGAAAGAGGAGGGGGAAAGGGAGTAAACAGACCCCCCCCCAAAGCACATTCTTGCCCACATTCTGAGATTCCTTCCAGGCTGTAGTATCTTCCTTTGCTCAGAATCTCACTTCATGCCCAAATCCCCATTCTATCCCTGTGCCACCATACCTGGCTTCAATATAGTGATTGATGGCCGCGTCCAGCTGCTTTTGCTGTACCAAGTGGTCCCCCCAGGCCTCCTCCAGCCTCACCACCTCCACTGGGAAGGCCAGTCGAGCCAGCTCAACAGCTACCAGGGAGAGAAGAGGCACTTGGCTCAGGAAAACAGGGCAAGGGTGAAGCGTGGTCAATGGGTGAGGAGTAGAGGGGAAGCAGGAGGTCCCCAGGGAGATGCTAGGGCTCTGGACGGGTCACAGTGCACAGGGTCAAGGGATGCTCACGAGTGGCTAGTACCTTTCATGAATGCGTTGCCTTTACAGTAGCACTCAAGGGCCCGCTGTGGATTTCGAATCTTCTCAAAGAGATCACCTGCCTGTCAATACACATATGGCCACAGTAAATGAAACCCTCAGAACACAAACAATCAAGAATGAGTTCCCCAAGGAAGGAATACATGCAGTCAGTCAGTTATGTGTCCCTCCCCAAGCTTCCTTTGGGTGGGAGAGGGGTTCAGGTCCTGGAGATAAGGGCCAGGAAAAGGCAGTCAGCATACCCTTTCATAGAGCTCTCCCTTGATGAGGGCTGTGGTGATATGTTCTACCAGCTCCGTGTTGGCCAGCAGCTCCTCTCGCGTCAGCACCAGCCGTGCGGCTTTGGCAGGGAGCCCAGCTTTGAGGTAGAGGCTGATGGCTGCCAGCCCATCCCCTTGACTCTCCTGCAGTTCACCTGCTCGTTCCTCTTGCTGTGTGTCCATTAACCACTGATAGTAATCTCTGCGTAGCTTCTCCAGGGCTGGGTGTCCCTGGACATGCACAGAGGGAACTAGGAATCCCATCCTGCCTCACTCCCTACTTTCCATCTCTTGTTCCTCTGTGAGAGTGTGTTTCCTCCCATGGCATGGTATGGTAATTCTGCATCCTATCAGACTGCCCTGGAGTCAGTGAGGCCTAACTCTGAACAACTGTGAAGAGAGGACAGAAATAATACCTTGGCCTCAGCCACAGCAATGCATTCATCCCAGCGGTGCAGCTCCTGGTACATGTCCATGGCTTCTTCAACAGCATTCTAGGGTACCACACGGAAGAAAGGATATCAGGAAGGCAGAGGGGCAAATACTCGTGAGTCCTGCTCAGCCTGGCTAAGGTGTGTGTGTGTGTGTGTGTGTGTGTGTGTGTGTGTGTGTGTGTGTGTGTGTGTGAACTCAAGCTTGCACTGAGATTTAACTGACTGCCTTGCCCATGGTAAGCCCATGCTCAACCACTGAGCTACGCTCCTGGCTCCAGTGACGGATTTACTATAAACTACAGGAAGCTTAAAGGCTGCTCAGACTGTAGAAGTTTGGGGCTCCACAAAAACTTGGATCTACCCTATACACAAGAATTACAAAGACAGGTTCTGGAGTAGAGAGAAGCTAAGACATCATTCTGAAAAGAAGAAGAAATCAAAGTCCAAAGGAGGATGCTTGCCTAGATAAAGACTAACACAGAGGAGGAACCTAAGGAAGGCACAGAATAAACTAAGCTAAATGTTCTCCCCAAACTCTGGGAAGACTCACTGACTAGCAGTCTTTCATTCTTTTTTTTTTTTTTTTCTTTTTTTTTCTTTTCATTTTTTCGGAGCTGGGGACCAAACCCAGGGCCTACCACTGAGCTAAATCCCCAACCCCGCAGTCTTTCATTCTTTTTCCCGCCCAGGAGCCCCTCTTCCGCCTTTCTCCCATTACCTGTTCCAAGAAGATCATTTCGGCCAGTTTGTAGTTCTTCTCCAGCATGGCGAGGCGAGCTCGAACCTGATAGAAGTCCGTTCCTTCTCCACCCTGCAGGGAAAGGAGGTTTGGTCACTCAGCACGGGCAGACACAGGAAGGCCAGGGGACATGGAGGCCAAGAGACTTGGCTCTTTAAGGGACTTAGCAGCCTGAGGTTTCAACAATTCCAAAGTGGTCCAACTTTAGACATGAGGGTAGACAGGGGAGAAGAAGGTAGGGAGGCTACCAACCTAGGGATCATGGAACTAAAACTACCAGAAGTTAGAGCATGGGAGACTGAAGGAGTGAAGAGGAGGATTCTTACATATTCCCTGGACACCTGATCCGCTATCTCATTGGTCTCATGCAGGAACCGAGCTTTGGCCACGTGACCCAAAGCAGAGAAGCACCTACAGCAGAGGGGCAATAATACAACCGTCACCTCATCACAGAACTGTTATTACGTCATGGGTCCCACAAACATGTACCAAGCATCTCGTGTGTCCCCGTCCACTCTGCACTGATATGATCATAGAGAGCCCTGAGAGGACAAGGAGGAGGAAAGCCTTGTTTTCGAGATTTTCCACTCCAGTGGAGACAGATAACTGTAAATGGACCAAGATAAGGAGAGAATGAAAGTGAAACAAGCCACGGTGACACTGTCCCCAGTGGCTGAGGAGGCCACTGACATTGGTTGGCACCTGGCAACAAAGAGCAGCTCTTCCCTGGCCACGCAAACATGCACTCACTGCTACAAAGTGCGACTCTGTTAGGGGGTAACCAGGACCTTTCAGGCCTGCTCTACAACAGGGAATCCACATCTGGGGCTGTGAACCTGGCCAAGGGTCTGCATCAGGGAAGTCACGGGACCTGGTGGGGAGGCCACTGCTGCTATTTTTGCTAAATGGACATGATTTATCAGCTGACCACCTAGTAATTGTTGCTTTGCCCACCAAGTAGTGCTGCAGTCAGCATTAGTCAGGAAGCTGCTTCGTGCAGTGGGCAGACATAACTGCAGAGCCAGAACTGGTTAGAGAACTGAGGGTAAGTGACTGCTGGGCGCCTGGCCATAAGTGGGACACATGTGCACCCCACTAAGGTCCAGGGAACATCTCCGAAGAGGGACTGAAAAGAATGTATGTTGTGGAATGCTGTCTTCCTGAATGGCTGTGGCATGTGGAGACCATCAATATTCCCATTATGGAGACAGAGACACTCACAAGGCCCCACCCCTCCCTCAGATCCATGGCAGTTAATGGTTGGTGCTGGGGTGGGAGAGGAGACACTTCCCTCAGTGGTAGTCACTGGTAAGGGACCTGTGCTCCTGTAAGCAGCTCTAGAGAGACTCCTGAATCATTAAAAAGAGAGATTAAGGTAGGAGGGAAACTGGTGGGGAAGAAGCGGGCCAGAGAGAGTGAGAGGGAGAGACAAGATTGGGAGATGGGGTGAATACAAAAAAGCACATTACAGTGCTATGAGGAAACCCATTAGTATGTATGGTTAAAATATGTGAGTAGAAACATTTTTAAGATAGTCTTGGCAAGATGGGACAGAGGGAATGGCCATGCAACACTTCCAGCAAGGACGAGTAGGGCAAGCTCAGAATCAAAGAATACAGTGTGGCTAGAGACTAATGGGCAAGTAGATAACAGGAATAAGAAAGAAGCAGAGGCGGATACTTGCAGGCCCACAGGCCATGACAAGCAGTCCAGATTTTTAATTGAATATAACAGTAAACTATTGGAAAATTCTGGGCAAAAACGTTATATAATGGGCTTTGTTGTTGTTGTTTTAGAAACAGGGTCTTACATAACCTAGGCTGGTCTTGAACTCATATAGTCAAAGATGACTTTGAACTGCTGATCCTCCTGCCTCCACGTTCCAAGTGCTGAAATTATAAGCATGTGTTATAATGGTTGGTATATGTGGTGCTGGAGGCAAACCCAGGGCTTCATGCATGCTAGGCCAGTACTCTACTGACTGCGTTACATCTCTAGCCTTCTAATTGGTGGTTTTTTGTTTTTTGTTTTTTTTTCTTTTTTTCTTTTTTTCGGAGCTGGGGACCGAACCCAGGGCCTTGCGCTTGCTAGGCAAGTGCTCTACCGCTGAGCTAAATCCCCAACCCCCTAATTGGTGGTTTTAAGAAAGTTTTTGCCAGGTGTTGTGGCATAAACAGGGTGTGATGGTACAAGCCTGTAATCTTAGTACCAAGAGGTAGGGGCAGAAGGATCAGAATTCTATGGTTACATGGCTACATATGAAATTTAGGCCAGCCTGGACTATGAAAACAAAATCAATAGCTTAGTAGTTAAGCACCTGCAGCTTTTGTGTAGGACTAGGGTTTGGTTCCCAGCACCCACAAGGTGGTTCACAGCTATCTGTAAATTCAATTCTGCCTTCTGGCCTCCGTGTGTACCAGACACATGAAATACATATGCAAGAACACCAGACATACACATAAAAATAAACACACCTTAAAAAGTAAAAAGTAAACAGGTAAGATGGAGTCCTTAGGACTTGCTGATAGTCTGTGTGTGTCTGAGGGGGAGAGGGGGGAACTTATAGCCCACAAGCCTTTTGGACTAATTCTCTTATTGTTCTTCATCACCATCACCACAGCCACACTTCTTTATATGCTACGTGGTAATGACATCATCACTGCTGGGAAGTGGAGCCAAGGTCTGAAGGACTCTGAAGTCACAAACCTGTCTATTACCTGTGTACCATGACCAGGACAGACATGGAAGGCATGATAGAAACTCTTGGGCAGGCTGGAGAGTTGGCTTAGTGGTTAGGAGTATATACTGCTCTTACAGATGACCTGAGTTCAATTCCAAATACCTACATCAGGAGGCTCACAACTGCCTGTTAACTTCTGTACTTCAGGCCTCAGCAGGAACCAGCACTCAGGTGGAGAGACCTACACACAGACCCTCATGTACACAGACCCTCACACATACACACTGCGGTGGTTTGGATAGGAATGCCTCCCACAGACTCAGATGCTTGAAGACTTAGTCCCCAGTTGGTGGAACTGTTTGGGAAGGATTAAGAGGTGTGGCCTTGTTGGAGGAGCTGTGTCACTGGGGTGGGGCTTTGAGGCTTCAAAGCTTTCTGCCAACTTCAGTGCTCTCTGCTTGCTGGTTACAAGATGTGAGCTCTCAGCTGTCTAGGCCACCATGATTTCACTCTACCATCATGAAGTCTAACACCCTGGAACTATAAACCTATTTTATTCTTTCTTTTATAAGCTTTCTTTTATAACGCTTTCTTCTGACCCTGGTGGGCACCTGCTGTCATGTGCATAGACCCGTGCACTGACATTCTTATACACGAAATGTAAAACTATTTTTTAAGAGGTGTAGTCTTCAAATCTAGGGTGGGCGGGTGTTTGTAAATGCACCAGGGAGGGCTCACAGTGTTGCAGTGGGGGTGGTGGGGCAGTGCCTGCACCTGGGACAGGAGCAGCCCACAGATGAGCGCTCAGAGGCCTCCTAGCTCGGCACCTCAGATCCACACTGCTCTTACCTCTCAGCAGTGTGAAGCTGCCTTGCTTCCAGGGCCAGTTTGCTCAAGGTTTTCCACATTGCCTCTGTTTCTGGGGTCATCTCCAGGGTCTCCAAGAAGGCTGTTGCCCTGGAGAGGAAGAAGAGCAAAGTGCAAGAGTGAGGCGGGATCTGGAGAGGGATGGGAACACTGGTGCTGGGCAGGAAGAGGGGAGGAACAAAGGCCCCGAGTATTTGCCCTTTTTGTCTAGGTTCTTCCTAGGAGCACAGGACCTTGTTCGCTATGGCAGTTTAAGGGGTCCCTGCAGGTGTCCCCTAGACCCACACTTGCTCACCACCACACTGGCTGTCAGCAGCTTCTCACCGGGTGTAGTTGCCGTCATCGATGGCTGTTCCAAACTCAATCAGGCCCTCATCCAGGGTGTAGGCCACAGTAGTCACACCTTCTGTCACCATGACCTCCGTCTTCCCACCACCTCTCTCCAGACCGACAACATCACCCTGAAACAGTCCACCCACCACCCAACTCCAGGTTAGTGCTTCCATGCCCTCAGCTGCTGAGCAGGCCCTCCCTCACTTAACCCAGAGTCCACACAGAGGGAATGACAGTGGCCTTGCTTCTTATCACTGTACTTCTCTCAGGCTGATAAAAATGCCTGAGCTAGGGGTTGGGGATTTAGCTCAGTGGTAGAGCGCTTGCCTAGGAAGCGCAAGGTCCTGGGTTCGGTCCCCAGCTCCGAAAAAAAGAACCAAAAAAAAAAAAAAATTAAAAAAAAAAATGCCTGAGCTGTGGTAGTATCCCTGGGTTAAAGTTAATGGACATCAGCTCCAGTGCCTGGAGGGACATTAACGGAGTGGAATCCAGTTCTTCAGCAGTGTTACATAACTAAGACGTGTGTGTGTGTGTGTGTGTGTGTGTGTGTGTGTGTGTGTGTGTGTACTCATGTCACTGTGTAGACTGCATGTGTCCATGTGAGAAGGCCAGAAGACAAGCTTGAGTGTCATTCCTCAGGCTTCCCACCTTTTCTTTCCTGAGCCAGGGTCTCTCTCTGGCCTTGGCATTTCCCAAGTAAGCTGGGCTGAGCCCCAGGAACCTGCCTAGCTCTGCCTCTCCAG
Organism: Rattus norvegicus; assembly: GCF_021556685.1. Taxonomy (NCBI): domain Eukaryota; kingdom Metazoa; phylum Chordata; class Mammalia; order Rodentia; family Muridae; genus Rattus; species Rattus norvegicus. Next base: position 31,349,859 of record NC_141539.1, on the reverse strand, counting down.
GGCTAGGGTTGTAAGTGTGAACAATGCCTCACCTTTTTCGGTGTATGCTCTGGACTCACACTCAGGTCCCTCTACTTGCAAAACAAGCAATTTCCGAATGAGTTATCTTCAACTCCCGGACTAAGTATTCCTTTTAAAATATATTCTTTTTCTTACGTTTATTTGTTTAGTGCATGTGCGTCTGTGCACGTGGGCCTTGGAGACTGCACCTAGGCTGTCAGACTTGGCAGCAAGCACCGGCATCCACTGAGCCATCTCACTGGCACCAGACTATTCGTGAGGGTCCTCCTTTTAAATTACAACTTGAACCCGAACTCAGAACATACCTTTTCTTTTCATGGATACTAAGTTCATGGGAAGACATCACTAAAAATGTCTATGCTACCCGTCCCTCTTCAAAAATAAAAATAAAAAGGAGGAGACAGACGAGAAAAAGCCAAGAAGCACGGAAGACGGAAAGTGATCGAGCAGGAGAGGCAGAGCTGCCCCGAAGGCAACCACAGGATCAGGAAGGTGAGCCTGGAGCCCTTTAGCAGGATGGAGAGGCTGAGGCACAGACCGACTGCTACAGAAGCAAGCAAACCATCTACGGTAGAAAACAAGTCCACCTTAGGCTCCAAAACCAGATCTGAAGTTGCAGTGAGAGTAACAGGAGTGGGAGCGTGCATGCTCACCACACACAGCGACACACACACTCTACAACCAGTATGAAGGGATAAAGTGTAACTATAGGCAACTTTAGAGCTTTAAGAATTTTAGGTATTAAGAATAGCAGTTATGGGGTTTGGAGAGGTGGCTCAGTGGTTAAGAGCACTGACTGCTTTTCCAGAGGTCCTGAGTTCAATTCCCAGCAACCACATGTTAGCTCACAATCATCTGAAATGGGATCCAATTCTTCTGGTGTGCGTGAAGACAGAGCATCCATCATATATATAAAATACATGCATAAATAAATCTTTTTTAAAAAGAATAAGCCATGTGTTGCTCTAAGACCACATAAGATGTGTTTAGAGATACAGGGATGACATGGAAAATTAAGTAAGGAAAAGTTATGGAGTGGTCGGGATTCTGGAAAAAGAGAGTCAAATGGAATTTTATCTGTGATGTTGAGCATGGGCACGTTCCCAGCCCAGATTTAACTTCTGAAGTAAAACCTTACTGGCGACTTGGGCAGCAGGCAAGCGTGAAGACTGAACGGTTGGACCGAAGGATGGAGCTAAAGATATCTCCAGAATGTTCACAGGCAAGAAGAAACACAGAGAGGTTGAAAAGGCAAACAAGACACAAGGAGGAGTGCAGCCTACGCCTGGTTAGAATCCTGGAGAGGAAGGCTGACAAGTTCCCAAGACCAGAGAGGCATCTGTGTTCACAACTACAGGAAACACAACAGGTGCTGGATGGAATGACATTTAATGTATATATAAAGGCTAGAGGCACAGCTCAGTACGAGAGAGTTTATGTCCAATGCATAGGGTCAGTGGCTAGCCATTCACTAGATAACCCCCAACCTCTAACCTGGTAAGTGGCCTGTGCCTACAGTGCCCAGCTCTCAGGGCTAGGGCAGGGATTGCCTGGGCCCAGGAATTTGAGGCCAGTCTGTCCTAGATAGCAAGAAGTCATGACAAAGAAAAATAAATACCATGTAGAAAAATTATAGTATAGTGTCAAAACAACTAAGAAAAGTAGTTTTTTTTTTCTTTTTTTTTTTTTCGGAGCTGGGGACTAGCAAGCGCTCTACCACTGAGCTAAATCCCCAACCCGAAAAGTAGTTTTAAAAGCAAAGAGGGCTTGAGTAGAAGGCTCGGAGTGTGCACCATGATGGCAGAGGATGTGAGTTTGGTCTCCAGAGACTAAGTTGGGTAGCTCAGGGCAGCCTGTAATTCCAGCTTAGGGGATCTGATGCCCTCTTCTGGCCTCAGCAAGTACCTGCCCTCATTTGTGTGCATGTGCACAAACACGCACACATGCACGCACACATGCACGCACACACGCACTCGCACGCGAACGCATACACAATTAGAAATGAAAAAAAAATCTTCAAAGCCACCAAAGAGAAAAGAGCTGCTAATAAATTTCTCAGAACATGCAAGTGAATTATTGGGATAGCATGCTACAAAACACTATGAAAAGTTAGCTGTTGGTTTACACTTAGGTACTGAGTCTAAAAGTGTTTTTAGAACAAAAGCTAAACAAAAACTTGTTCAGATCGTCAAAAATGGAGAGGTTATAATTTTCCAGTAATGAGATTCTCACCTAAGGGATTTCTAAGTGATTCTCTAAGAAGAAAAACCATTCCTGAGGGAAGACCAACATTGCAGGAAGAAAGGTAGGAAACAAATTTGCTGGTGGTGAATCCAAGTTCTGTCTATAAAAACTACTGATGCGGTGAGCCGTGTGTGGTGGCCATGCTTGTGATACCAGCACTTGGGGAGGGAGAGGCAGGAGGCCAGCCGGAGGAAGTCCCAGTCCTAGGCCACTGGGTGGAAGGATGGGGAGAAAGCAAGAAAATATGAATGATGCTTATTTTGGGAGTTTAAAAAAAAAAAGCTTATGAGCCAGGCATGGTGGCTGTAATTCCAGCATGGAGGCCCTGAGGAGTAAAGGCAGGAGTGTAGAAAGTTTAAGACTAGCATGGGCTTGCAGCCAGACTGAAAGCCCAAAGTTGAAGCTGGAGAGATAGCTCAGTGGTTAGCTCTGACCCTTACGTGGGAGCTCATAACCTCTGTAACAGTAGTTCCAGGAGACCCAACACCTTTTTCTGGTTTCCACAGATGCCAGGCATGCATGTGGTACACAGACATACATGTAGGTAAAACAAACATTACACATAAAGAATACATAAATCTTTTCTTAAAAAAAAAATAAACTGAAGGCTTACTTCTGGAAACCCACTGCATATAGTTTAAGGCACAGTGGAAAGCACTTGTGCACCGTACCTACAGCCCTGTGATTGATACCAGCATGGCAGCAGTAGCTACAGCAGCAACAGTGAAGTAGAATTAAGAGCTGAAGATATGGCTCATCAGGCAAAGGCACGGAATGGCCTGTATTCAACGCCAGTACCACATGGTGGAAGGAGAGGGCTGACTCCCATCATCTGTCCTCTGACCTCCAAATGCATGCCATGGTGTCTATGAATGTGTGTATGTACGCATATACACAATATAAATATAACTTAAAAATTTAAGCATTAGAATTAAAATACTGGACTATAAATGAAAAAGGGAGGTAATCAAAATTAAAGACTTCTAAGGTCCTCGTAGGAGAGAGAAGGTTACAGGTCGGCTAACTTGAGCCTTTAAACACTCCTTAAGCTTTCGAGGACATCTCTAACAGGAGGGTGTGTGTGTGTGTGTGTGTGTGTGTGTGTGTGTGTGTGTGTGTGTGTGTGTGATGTTGGGATGGAAAAGTGGAGTGTTTTGTGTGTCATTTGAGGAGGGAGGAATTTTCAATGGCCCATAACAGTGAACAGGTACAAGGGTGACCATGGGACCATCCCTCCCACTGGGTCTAACTTCTAGACTAGATAGAACCGCACACAGTGACGTCATACAGTCTCAGGTCCCTGCGAGCTCATCTCTAGGAATCTACCACAAGGAGGATGATGGAGGCCAAGCCACTAGCAGGGAGGGGGTGCAGGCTGCGCTTGCCAGTTTCATCAGAGACTGTGGGTGGTACACGGAGAAAACCAAGCAGCCTGCACAGTCTTCTCCTCGGGGTTCTAATGAACTACACTGACACATGTCTGGGGTCTCCTGGTATCCACATACCCTGATAGAGGACATGGTGACTCTCTCAGGTGCCTCGATATTGTACCAGACACATAAGCTGTTCCGGTTCTGAGCCACCAGCACATCACTCCCGGGAACCCACTGCACGTAGGAGCAGAAGTTCAGGATCATTGTCTTAGAGCAGCTTTCAATATCGTACAGATGCAACTGGAGGAGGAGGGAGACAGCACAGTTAGTGTGGGGTGCCGTGACATCATCTGATTTTGCCCATTTCCGCAGTGGTAAAATGAGTGTCCAGGCCCTGGAGTTTACTCTAAGTTGGTATATCCTAACTCTGGTCAAGAATGAGATGAGCAAATGAGCTAAGACCTACAGCCAAGGTGTGGTTAGGTGAAGGTCAGACTTTCAGAGTAAGCCTGGACCAGACTAAAGAGGCTACCATACAAAACTGAATGAGCGGACAATTCACAGTGGTTCGTTCACTGAAATGGACAACCACAAGAGAGGCTAACCCTTTGGTGATGCCATATCGAGAAAAGGGTTAGGAGGGACTACACACCCAGCCTCCATGCCTTGAGCTAAGTGTGGCAAAGTCAGCCAGACCTGGGGAGGGAGACATAGCTTCATGAGAACACAGACTTGTGAACAGTAAGAGAGAAACCAACTCTTAAACGCCCTTCCTGACTTTGTCCCCATCATAAGACCATCTCCTTCAGGGTACGTAGGACAGGTAGTGACAGAATACAGACTGTCCTTTGTTCCTTCTGCTATGTTAATGGCTTACAGAACCAAGAACTTAGTTCTGCATTGCCCACCATAGTCCCTGGTAATAGCTTATCTCACACCCTCAGGACCAACCTATGCCTAAGCCCGAACGAATAACCCTTCTCACACGAAGTTTCCGGTCTCTGAAGAGAAGCTTGTGCCCAGTTTCGTTAAGTTCCAGCCAATCCACACGGCTTTCGTGACTGATAGTACCAATGTTGTAGCCACCGATCAGATCCACTGCAAAGAAGACAGGATAAGAAGGGTGATTGCAGCCATGTCTAAGGCTGCAGTTTGTCTGAAGAACTCTGGTCTTATAATCATGCTGGGCTTTAAGAACACTTTATCAGTCCAGGGCTATCAGTGGGGTCTGCAAAAACTAATACAGAACAAATTTTCTAGAATGCTTCAAAAACTGGGTATTGCCACGTGTTATTCCATGTCTGGTCCCAGAACTTAGGAGGTGAAGGCTGGAAAATCAGTTCAAAGCCAGTCACAGCGCAAGTTTGAGTCCAACCCAGGCTAGATGCAGCCATAGCCACAGACACAGACAAGAAAGTTAAGGGACTTGTCTAGAATTACAGATGGTTTTACTTGACTTTAGAGCTAACAAAAGGTCTTATAGAGAAATGGTGGTACATGGCTATCGGGAGTTTGAGGCTAGCCCCTTCTTTGTATAGGCCAGCTCCAGCTACCAAGTCTGACCCTGTTTGGAAACAACAGGTTGAAAATGGGTGAGTGTTACTGAGTTCAGAGATAACTGATGACTGAAGTGGCCTTGGGGACATCACACTCCAAGGAACCACCTAAGCTCACGGTGCTCAAGGAGAGACAGCACGGAAGAGTGCAGGAGCACGGGGACAGGGCAGAAGAAGGAGCCTCTGCGTCAGCCAGGCTCAGTGAGCTCAGTGGCTCACACACAGAGATTATGAGGAGGCATCGTGACTCCTATCTGTAATCCCAGTACTCAAGGGTCTGAGGCAGGAGGATCAGGAAATCAAAGCAAATCTGAGCTACATGAGACACTATCTTAAAACGCCAAACTATAAAACAAAACAGTAACCAAAACAAAGCCAAACCCAGCCATGTTAGAGCAGCAAGGGCCCCGTGAACCCTGAAACTACATGCAAAATTTTATGTATATGTACCTTTTCTGGGAAAATGTCAATGATTTTCATTATATTTAAAGGGACTAGTGACTTAGACAACTGTCAAACTCTTTTTATTTATATATATTTACACATATATATTACATATGTAAATGTGTGTATGTGTGTAAATTATATATATTGTGTGAATTATATACATTATGTAAATATATATGTAGAAAATCATATTATATTATATATTACATGTATTAAAATTCTACAAGTGTGTGTGTGTAGAAAATCAACCCTTTGGAGTGAATGGATTTGTCTGCAATCTCATAGTTTGTCATTGCCACTAGAGTCTGAGGCCTCTTGGCCTACATATCATTTTCACTGCAGATACCTGCATTTCTGAACTCAGATGTGAAATGTAATATTCATGAAATAGGAATCTATCTTAAGAGGAGGCCCATATGTGTGTGAAAGCTTCATTTGTGACAGGAATGGCATAACAAGTCAGTGGGTAAATGGTTAAACAGATGGGAGAAATAAACACCCTACCCACATCAAATACAAAAATAAAGTCCAGGTGGAAAGCAGAAGTTAAGAATGTAACAGTATAGGAGGGCATAGGGGAAAAGTCCTTAAACAAGACCTCAAAATCAGCAGCACTGTTACTGCCATACGGGCAGTGCTGGTGCCTGAACCCAGGGCCTGCCGTCCTCTACCACCAAGCTACATCCCAACCTCAATTGATTTTTAATTAAAGGTTTTTCCAGCCAGGTCAACAGAGTGAGTTCTAGGACAGCCAAAGTTACAGAGAAACCCTGTCTCAAAAAACAAGAACAACATTTAATTACCATTATTTACTTATTTTTAATTTGCAAGGAACACATGGGAAATCAGGAGACAGCTTGCAGGAGTCAGTTCTCTCCCTCTCAAGGCCTCAGGCGTGATGACGAGCACCTGGAGATGTGCGTCAACTCGATGGCCCCCACATTAATTTTTAAAGGTGCTGATGCAAGGCTGGGATTTGATCCCTTAGACCCACATGGAGGAAGGAAAGAACCCGCTGCCTCAGGTTACCCTTTGACCTCCACTGGAATGCCATGCGTACACGCTTTCCCCAAGTCCAATGTGCAAATAAGTTTAACACCATGTTTAAATGTCTGAATACTAAAGACACTAAAGAGAAAGTCAAGCCAAAGATTGAGGAAAAAAAATCTGCAATGTAAGTAACCATCAGAGGCTACACGTGCACACACCGACGTATGTACACGTATATATGTAAAGACTTTCGCTTCTCTAACAGAGATGACTGACTTTCACAATGTGCAGGGAATGAGAACTGCAATTCACAGAAGACATCTGAGTAACGACAATATGAAATGCAGGAGCATCTTGCACACCCCAGGCAATCGAGACTCGTGAGAGTGTGAGAGGGACAGAGGGAAGCTGGTCAACCTCCATGGAGAGCAGCCCAGAAACACTTAGAGAGGTTGGAAATGCAGCTCTTCTACGATCCAGCAGTTCCACTCTAAGCACAGACTCAGAGAGTGGCATTACCTCCAGGGGCACCAGACTTGCACGTGGTTCACACACTCTCATGTGCGCAGGCAAAACAGCCATACATATAAAGTAAAAACGAATCTTCTAAAACGTAACACTTTAATGCCATGAGTAAGATATGAAGCAAAAGACTCATTGTAAATACGACAAAATGTTATGATTCGGCAGAACTAGACGTGGGTAAGCACGTTTTAATAATATGTCATGACTATCAACAGCCGGAATTTGCTAAACGATTTTATGTCAGGCTAGGATCTAAGTGCTTCCGTCCGAGGTAGGTACTGACTTTGTTCCCACTGTGTGAGAAAGACTAAGGAACTTGGTAAACTCACACTGCAGCAAGTGCAGGCAGGGTGGCTGGCTGACCAGAGTCCTGCTCTTACAGCCATGCTGTGTGTGTAGTCTATGTCTGTACTTTCTGGAGGGTACTGTGCTACTCCTGGTGTCTGCAACATCTGGTGGCAAAAATGATTAAGATTTATAAATGGAATACTTGTGGAATGCAAATTAAGTTTCTATTGTCACTAGTTACTAATAAGGGATTAAAAATGATGGCCCTTCTAGTTCTAAAAAGTCTATGATTTGATGATATCTAAGCAGGAAAATTCCTGCAGTTGCTGATAGTTCGCTACTGTTCACAGCTTGCTGGACCAGAGAACATGAGATTGTGAATATGGACAGGCCTGTATATCTGTATCCACAGCTAGGTACTTACACAGAGGCATGCCCACATGGACTTAACCATTGTGTATGACCACTGTAAAAACGCATTTACCTGATGCCTTTCTTAGCTTATTCACTGACACAATCCTGTGATACACAAGGCAGCACAGGTATCTGGTTTTGGTATTACAGTTACATGCACATCTTACCTATAGCAATCGTCTTAATATCAACAAGATAAGCCAATTTCTTATTGTCTTCCATTCCTCGCTGGCACCTCTCATTGATACGGACGCTGAAACAAGAAGGACATGGTGAGGTATAGGCTGGGGTCTGAGTGAGGGTTCTGGGACCATATGGATGAAGTTTCAGACTGATCTGGGGGCAGTCTAAACACAGTTTAGAAGTTCACAAGGAATTCTTCTGGCTTTCAAGGGTTCAGAGAGCCTTGTAAGGTTACCTGATGAGGTGAGGGTTCATGAATTCAGTGCGCACAGAACCCAAGGAGTCGTTACTCCCATATTCCACCAGGGTCAGCTCTCCAGCATTGAAGATCATGCAGACCTGGGAAGAAAGGGAGGGAGGCATGGAAAAAAGCAGTGGAGGGGGTAGTGTAGCTTAGGGTGACTTCTTTCCTTATGCTTTCCTGTGTGATCCCGCCCTCTACCTGCTGCCTTCCACCCTGCCCACTCAGCCTCTGACTAGGACTGGAATGGGGTTTACGGAAATGCTGGCCTGGTGGGGCTGAGTTCTACTTACATTCTCATTTTCAAAGAAATATTTCTCATTGCCACCCGATCCCTGCCAGGGTATCTGCAAAGTGAGGAGAAGACACCAGAGACAATGTTGACACCACCCAAGACAAGGCCGGAAGGAAGGATGCCATTGGGGAGGAAGTGAGACCTCGTTCAGGCTGGCTTCATACACTCCAAACATGCCCTGTATCAGATCCTTGCCCTCACTCCTACACGTCCAAGAGTCGGGCGTAAAAACAGCCCGACTGTGGGAATTCCTGCTCCAGGCTTCTCTACCTCTCACTCCTTGAAACAAGGTCACCACCATCAGGGTGTCAGGGCCTCTTTTGGGGATCTTACTTCTTGGGGTGCTGGTCCCCAGGATTTATTCGAGACACCCGTTACCCAGCCTGTGTCCCCGGTCCCCACCTCACTGAGGCGGTTTGTGTTGAGGTCTCCCAGCAGCAGCGTGTCTGAAGTGTGAGCCACCAGGTAACGTTCCTTTCCCAGGATTTTCACCTCTTCCACTTCGTAGCCATAGTGTGACTTGAGCACCACCCTGGTCCCCGAAGACAGGTTCTTCACAATCACCTGGTAAGGGACAAGTCTGAGCCCTTCGGGCTTTCCCAGCACAGAAGAGGAGCAAAGGTGCTTGCCCCTCACACACCGCCATGATGCTGAACACAGCTAAGGCCTGCATCCGCACTTGGCCTGGGATGCGGCTGATGATGGCGATACCTTACACTCACGGGGATTTGCTACTTAGGAAATACTTCCACAGTCCCTCTCCTGCTGTTCATGACACATTGGATTCTGAAAGTTCCACTGAATCACACCAATTCCTCACTTTGTTTCTACAGCTCTGAGTACAGTACCTATTAAGTCAGATTGCTGTAAAATAAATATTAACAGTTGATAATTAAACATAGTAAATGATAATAAATATATATTATTATTATTTATTATTATTTTGGGTTTTAAAGGTCTACTTATGTGCCAAAGATGACCTCCAACTGGCTATGCTCCTGCCTCAGCCTCCTGAATGCTAAGATTTTCTTTTTCTTCAACTGTTGCTGTAATTTCCAGGGCATGTTTTCGAGACAGGGTCTCACTGTGTAGCACTGATTAGCTTGGAACTCCTTCTATGTAGACCAGGCTGGCCTCAGAATCATGGACCACATTGTCTTTTTTGTTTGTTTAAGATTGTAAATTATGTGTGTGGGTCTATACAAAGGTGGGAGAATACAAAAAGAAACAAATAAACAATAAAGAAAGGGAAGGGCAACAGGAGCGTGAGAAGGGCACCTCTAAGACAACGGGGCGTGAGAAGGGCACCTCTAAGACAACGGGGCGTGAGAAGGGCACCTCTAAGACAACGGGGCGTGAGAAGGGTACCTCTAAGACAACAGGAGCATGAGAAGGGCACCTCTAAGACAACAGGGCGTTTGGGGCTGGGGATTTAGCTCAGTGGTAGAGCGCTTACCTAGGAAGCGCAAGGCCCTGGGTTCGGTCCCCAGCTCCGAAAAAAAGAACCAAAAAAAAAAAAAAAAAAAAGACAACAGGGCGTGAGAAGGGCACCTCTAAGACAACGGGGCGTGAGAAGGGCACCTCTAAGACAACGGGGCGTGAGAAGGGCACCTCTAAGACAACGGGGCGTGAGAAGGGCACCTCTAAGACAACATGGTCCCCCAGCTTTAAGGTTCATTTGTAATCCTGCTCATCGACACTTCTCATGGGCAGCACTGGTGCAGAGAGCTTTACACCAGGAAGATAAAGGCATCGATTCCTCTGGAGTTGCCAGGAAGTTACCCTGACACATTCTGTTCCCCACCACAGCTCTGCCATGGGGATGAAGGTTAAAGCTGAGGCTCTGCCTGCGGCCAGCAGGTGGGGAAGTGTTACACAGATGTAGGAGCCCCAGGTCTCAGCACGTAGCCCACTGGCTGCTCACCTGGCTAGGGCCCACATATGTCAGCTCGAACTTGTTCTTGTAAATGCTCCTTCGGAGGCAGCAGTCAAACTGTTCCACCCCACCACAGAGTGTTCCCTGAGGGAGAGAGACAGCATGAGAGGAAGCTCACGGTGCACTTACCCTGGAGACCTCAAACCTTGCTGTAACAGTCTAGAGACGAGTGGTCAGCAAAGGGCAGGCAGGTTTGGGACCTCTCAGTAAAAAAGGTGGTGACCCTAGGCCTTACAGGCATTACGTGTGGATTGGATAAAGAAGGAGAAAACAGGCTGGCCTGGAAAACTCTGTCCCTTGGGGCCTCCAATGGTGTACATTCCCCTTTTTGCCTTTAACAGCAGATTTTTAGGTTGAAGTCACAAGGCAACTGGGCTTCCCTAGCGCCACAGTGGAGTGCCCTGGCATAAGGAGTTTTTATTCTAGTTTGGAGACCATCCCCAATACAGAAAGGGGTTACTAATAACACACCGCACAGAGCCGAGAGCCATCCCGCTTCCAGGCCAAGGCGGTGACTGTGTATAAGTTGGCAATCTCCTTGGGCTTTGCCTCTTCCCAGATGCTTCTTCGAGGACTCCAGTTGAACACCCGAAGTCTAGAAAGGTTTGTGGCTTTTAGATGAGATGGGGCGGAGCAAAAGAGTGAAGATAAGTAACTAAAAGAAAGCAGTCTCATTCTACCAGAAAAGGAAGCAAAGGTCAAACAACAGCCCGGCAAGGCAGGCCAGAGAGGCAGCCTGGCAGGGGAGGGCAAAAATGGTTCAAAGGGAGTTTGCAAAGTCAAGGCGAAAGAAAACGGTGCACACCCGTAATGCAAACACTTGGGAGCAGAGGCAGGAATGTCACCGCAAGTTTGAGGCCAGCCTGGTCTACCTAGTGAGTTCCAGGCTATTCAGGGTTACAGAGTGAGACACTTTCTTAAAACTAAAAAACGACACAAAACGATGGAAGTGGAGAAATCAGGACAAACAAAAAAGATGAGCTGCCAGGAATGCAGGCAGAGGAAGAGAGAAATGTGGGATTCAAAGCAGAGAGGAACAAACAGAAACACATGAGACTGAAAGACAAAAGGACTGTCAGACAGAGGGGACCAGACCCTAGCTGCTCATCTGACCATTCATTCTTTATCCACTCACCAAACGGTGGCTATAACCACACACCAGATGCCAACGTAGGCACTGGAGGCAAAAAGATGACTGCTCAGCCTTCTTCTCAAGGACCCTCAACATAGAAGCAACAACTATGGTCCTGTGGGTAAACTCAAAGTCTGAAGGAGGCAAGGGGGAATGGAGACGGTGATGCAGTCTGCCATGGAATCTCAGGCGGAGGCAGCACCCTGCACTCTGAAACTGCCAACGTGCCAACGGATGGCAATCTGAGCATCCTTTTCAACAGACATGGCCTCTGTCCAGGCTCTGCTGAGGTTCACAATGACATGTCCAGCGCAGTTTACAGAGAAGGAGGGTAGGAGATGCAACTGGACAGGGGACCTACCTGTCATAACTTCCAAGAACAACAGACTGGCCTCCAGGACTTGCAGCAGCTGTGGTGAACTCCCGCTCCTGAGGGTCACGGCTATAGTCGAAAGTCTGTAGCACATGGCCTTCCTTTCCATAGGCCACAATCCTCCGATCACAGCCAGCAGCCACAATGCTGTTGGTGGCCCAGGCCAAGGCATAGGGTGGGCATGGATGGTTAACCAACTTCCCCTGAGACACAACATTTCAGTTTTACTTTGAGGATGGCACCCTAGAAATCCCTCAGTCCTAGTGGTAGATCCAAACATTCCTGACTGACCATAGCAGTCCACAGGGGAAAAAAAAGCTTCCTGCCAGCATTTTCCCACACAAACACACCCTAATCCTAAAGACTCAGCAAATTACGCTTTGTATCATGAACATACACATACCATTTATACTCACTTGTTGACATTGTACTCTAAAGAAATGGCAACATAGTGGTTGGTGTGTTAAGAGATCTCGGGTATGTTCTAGTGAGGCCACCCAAAAAGAGACAGCACACAGTAGCCAACACTGTCTATGCCCAAGAGAGCATATGGTTTCTTTTTCAAGGAAGGCTATATCTAATTAATTATACAGGTAGCTCACAATGTAAATGATTTAGACGGTACTGAATTATACAGAGTAAAACATGAAAGTTTCCCTTTACACCTATCTTTTCTTTCTTAAAGAAGAGAATTAGCTCTTTAACGTCTTATTTGTATGAGTCTGTATGTGTACCTGTCCATGCCTGTGTGCATTGCGTGTGTGCATCTCATGTGTGCACTGCGTGTGTAAACACATGGGTGAAGGACAGTGGAAAGCTCGCAGAAGTCCCTTCTCTTCTTGCACCACGTAGGTCCTGTCAGGTTTGGCACCAGGCACCTTTACCTGCTGAGTTATCTTGCTGGCCTGGTTTTTTCCCCCTATGCATTTGTATGTATATATGTTACATAAATATGTATATATGTACACATATTTGTGTATATGTATATATTTACATAAATGGAAATAATTTTCACTTTGTATCCCCCTTAGAGGCTTTATTTCCCCCTCTCTCAAGGTCCCTGCCACCCACTCCTCCCTATAAATAGTAGCTCTAGCTTCCTAACCACAAATCTCTGTGGCGGCATCCAAATGCTTCTAAGATCACACTCTCCCAGCGTCCTCCCCCGACAGCTCCATCTCGGTGCTTAGACATGCAGCTGCCCTCCGGGAGGGCTCCGGGAATGTCCACGCTGCCCCGCAGTATGCTGTAAGCGTACCTGTGACTCTCCCGAGCCTTCGTCATCGAAGAAATACCTAACGATGGTGCCGTCCGCGTGACCCGAGAGAATCCCTTTCCCAGAGCAGCTGAAGAGCAGAGGGAGAGGCAGACAGAGGGACAGGCCGTCAGCGCTGACAAAGGCTGCTCTCTGTCCCGCATTCGTGCCTGACGGTTCCCAGTGTTACTTTTGGAACTCACTTGGTTGTCAGCGCTACCACGTAGGAATCTGTCCCATAGATAGTAGATGACTTGTTAGTTTTTGTGTTTGCTAAGCGAACCTGAAAAAAAAAATCAAAGAATGCACGCAGGTCTGTCTAGATCACTTTCAACCTCACCCAGGCCTGAGAAACAAAGACAAAACTCTAGAATGTACAAAACTGGTCCTCGTGCATCCTTCTGCGTGCACACTTGGTCTCCAGGGGAAAGGATGAACCCTGCTGCCCCCACCCTTCCCCAGGACCATTCTCCCCACCTAACACTGATCCCAGTTTCCCTGCCCTTCTTTACCTTGCCTTCAGCCAGTCCAAAGACAATGATATACTCCGCAGGCCACTGCAGACAAGTGACGGCACTCTGTATGCAGAAGGTAAAGGGACAACCAGCCTGTGTGGATCAGCACCTCTATGACACCTGGCACCCACCACAGCCAGCACCCTAGTCTTCTACAGGGGAGGTCTACAAGGAGGGAACACAGCTGGGCTCTCTTTAGTAAGGGACAAGGAGCAGCCAGGCAGTGCCATCCTTTCGCAGGTCAAACCAGCTCTAGACATTAGCAAAGGTGACTCCTGGTTACAGTCACAAGCAGACAGACTCTGAACTTTACCGTCTGGATGAACTTGTTGCAGATGACCTTCTTGTCACCCCTGCCAAACGAAAAGAAAGGAAGCACGCTTAGAGTCATTGCCCCAAAATGGTGGTGGTGGTGGAGGGGACAAGACAGGAAACCTTTCCTGGCCCACTGGTGTCTCCTATCCTTCTGTGGGAGGTCTGATGTGAGCAGGTGCCCAAGACGCCCTGGAGCTACATCAAAGATGGCAACACACTGGCTTGCAGGACTTTCGATGGCCTTAGACTCATTCTGCCAGGCATGGGACTGACGGACGCGCAGAGGAGGCAAAGGCATGAACACAGCAGACTTAAAGTCTCTGCCTCCTACACCTGATCCTGGCACCAATCACTCCTGTGCCCTCCCACCCCATCGCTACCCCAGCGAGGCATTTCTCATGCCTAATTCTTCTTTTGCAGGCCACGCCCCCAATCCCCACATCTGTCCTCACCAGTCTTCTCCTATCTTGTAGACATAGATGATGTTGTCAGTCTGTCCTATGGCAATTTTTGTGGAATCAGGAGAGAAAGCCATGCCTTTGACCATGTAGCTCTTCCTGCCATACTGGGAATCAAAACAAAATTAATGAGTATGAATGAAAGAGAAAAGAAGACACACAACATATCCTGATAGACCCACAAGATTCGTGCTGAGAAAAGGGGTGGACCACTTCCCAGGCCCAGGGCTGGAAGGCAGATTACAACGTTTCCTAGGGTAATAGGTTAGGACACAGGGCGCGGGGCGCAGCGGGGCGCGGGGCACACGCAGGGGTCCTCTCCACCTTCATGTCAGCTGGTTTGGTGGAGAACTTGTCTCTCCGCTCCCCGTGTTCATCGTACAGCAGTACCACTCGGTCCACTGTGCAGACAGCAAATTTAGCATTGTTCTGGGACCAGGCCATGCAGGTCACCTTCGCAGCTCCATCCTGCAGAGGGGAAAGAAGTAATGTAAGCCCGGTGCTGGTCTACCATGCACAAAGCATCTCCAGTCTCATCAGCCCCTGGCGTGGCTTTGCTTTACGTTCTTCTTGTCAGTGTTTCTCTCAAAACGAAACAAAATAGAAGAAATGCTTTGTATATGTGGAATGTA
Source organism: Rattus norvegicus (assembly GCF_021556685.1). Taxonomy (NCBI): domain Eukaryota; kingdom Metazoa; phylum Chordata; class Mammalia; order Rodentia; family Muridae; genus Rattus; species Rattus norvegicus. The sequence continues at coordinate 31,334,666 of NC_141539.1, read as the reverse complement.
CAGGAATGGGTGAGCTCTGTGTAATCCAGATTAGCCTCAGGTTCACTCTGTAGCCAAGGGTGATTTGAATTTCCCATTCCCAAGGCCTCCCGAGTGCTAGGATCCAAGGCATTCACGTCTGGGGAAGGAACCCAGGGCTTCACCTCAGGCTAACCAAACACTGTACCTACCAGCCCAACTCCCAAGCCCCTAACGTGCTGTCTGAGACTCATGATACAAAGGCATCAACTGTTCCAAAAGCAATAGCCTCTTTGCTCCCTCATTTCTCAAGTCTGCTACTGAAAAAGAAAATCAATTCATCTGATAAATGTTTGTCTTTATAGCTACTCATTCAATTAATGTTTTCAAGCATTTCATCAAGAAAGGCACTTGGCCAAGGGCTGACAGAGAGACAAAGAGCAAATCATAGAACCTACCCTGGGACCTAATAAGATGCTACAAAATTGGAAGGTCCCACAAGAAGAAAATGTACTGAGTGCAGTAATGATTTAGAGATGCCCAAGACAATTTTATGCTTAAATGATCAAAATTAAATTCTGAAGGACAGATACCGTTGAATGGTGAATTACTTCAGATGTAGTGGATAGCACGAGGAAGTCAAGGATCTGCAGTTTAAGGGACCTGAGAGTTTGTACAAAAGAGTGGAGGAAGGGCAGGAAGCGTAGAGGGGCCACCCCAGGGAGAGTCTTTGAAGCAGGGAATGGGAGAGACATCAGTAGTAACATAACTAGACTTGAGACTTGTTTACTGGAGAATGGAGACAAGGCCTCTTTCCCTGCTTAATTCCCCGCGTTTTGAAAGTCTGGAGTTAAAAATGACCTTCACCAAGGCTGACGTATAGCCCAGTCGGAGGAGTGCTCATTTTGCATTCATTGGTCCCCGGGATCGATCCCCCTGGCATCTCAAAAAACTAAGTAAGTAAATAGACAAAGAGAATGTGGCAGTGGCTGTAAGCCCAGCACCCGGGAGCTGATGGCAGGAGGATCATATGTTTAAGGTCTTCTTCAGCTACACAGCAAGCTTGAAACCGGCCTGGGCTGTGTGAGACCCCGTCTTAAAAAAACTAAATAAGGGGTTGGGGATTTGGCTCAGTGGTAGAGTGCTTACCTAGGAAGCGCAAGGTCCTGGGTTCGGTCCCCAGCACCGGGAAAAAAAAAAAAAAACTAAATAAATCAACGGAGAAAATAAGTGACCAGCACCCAGTGACGTCACTCTTCCTGTTTGTCTCTCTCAGCTGTGGTCCCCTCAGGCTCTGCCACTAAAGATTTCTGTTCTTGAAATAAAACTTAGCTCCTAGTCCAAATGTCTGATTGGCCAGTTGGGCTACAGGAGGTCTGGCTTGACGAACTTTTACGTCCCACACCTAACCCAAATACCTCTGGAGCCAGAAGGGAAGAGGATCACTGCACCCAAATCCCCAAACCAGAGCCAGAAAACAGCCACGCCAGCACGGCTGCCATGACCTGAGCATTCACACAGGAGGTTAGAGGGGGGGGCCAGGTGCTTCCTCAGCTTTGGCTGATCACCCTCCTTCCTGGGCTGAGTCCATCCTGGGCATCTGGCCCAGCTGCACGGCGACAGCATTTTTCTTTTCTTTTTTTTTTTTTTTAAAAGAGACCAAAGGGTTCTACTGCCAATATTTCCATTAGGGTATTTTGAAATTACAGATTACAGTACCAGTTTATTCAGCAAGAAGCACAACTTTTAATTGTTCTACCACTGAGCTAGGGCTCCATCCGCTACTGTCAGCGCACTCTGCAAACATTCCCAAGCTCAGGGATCAACGACTTCTCCTTTCTCTACAATAAGTGCCCTGACTGGGCTGTCTTGTGAGTTAAGTGAAACAGAGCCAGGCAGGCATTTTTCACAAATGCTTGACACCCATTAAGTACCACCTCTCATAACTCTCAAGTAGAAGCTATTATTATTCCCATTTTACAGATGGAGAAATCGAGGCATTGAAAATTAAGAAACTTGCTTGGGTTTATTTATATATAAGTTTTTAGATGGCAGATGCGAGGCAATATCTGAGCCTGTATACGTTTGAATACATAAGCTGTGATCCTAATGTCTTTAATTACGCTGTTGTGGCATATGTATCAATGACTTAATTCTGCCATACATGACTTTTAGAATTATTTTTCGTGACAGGTTCTCTCTATATAGCCCTAGAACTTGCTTTGTAAACCAGACTGGCATCGAACTTACAGAAATCTACTTGCTGCTGCTCCTGAGTGTTTGGACAAAAGGCATGAGCCATCGTGCCTGGATATTCTATTTTTTTTTTTTTAAAAGGTCTTGCTATGTATTCAGACTGGCGTTGAGCTCACAGCAATCCTCCTGCCTCAGTCTCCCAAGTTCTAAGATTACATGCATGGGACAGCACAGTCAGGTAAGGGACTTGTTTTTGTAGTGCTACAGAAGAATGCAAGGGCTCACACATGCTAAGTGTATGCTCTACCAATGGCAACATCTCCTGCAAACTGCATACTTGTTTTGAATGTAGGTCTGTCTGTCTGTATGTAAGTTTGTGTGTGTCGGGGCACAGGGGTTATATGTGCCTGTCTGTGTGTGCGTGTAGAGGCCTGAGGTTAACATCAAGTATTTTCACAATTATTCTCCACCTTACTTTTTTAAAGGCAGAGTCTCTCATTGAACTGAAAGCTCATAAATTTGGCTAGGCTGGAAGACTAGAACTAGAACTCTAGGGACCCACCTGTGTGCCTTTGCATCCCTGAGATTACAGGGGTGCCTGGCTTTGAAGAGGGTGTTGGAGATCTGAACTCAGTTTCTCACGCCGGTGATGAGTCATTTCCCCCATAGCCAACCTTCTTCAGTGTTTGTTAGCCTGTCCTTTCAATTGGGAGTGTCCTTCTCTCTTGTCAGTCATCCTTCTCATGGCTTTTCAGTTTATAATGCTCTATAATCTTTTTCCCTTACATTTACGGTGGGTGGGGCATGTGTGGCAGTCGGAGGACAACTTGCATGAGCTGGTTCTTTCCTTCTACTGCATGGGTCACAAGGCTCAAACTCAAGTGGTCAGGCTTAGTGGCAAGTACCTCCTTATCCACCAAATCTCCTCACTGACCTTTTCTTTCTTTCTTTTTTTGTAGGAGCCTCGTGTAACCCAGGCTGGCCTTGAACTCTCCATGTAGCCAAGAACGGCCTTGCACTCCTGACCCCTCCCACCCACACAACTGCTGAGACTGTTAGCCTGTGCCACCAAGGCTTATAAGGTTCTGTTCTGTGTAGAACTTCACTTAACATTCTCCTAAGTCGCTTACAGTTTTCCTCACTGTGCCTATTCTTTACCAGATGAAGAAGCTAGCGATGGAAAGACTGCTTAGGAGAAGGGTTAAAGCCAGAGATACCATTTGGTCAAGTCAATGTTGGAGCTAAACTAAGACATGAATCCCGTCCTCTTCACTCCCAAACCCAATCTTCGTTTGTTTCTGGGCTTCTCTCCCAGTGCCCAGCCTCTTCTTCATCTGAGAAGACACACTTTCACAATCCAAAAAAGGGTTAAGCTTCTGCTCTACCTTTTTTAGGGCTTATATCTAAAGCGCTTATTTCATCCTGTGCAGAGTTAGGATCGCTGTCTATATATGCGCTTCTCCCTCCAGAAAGAGCCTTGACGTAGTAATGCGGGTGGATTTGATCCGGTAGAGCCTAAGCTTGGGGCCTGACACTTAACTGATGTAGGTGATGCAATGAAAGCTTATAGTCGTTAGCGATGCATATCGCCTGCTGAAAGATCTTTCACAATCTTCTGCACAAAGTAGACGCTCAAAAGTATGAACTTCTGTTCCCTCACTTTTTTTTTTTCCTTTGGGAACGCCTGGTGGCGGGGGAATGGGAGAGGCATGGGATTCCTCACCTGAGGGCTCAGCAGGGTCCTCAGGTGCTTCAACTGCATGACGCACACCGGTCTCGGATGCTCGCTGACCGAGACAACTCCCACGGTTACCTGGACAACCCGCCAAGCATCGGCGGCTCTAGCGGCTGACGCACAGGCGACGTGAGTACGACACACGTCATAAGGTCACGTAGTGGGTTCGCGACGCTGCAAACGGGACGTGCGCAAGCGCAGTGAGTCCTAGGGCGGGACCACAAGAGGGGTTGTCGAATTCTCTCCACGACCAATCCCGTAGCTGCATGCAAAGTTAACGCAAAGCTCCGCCCACAAGTCTTCATCCCGGTCGGGCTTCTACTTCACCCAATCCTTACTTTTTCTTATTGCCCTACCTGGGCAGGTGCGCTTTAGTTGCTTAAACTCTGGAGGAAAGCAAGGCAGATACTACGAGAGGCGAAAGACAATTCGCAGAACTGAAACCTTCACGTCCTCCCCAAACTTACTTGACTTGCGGGAGGCCACTCAATACTGATAGGTAACAGTGAAAGCTCAAGGATTTACCTGGTACTGTGTTTGAATTGAGCAGTGACACTCGCACAGTTTACACACCAGGGGGCAGATTAAAGGGGTGACTCGCCACCGAAGTTAAAACAGCTAGTAAAGGGTGGAACCGGGATCCAACCCACAGCTAATAACCTTTTAATTCCCGCAAGAAGACTCCACTCTCCTTAACTCACTGCCTCCCTGCCCGACTTTCTCAGGAAGTTATCCAGGATTTGGTGGATATATTGGAAACACTGGCTAGGGAAAGAAAAGGCACCCTGTTTGGTCATTGAGTAAACGACGAGTTCAAGCCTGATTGCTGAAATTCATATGTTTCTATGGGTCAGTGAGGGAGGAAGACCAGAACTTGGTTCCCCTCCCTGCTTAGAGCTGCATGACACCTGAGGTTAGGGATTGGTTAAGCAGAAAAGATATCGTCTTCTTAGTTTGGTTGGGATCCTTTCAACAATTTTTGGTCTCATTTCTTGAAACAGATCAGAGAGATCGAATGAAATGCAGAAACGTCATCAGTAGGCCTTCTCTAAATGGTCCAAGGTTGGCAAGCCCTATACCCCCCTAAAAGCATAGCATATGCTCTCCAGGCAAATGCTGGGTCCAAAGCCTTAAGCACATAGCAGTTGCCAGTGGCAACGAGTATTTCTCTTCCTGCCACCTCATCCCTCTTGAAAATTAAGAACCAGTAGAGTACAGGTCCCATTTTTTTTTCCCACAGGTAACAAATAGGTCCCAGAAGTCAAATTATAATTTTTTTGGACAGGGGCATCCAAACCCCTCAGCTTTATTTCTAGAATCCTCTGGACATGTTAGAGTATAAATATAAACTCATTTATGGATTACAATTATTGTTAACTTTGAGTGAACAGAGACATAGATGAAGAAGAAAACGAAGAAGAGGCAATGGTGTGCCCGGGGTGAGGACACATGGCACCAAGGGCACATTAATGGTGACTGCTCTCCCGTCAGTTCCCAAGACAACTCAGCCCTTCGGACCATTTCCTCAAAGTGAGTGGTGGAGTCAAAAGAGTGGGGAAGGAATTGGTTATATAACGCAAGGGTAGAACATTTGATTAGTACACACAAGGTCCTGAACAAAAACTAAAAAAAAAAAAAAAAAAAAAAAACAAACTACTGGCCCTTTTATGTGACATGGCCTGGTTTCCGTTGGTATGAAAACATCTGTGACTTCTCATTTTTCTCTCTTCTCATTCATCAAAGACAAAGAAGGGAGGCCGCTGGTTTTCCATTCCCCCATTCCCTTTTGTCTTTCTCTGCCCATCCTAGATGAAAACATGGATTCATTGATGCAAACATCTTAGAATGACTCTGTCCTTTCAGGTCGGTGGAGGCGTGAGGAGAACTGACAAGGTGTAGAGATGTCTTCAGCATACCATACCGTATACCAGTCAGTTCCAGTTTGTCCAAGAACCTTTATTGGAAAAAACGTCCCAGGGGTGAGATCACCTACAGCTGGAGGGACTGCCAGGTGAGGGAGGAGCACCGGAGGCTCCGTGGAAGACATTGGAATAGTGCAGTACACCCGCTGCCTCTAGGCCCAGATCGTTCTTACTGGAGGAGGGCAACACTGATAGAAACACCCCTCTCCGGGGCCCAGAGGCAAGCTGTAGGGGCAGCTAGTGGGTGCCAATAGTCCTGATACAGGTGACATGGGGCCCCTATTCAGGACCTAGTGGAATAGGGTTGAATAAGTGATTCTCCCCTGGACCTGGGGGATGGGAGGAGATGCTCTATTTGATATCCACTTCCAGGCCCAAGGGTACAGAGTCTATCAGACCTACATTCTGGCCCTGCTCACAGTGGAAAGAGGATGGGTACCAGCCTGAGATTCTGGGAGCGTACTGCCTTGTGGGAGTCTCAAGCAAATCACCATCATAGGCTTTCCCTGGCCCTGCCTCACCCCCACAGAGTCATACAGTGAGTGTATCCTCTCTTCTGGTTCTGGTTCTTCATTCACTCAAACGTCAATGGTGTTGATGGATGGGGACTTTTTCTGTAAAGAGAAAAATTACCCATCCTGAATTCCAGAAAGGTCAATGTGCCACCCTTGCCTTCTGGACTTGTTCATCCCAGACAATCAATGCACACGCGCGCGCGCACACACACATTCACACTAACACGTGTACACTCACCTACCCACCCTATTCTTCTGCCTCTCACTGATTATCCCTCTGCACCCAAATCCCCCCTCTCACACTCACTGGTCCCACATCACCTGTCTGGTCCCCACTGGCCTTCCCTGAGGACTCTGTTCAGGCCCCTTCCCCTTCTCCTTGGGGTTGTTGTTAGAGTCGTTGTCCTTGATGATGTCATACTGACGGCAGAATAGCCCGATCACAGCTGAAAACACAACAATGCCATCCGATCCTCCATCTTGACTCAAGGTTCTTGAAGCCTTGCAGGGCACTGAGATATCCACGAAACTAGAGAATCCTTGACTTCCTGGTGCCCATGCAACCCTCATCTCTGGGCTTGCAGTAGCCTCTCTCCCTCCTCGAACTTGTCCCGATTACCTCCCTCCACCCCCACCCCACCCCCACTGCTTTTTTCTCCCCTTTCTCCAGTATTGGGCAGATACATCGTCACTTCCCACTATCTCAGACCCAAGTCCCTGCTTCCCTATCCGGTACTTACCAGCCCACATGAGCAATACCACCACAATGATGACAACTTCCCCTGTCTGCAATGGCCGTTCTCCATCCAGACCCTCCACTGTAATGTCACCTAGGAAGAGAGCCATTCTCTGGGTTACAAAGGACCCACTGGAGAGCTCTGTCACATACAGAAGGGAGATGTACTGAGCCTGAAGTTATGGGGTGGTCCTGCTCAGGGAGAAGGCTTTGAGATCAAAGGGTGGTATAGAACTTGCTCAGATCAGGCTGTGGCGGGTATGATGTGACTTTGGGTAAAAGGATGCTTAAAAGCCCTTCCCCCAAAGGATTCATTAGCAGCATCTTCTAGAGCTGGTCCCCTGCCCACCTGTTTTTCTTTCCTTCCCTGGCAGTAAAAGGAATTAAATCATCCTATTCATCTGAGCTAGACAGTTGTTAGCCTTAAAGCAAGTAAACGAGAGGCTAAAAGCCAGGTTAAAAAAACCGCTAACACAGGCTCTTACCTGGGCTGGAGCTGTTGGAGGGCAGCCTGTCAGAACCCTTGAGGGTGCGGAAGTGCACCCGGGGTCCTGGGGGGCTCTCTCCCCGAAGGCCAATGCTCCTGACCTGCACTGTATAGTCGCTGTCTTCGGCCAGGCCCCAAAGAGCACAGGCCCTGGTGGTGGTGTTCACCTCCCTGATTACACGCTGCCCGGGGCCATTCTGTCGCTGCAAGGAGATGGAGAGAAAGGAGGGCAGCCTAGTTCCAGTCCTTTGCCTAACTTAGGACATCCAAGCACTCAAAAGGAATAGTGTGGAGGAAACTGGAGGGATGTTCGGAGATCCAAGGGCACAGGTTGGGGAAACGGGGTGATTCATACTTGCTGGGAAATAGAGTAGCCAATGACGATGTTGCCTTCTGGGACGTCCCAGGACACAGTGGCCGAATTGGCTCTGAGATGAGTGACCGTCACATTCACAGGAGAGGGAGGTCGGTCTGGGGGTGCCCGAGTGTTAACAGGTTAAAAGGTGTCACCTCCACACTAGCTCTGACGGACCCCCACTGCGGGCATCCTCTTCACTCACCTGCTCGCACAAAACCCAGGTCACAGCTGACCAGCAGGAGGACCGTGGGACTCAGATATGGGGAAAGAGGCATCAAAGAAGCCATGGTTTCCACCGAGTTTGCTGGAGGGGCCCAGAGGCATCCGCTTGACATCCAGGCGAGGATCCTGGAGGAGGCAGGAGTTGAGGGGGTCAGGAGCTGCCCATAACGCAAGTGGGATGCAGCAGCTCTTCCAGGCTTCTCAGGGCCCAGAGCCCATTTTCCCCGCGCCTTTCCCGCCTCCGCATAACCCCGGTGCCCACCCCAACCCCCACCCGCGCGGTCTGATCAGCCCACACCCACCTCCCGGGTCCTCGTGGTCGGTCAGGCCTCGGGGGGCTGCTCGGTGCCCAGAGGGCGGCCCATCGCCAGACTGGTGCTGGCCCTACCCCATCCCGACACGGGCCCGCCAAGACGGGCAGCGACGGCCGAGCTTCGGGCAGAGAGGGCAGAGGCGGAGTGGCCGCGGGCGGCGGGTCTGCGGGGCCCCCAGCCTTCCCAAGGGCCCCGCTTGGTCTGGCTCTGAGCGGTGGGGGGCGTTGCCGGCGAGGCCTGGCAGCTGGCCTGCGTCCCCGGTGCAGAGGACAGTGCGGCGGCCGAAGCTGGTCCCCTGCAGCGGGATGTGACCGTCCCGGCCAGCCAGCCGCCGCCTTCTGCAGAGCTGGCCCCGCGCGCTCCGCTGCAGCCGGGCTGGGACGCGCGGGCCCGCCCCGCCCCGCTGGGGTTCTCGCCGCCGTCATCCCTCCCCCCAATCCCCGCCCCAGCCCAGTTCTCCCTGGGCTCCTCCCACGACCCTCCCTATGGCGGCCTGCCGGGCCCCTATCCCTTCACCCTCCCTGCTCTAGCAGATGAACTGACTAGGGCACCCGAGGGCCAGTGCGAGGGTCTTGGGCACCCGAGAGAGCCCCTCCTTCCATGCATGAAATTAGCCAAGTTGGGAGGAGGCATTCCATCTCTGAATGCAGGAGGGGGCCAAGAGCAGAGGATGATGGAGATAATAATTGTTTTAACAATCTCTTGGAGACTGCGTCAGCTTTTAAGTCTCTTTCCCATTCATGATCTGATTTGATTCCGTTCGCTTTCTCATTCATTCTTTCATTTATTCAGCAAATATTTACTGATCATTTTCTATGTGCCTGGCATCACTATGAAAACTGGAGAGGACTTAAAAAGAGTGCTGGGCACATAAGAACAATTTAAAAGCAGATCTCTCTCTCTCTCTCTCTCTCTCTCTCTCTCTCTCTCTCTCTCTCTCTCGTGTGTGTGTGTGTGTGTGTGTGTGTGTGTGTGTGTGTGTGTGTGCACGCGCGCATGTATAACTCTTTCCTTTGAGAGAAATCTGTTAACCTGCACCTCAAGTTTCCCACCCTTAAAGCATAGAAACATGGAACTGTTTTTAGAATATCAAATATGGAAACAGTTGGGATGTCAAACACTGGACAAGGGTCTTTAAAAACCTTCTGCCACTGTATGAATGAGTATCATTCATTTGGATCAACTTGTTAGCTGCTGTAGTCATTCAGTAAACATGTTAGGTCCTTAAATTGTTTCATATGTTAGCTGGGTGTGAAATCTGTGTGATCCTAAATGATCAACCACTTGTGTGAGGCCGTTTTCTTATGTAAAAACAATGCCAACCATGACTTCTAAGTGTCCATGTATCCAGTGATGTCTGCAATTTGGGAGAGAGTGCTTGGGTCGGGAGAAATAGAGACTGCCTGTATTTAGGGCAGTTTCTTCGGCCCTCGTTGTTCTTACAGTATTTCTATTTCTGTGAAATTCCTCTGTGATATCCAGTTCAGTGTTTGCACACCCGGGGCCCGGGAGCTTCTGTTGCTTTTCTTTCTGAGAAGAGCCGATAAAATGGGCCAGTGGGACAGGGAAGGACTGCATGCTGACATGTGATCAAGCCATGACCTGAGTCCTCTGGCTTCTGTTGACCCCGATCTCTGGACTTCGGAGGCATTTGGGCCACAGAGCTCTTTTGCTCAGGGATTCTTTCTGACCTGCGTGTTCTGTACATCCAGGCTCTCAGCCTTCCTGAGGGCACTGTGCCTGAAGGGCAAAAGTAAAGAACTTCTGGTCCTCTTCTCCTAGGCAAAGCAGAGAGAAGCTGACGAGACAGAGCATGCGCAAAGAGGACCCTCAGGAGCTCCTGTGAGGCTTAGAAGCCAGGGACAGGAAAGGGCATTGAAGAGAGGGGCATAGGGGTGGTGCTCTGAGAGGCAGGGTTCTTAGGTTAATCATCTCCATAGCTCAGATAAGACCCTGCCAACTGGAAGCAAAGTTATTGGGAGCAGAACAGTTTGTGTGACTGCACAGGCAGGCAGGTCGGAGGGTCCACAGTGTGGGACCATGCCAGGCACCAAACGATATCAGCATGTGATCGAGACCCCTGAGCCTGGTGAATGGGAGGTGAGGTCCTTTCTCAATTTCAGTCTTCTGTTCTGATTCCTAAAATACTTTTAAATTTGGACTGGCCTCAGCTCTGGACTTCTCCCTCCCTCTTCCTTCTGTTCTTCTTTTTTTGGCTTTTGATACAGGGTCTAGCCCAGGCTGGCCTCAAACTTGCTATGTATCTGAGGATAGCCTTGAACTCCTGATACCTTTGAGGCAGCTTCCACTTTCCTAATGCCTGAATTACAGGCACACATCCCATGATAGGCACCATTTTCTTTATCTTTCCTTATGATCTTCCTTCCCTAATAGGCTGAGAACATCACATGAAGACTAAGTTTTTAAGTATGTTAATGGTGTGTGCATGTATGTGTGCATATATGTGCACAAGTTGGGGTGTGTGTGTGTTTGTGTGTGTGTGTGTGTGTGTGTGTGAGAGAGAGAGAGAGAGAGAGAGAGAGAGAGAAAGAGAGAGAGAGAGAAGTATGTAAATCTAAGCCAAACAGTGAGCCTGAGCCTACTGCCACTCCCACCTCCAGTCCAGCAGGCATAAAGCACTTTGGCTTTCTGCCTTCCCTCCCCCACCTTTATGTCCCTTCTCTCCAGTTGTCAGGGTATGAAGCGGCTGTGCCAATCACAGAGAAATCCAACCCACTGACCCGAAACCTGGACAAAGCAGATGCAGAGAAAATTGTCAAACTGCTGGGGCAGTGTGATGCTGAGATATTCCAGGAGGAGGGGCAGATTGTGCCCACCTACCAGGTGACTCAGAGTCAGATCTCAGACACTGCAAACAGAGATGCCAAGCCAGCCACATCTCAACCCCTACCCTCCTGATACGGGAAATCCCGAGCCCTCTCCTCCATCCCAACCCATCATCCTCCATTGCCCCCCACTCATTCCCATTTTTAAAGTTTATTTATCTATTTTGTGATGGGGAAGGATTTGTTCCATGGGGAAATGTGTGGAGGTCAGAGGACAACTTTTGGGGATCAGTCTGTCCTTTCACCATGTGGGTCCCAGTGATTGAACTCAGATCATAAAACTTGGCCACAATCCTCTTAACTCATCGAGCCATCTCATGGCCTTCCTCCCACCTCTACCCCCGACCCCTTTTCTCCATCCTGACTCCTGTCCACTCTCTACAGCGACTATACAGCGAATCAGTTCTGACCACCATGTTGCAAGTGGCTGGAAAAGTCCAGGAAGTTCTGAAGGTACGAATGCTTCTCATTCACCCAAACACTTCTGTTCTCTCTCACTTCCTCTTTCCTGGGTCTCCACTTCTCGTTTTTATAAATCTCAATTCTTTATCCTCTTGGTCTTCCCTTTGGATATTTATTGTTGTCTTAGTCATTGATAATAATTGTGACAGCTACCGGATGGATAATACTTTATCAGCAGAGGTGCATTTTATTTGAAATGTAATTATTGTTTAAAGGCTGTTTTGGCTGCATGTTTGTCTATGTACCACATGTATCTGGTGCCCATGGGAGGCAGAAGAGGGTGCTACACCCACTGGAACTGGAGTTACAGATGGTTGTGAGCTGCCATGTGGGTTCTGGGAATCAAACCTGGGTCCTCTGGAAGGGCAGCCAGCGTCTTAATGGCCGACCCATCTCTTCCTCCCCAGCAATGCACTTCCACACTCAGTATATCCACAAAAACCTGTGAAGTTAGTATTATTATCTTTTTTTTTTAAATTTCTCTTTCCAGAAAAGAAAACAAAGAAAGGCTGGTTGTAGCTGTTTGCTTGGATGTGCCCGGCTAATAACTGCTGGCTTCCATCGCTGCTTTGATTGTTTACTTTTATTTAATTGACAAAGCTGCTCTCAAGTCCCTTCTGGAATAAGTGAGGATTTTAATGAATAGCTTAGTCAGAGAGGAGAGCCAGGAGGACTTCTTTCTCCAGATTATTGTTCTTTTTGTCACCTCACATGGCCTACGTTCTTCTCCGTTTTATGATGAGGAGAAGAGTAAGTTCCAAGTCTTCCTCTGTTGCTGACAAAGGAAGAAAAGGGTGCTTTTCTCCCAAGCTGGGCCCTGGTGACCTGGGCTTTGTTTCTCCCTCAGGAGCCAGATGGGGGTCTGGTAGTGCTGAGTGGAGGGGGAACCTCTGGTCGTATGGCATTTCTCATGTCTGTGAGTACCTTAATTCCCTGTTTCTCTCTCCTCCTCCTCTGGGGATGACCCCCAGAACCAAAAGGCTCATCTGAGATAAGTTCTCTCTGTAGATATATTCTATCCCCACTTCCTCTCCAAAAACCTAGAGCCCAGGATGGAATCCGACTTCTCTGGTCCCACTAGAGCCCCACATCTCATGGACCACTAAGTAATCATCTCCAAGTTGCATCTTTAAGTGGCAGACTCCAGATATAAGTTAGGGTTGGGCATTGGCCTAAGAAGACCATTATAGATCCTGTAGGAACTGAGAATGCGTGTTACATCCTCTTTGTCACTCCTTCCTCATATTCTCTCTCTCTCCCTGGACAGGTGTCTTTCAACCAGCTGATGAAAGGCCTGGGACAAAAGCCTCTTTACACCTACCTCATTGCAGGAGGTGACAGGTAAGTTACCCCGGCCTGTACATGTGGCCCGAATGTCCTTTTAGAGCCTGAATTTGAATGAGTTTAGTCAACGATTGTATTGAACCTGCCTCAGTCTCCACCATCCCTTGTCACCTTGTATCTGACCCTGTCACAGATGTTTATTGCCTACCTGCCGCTAGTTAGTTAGGTTTTTAAATTCTGTGGCATGTCTATCACGGTGCCCGATAAACAGTAGGTGCCTATTCAATGACAGCGTTCCTCCATCCCTTTCTTTCAGTGTACCCTTCCCTAACCAACTATAGGCATCTGCCTCTTAGCTAATGCCACTGACCTCTATTGAGTTTGCACCCTTAGGTCTGTTGTGGCCTCTCGTGAACAGACAGAAGATAGCGCCCTACACGGGATCGAGGAGCTGAAGAAGGTCTGTGTTTCTGTTACTACTCACCTGGAGATGCCCATATGTTGCTTTTCATAGGGCTAGAAAAACCCCAACCTTCAGCTAAGGCTTGGCCCCTGCTCTGGCCCTGATTTTCTCACACACTAGATTTACACCATGGAGACCCTAACACACCCACTTCATCTGTTCCTAGGTGGCTGCTGGGAAGAAGAGAGTGGTCGTCATAGGCATCTCTGTGGGACTCTCTGTAAGTGTTTGGACAGGAGGAGTGGGTTGGTTTTCCTAGGGTGAAGTGGATGGGACTAGGTCAGTGTGGAAGGTGGATGCTAGGTGATGAGGTGGGTGCTAGGAAGTAGAAAACCAGCACAGGGTTTTATTTTAATTTTTAACCAAATAGGTAAGTTTGGTAAAAAAAAAATTGTGGTATAGTCTTATAGGTACAAAAAAAGGGGGAGGGTATTTTATCTCAGAATAGCTGTGTATTGATTCATCAACAACCAAGATGGACAGACCAGTCCAGGGGTCAGCAAGCTCTCTGGCAGCCAGTGTAGCTAGCTGCCTGAATTTGTGGATAGGTTACTGGCATGCAACCTTTGTGTTTACTCAGAATTCATGGCCTCTTTTGTGCTGGGTTTAAGTAGTTGGACAGAGATCATAGGGCCCACAAAGCCTGAAGTATTTACTTCTCTGGCTCTTCACAGAAGAGTCCGGCCCCTGGCTTCATCCCCATCAGCAATGTCCGCATCAACTCTGCCTGCTTAGGTGTACAGGAACTCAGGGGCCAGTGGGTCAATCTGCATTTTGACAAGATTCTCAGCATATTTGTATGAGAACCACTTGGCTAGTTTTCCTATCCCCTACAATGGTTTTGATGGAGTTCAGGGCATAGAGAGTTAGATCCCAGCAGTTGTACCATGAGAAAAAACAGGAGATGATCACAAGGAGCTTACAATTGAGTTAGTAGTTCTCAGACCTTACCATTTGGAAGATTTCTGTGGAAGAACAGAAGAAAAATGTAGCACTAGCTTTGCTTATAATATCAGCACTCAGGAGGGGAGGCAGGAGGATGGCTGTGTGTTCAAGGGCAACTTGGACCATATATAAGGAAATCGTAGCTCAAAGAAAAAATGGTTTTCTTGGGGAACTTGTTAATAGTAGTATGCTCTGCTTTTCAAATTTGCATTCAATAAGATTTTTTGTTTTGTTTGTCTGTTTTCTTTTTGAGATAGGACTTCTTTGTGTAACCCTGCCTTTCCTGGAACTTACTCTGTAGACCAGACCGGTCTTGAACTCACAGAGATCCACCTGTCTCTGCCTCCTAGGTGGTGGGATTAGAGGTGTGGGCCACCACCCAGTGGTGGATTCACTAAGTCTTGGTTGAGAAATCTAGTTCTAGCCAGCATGCTGAGGCGGTTCCCTGTGGGTCTTGGGAACACTCCGAGGAGCTTCCTTTATTTTACCTTCCTTTCTTGGTACTACCAGGCGCCCTTTGTGGCAGGTCAGATGGACTACTGCATGGATAACACAGCCGTCTTCTTGCCGGTTCTGGTTGGCTTCAATCCAGTGAGCATGGCCAGGTGAGGCTTCGATAAGACTGACTGGGCCTTGGGAAGCCTGGGAGAGGGACATGTCAAAGTCCACACTGTAATCGCCAAGGAGGAGACAGATAGGTATAGTCTTCCTTGCCAAGTCTCAGAATATAAAAGTAAATGTGGGGTGGTCTCTCAGTGCATGAAGTTTCTTCGTCTTAAATGTTCTCTCCTTGTGTCAGAAATGGTGGAAGGCAGCTTACAAAAGCCACATTAATGGGGCAGGATCTCTGAGTTTGAGGCCAGCCTTGTTTACAGAGCAAGTTCCAGGACAGCAAGGGCTACATAAAGAAACCCTGTCTTGAAAAAAAAAATTAATAATCCCCCCTAAAAATAGAAAAACAAACCCCCAAAGTTACATAAAACACAAGCTTGCACAGATTCAAACAGGGATTGGAGAGATAGAGAGACAAGAACGAGAAGAAAATAAAAAGAGAGCAGAAACCACAAACAAACACATGAACAAACCAGGATCAGGAAAGTCTGTTTCATCTGGGGTGAGTGCTGAGCGTCTTTTCAGAGTAGTGGTGGGGCCCAAGCGACCCCCCACTCCTCTTCCCAGCTTCCTATTTCGCACTCTTTCCTCCATCGCTCCAGGCTCCCTTAGGCTCCTCTGCCTCCTCACCTCTGCCCCTTGTCCCATCCTGAAGCCCTCCCTGTGCTAGACACCTTCCTTCTTTTGTGGGGAGAGGGACAGTCTTGCTACGTAGCCCAGGCTGGCTTCAAACTTGAAACCCTCTTGTTTTTGCCTCTGCTGAGATTTTAGGCCCGAATCACCATGCTCCAAACCTCCTCCTTATTCTCTCTACAAATGGCCACTTGGTCTGATTTTATACTCCACATAGCTGACCAGTACTTTGTCGATGTAGTTCCGTTTGGGGTAAGGCCATGAGATGTCTATTTCGTTAAAGCGACCCTGGTGATTCTGAGGCACAGCCAGGTTTGAGGAACTCTGCTAAATAAGCCCTTGGATTGGATCACCTAATGGCACTGTGTCTGTGGGGGAATTGTAGCAAAGGAGCCTAGGTCTTTTGGAGATGCACTTCCAACTCCCAGATTCCAGGCTCGTAGTGTAACTCATACTAAAGTGTAAATGAGTCTGTGATACTCTTAACCCTGTATCCTTTTCATGGAGGATTCTTCTTCACCCAAAATATATCTGCAGCAGCACATGCTAATTTCAGGCCCTGTGACTAAGTGAAATGAAGAATTTCAAACAATGTGGGTGTGGAGATCTTCCAGTTGTTCCTTAAAGGGGTGCCTCCCTGTCTTGACTCATCTTCAAAACTGTCTCAGAAGCTTTGTAGAGATGCAGTTTGGGGTTCTGACGCACTCCTGCAGAGGCTGAACCTCAGGGTGTGTGTGAGTGTGTGTGAGAAAGTGTGTGTGTGTGTGTGTGTATGTGTGTGGTGTGTGTGTGTGAGAAAGTGTATGTGTGTTTGTGGAGGTGTGTGTGTGTATGTGTGTGGTGTGTGTGTATGTGTGAGTGTGTGTGTGTATGTGTGTGGTATGTGTGTGTATGTGTGGGGTGTGTGTGTATGTGTGTGGTGTGTGTGTGGTGTGTGTGTATGTGTATGTGTGGTGTGTGTGTATGTGTGGTGTGTGTGTATGTGGTGTGTGTGTGTGAGTGTGTGTGAGTGTGTGTGTGTATGTGTGGTATGTGTGTGTGTCTGTATGTGGTGTGTGTATGTGTGTGGTGTGTGTGTATGTGTGTATGTGTGTGTGTATGTGTGGTGTGTGTGTATGTGTGTGTATGTGTGAGTGTGTGTGTATATGTGTGGTGTGTGTGTATGTGTGTGGTGTGTGTATGTGTGTGGTGTGTGTGTGTGGTGTGTGTGTATGTGTGTATGTGTGTGTATGTGTATGTGTGGTGTGTGTGTATGTGGTGTGTGTGTGTGAGTGTGTGTGTGTAAGTGTGTGTATGTATGTGTGGTGTGTGTGTGTGTGTGTGTGTGTGTGTGTGTGAGTGTGTGTGTATCCAGAAGTGGATGGTTGTTGCAAAACAGAACTCCCCGGGAGGTTTTGGGGTTCAGCAAAGTCAAGTCTGGGAATCCTGATTTTTTTTTCTTTTTTTCGGAGCTGGGGACCAAACCCAGGCCTTGCACTTGCTAGGCAAGCGATCTACCACTGAGCTAAATCCCCAACCCCGGGAATCCTGATTTTTACTGCACAATGTTTTCCCTCCCTCCCGCGCCTCTAGGAAGTGTTAGAAATTATCAGGACAGCAGCCACGGGAGGCACTTTACACAACAGGTATGGAATAGGTAAAAGTTACCTGCCTCAGTATCCATATAAAAATACTTATGTATTTTAAAATAATTACTTTATACAATATTCTATAAAAACTACTCAAGAAGGGGGTGGCATGTGCCCATAGTCTCACAACTGGGGAAGCAGGGACAGGATGATTCCTGGGCTTGCTGGTCTTGGTTTACAGAGTGGCCTTGTCTCAAAAAATAAGGTGGAGAGCAACTGGAGACTATAACTGGGGTTGACCTCTGACTTCTGCACACGTGTGCATGGGGAGCTGCATACATGTGCACACACATACATTAACACGTACACACACACACACACTCAAATAAAATAATAAAATAAGTAGTTCAACAAGGAATGAAATCCTGTCAGGACTGGAATGGTCAAGGACAGCTGAGGATAATGTGTGAATGGCTAGCTCAGGCTAGATGAGTCTTCAAAGTCTTGCCACACTGAGCAATTCACAAATCCACCCACTTCAGAAGATCCTCATTTTTTGAGATTCCACAATTTGTAGCTACGTGTGTCAGCCTGTGCTGACTCTCTTGTCTCATTAACATACCGTTTTATTATGATGAATTTACTGTAGCTTATTCACCAACAGACAATACAGTTAGTTAACAGTATAAAGTTTATACCTCATTAAGGACCAACCTGCTTCCCTCGGATAGTGAGGGGGTCACTCACTGGAGAGAGTTTCAGATGAATTTCCAAGAATGGAAGGGGGTTTCAAAGGACTCTAAGATGGCAAGGCTTTGTTTTACTTTTTGAGACAGAGTTTTTCTGTGTAGCACTGGCTATCCTGGAACTCATTCTGTAGACCAGGTTGGCCTCAAACACAGTGATCTCCCTGCCTCTGTCTCCCAAGTGCTGGGATCAAAGGCACTATCATAGTAGTTTTGACGTTACGTTTGGCTTCCAGCTAGAACATTAAGCTTGGATGCTGGCTTTGATGTGGGCTTTGCTGAAGATAATAAACCCAATCCTTGGAGTTCAGGGACACCAACCCATATGCCCCAAAGCATATTCCTCTGTGATAGAGTTGACCTCTGACTCCACTCTCTCACTGATCCTAACTACTGGCTGAGGCCTTTTCTTCAGATTCTCACTGACAGCTCTTTTTCCTCTGTCTTTCTCTGGCTCTCAGAAATGACCCCATTGAAGACTGGAGATCAACATTCCGGCAAGTGGCAGAGCGGATGCAAAAGATGCAGGAGAAACAGGAAGCTTTTGTGCTCAATCCTGCCATCGGGGTAGGGCCAGACTCTATTTTCTCTACACACCTACCTCTTCAAGGGAACTGCTTGTCACATACTGGGAACCTTTGATCTTCAAGCCTCTGCCTATCTTGCTTAAATCCCCAAGGCCTTTCGTATCAACTCGAGTGTTTTCAATGATGTCCTGCTTTCTCTTTTACTTTCTCACCTCGGGATGTTTTTCTTTAATCTTTATTTTTACCCTGTTTCTCAGATCAGTAACTAGGAAGCGCCTGTGTGATTTAGAACAGTCTTGTTTAGAGGACTCCTTTGCTGTCTATGCATAGACAGCTTTGACTAGCCACTGCTAGGTCCCATTAAGTCAACGAGGGCTTTACGAACACTGATAGAGTCTTACTCCTATGTTTTATGACATCCTCTCCATACCCCTGCAGGCCTTCTTAGCCTGAGAATTCCCGTTCTTTATTCTCCTCTGGATAATTTGCGCACATCTCACTAGAACCATCTATCCCTACTTTTTCCCTAACCAAAACGTTTGCCTCCTGCCTTCCTTTGTCAGTGGTGGACATATCTGAGACCTTCCTCTTGGTCTTCATATGAGAGAGGGAAGGAAATTTCGTAGTATATAGAACTTGTTTTTGTTCCCTGTCTCTCTCCTCCTTACTCTACTGGTTGGCTTTCAGGTTTGTTTGTTTTCTTTAAAGGTTCATTTTAAAGTTATTTTTTAGGCGAGTGTGTGTACGTGTGTGCGTGTGCGTGTGCGTGTGTGTGTGTGTGTGTGCATGTGAATTCAGGTGTCCACAGAGACCGGAAGGGGGGTCAGTTTCCCCGGAGCTAAGTTATAGGCAGTTGTGGGCTTCCACATGTGGGGGCTGGGAACTGAACTCAGGACCTCTGCTAGAGCAGTAGAGCTCTGCTAACCACTGAGGCATCTCTCCAGCCCTCAGTCTTCTGTTTTTAATCACTGGTCATACATTCTCTTTGCTGCGATCTTTGATGTGCTATGTTATAAATCTGTACCATTTTGTATCTGCTTTGTGTGTCTGTATAAAGCTTGGGACCTGGCATTTAGGAATGACAAAGTACCATAAAACATGGTGGAGAAGGTTCTTCCTTCTAGAGATGTCCAGGGGTGGCCCTTTCTTTCCCTTCTCCTTCCAGTTAAGGACACTTTAGTAACACAGTCAAGGCCACCAGTAAAAGGCGTGCTCAGGGATCACTAACCACAGTAAACATCTAGTAGGGGCCACCAAACACACTCATGCATAGGAGTCACCAATCATATTCCACACCCAAGGATCACCAACACCACACCATGCTCAGGGGGTCATGAACTGGTGAACTGGTAGAGTCCTGGGTTGTCCTCTTTCTACCAATTCCTCCTAGTGTTGTTGCCTCCTTAGCCCGAGGGGCTCAGCGGCTCTTCCCGAATGAAAGGTGGAGGTGCCACCAAGATTCTACTGGAAACCCTGCTACTAGCAGCCCATAAGACTGTGGACCAGGGTGTTGTGTCCTCTCAAAGGTAAGGAGGAAACAGACAAATTGGGGTTCAGATCCAAGCAGAGGTGACAGGGAGGAGGAGATAGCAGGCTCTGATTCCAGAGTCAAGCGTTTAAGAGACCTTTGACTTGAGGATGGCTCGGGTCATGCAGGCCAGAACCCACCCTGCTGTGACTTCCTTCCCTTACCAGGGCTCCTAGTCTCGCCTCCAGAACACTCAGACCCACTCTCTCTTTGACTTTTATTCTTCCCACTGAGATCAGAACCCTATCTGCTCTTATGAAAAGCAGTCTGAGTATCCTTCTCCCTCTTTCTTATCCTATTTCTGTCTAGCAGGGACTAGCAAAACTTTTTTTTTTTAAATGGGAATTGTGACTTGCCTTACGTGTGGGTAAGAGTATCTAGGTCTTTTTGGGGGAGGCACCAGGCCCTCTCTGGGAGCTAACGAATTTTCTTCTAGATGCCTTCTGGAAATCCTGAGGACATTTGAGCGGGCTCATCAGGTGACCTACAGTCAAAGTTCCAAAATTGCCACGCTGATGAAACAAGTCGGCATCAGGTATGTGGCTGGGCAGTTGTAGGGGACCTCAAGAGGTGTGTTAACATGTTGGAAGGTCTTGACTGTTTACTCTTGTGTTCCTCTGCCGTCTCTCTTCCTGGTGAACATGCGCCCGGCCTCTGGCTCATTCTCAGCCTGGAGAAGAAAGGCCGAGTGCACTTGGTTGGCTGGCAGACTCTCGGCATCATTGCCATTATGGACGGAGTAGAGTGCATCCACACTTTTGGTGCTGGTGAGTCCCGAGTCCTGATGTGCTCCTGATTCCAAGTACCCGGCCAATTAGTCCAGTATTAAAACTTTCCTGCAGACCCCTGAGGTTCCCCAGTGTCTATCCATCCTACACAAGGAGGCGCTTCCATTGAATACTTCTTTCATTTGAAGCATCAAATTCTCTTAGTTCCCATTCCAGTGCTTCTAATAGTCCCTCTCATAGACTATCACTCACCCACATCCCACTTTCTGACATCTTCGTAGCCCTTGACGTCTAGAGCCTTCCTTTTTTCTAAAGCCCACCATTTTTTCCCTCTCTGATCTTACATTCCCCAGATTTCCAAGATATCCGTGGCTTTCTTATTGGTGACCACAGTGACATGTTTAACCAGAAGGATGAACTCACCAACCAGGTTGGAAAAGGATAGGACTTGGGAAGTTGTGGAATTCCCTGGTGTGCAGAGGGCAGTAGGGAAGTAGAGCCTGGAGGTGGGGGAATATGAGGGGATAATCAGTCCCAGGAAGGACATGGTCCTCCAAGGTCAGAGGACATGGAACTCTGAATCAGTGGGGTTCAGAAGGCTCTGGGTTTGCCTGGCTTTAGTCCACTCACCTGCTCCATCACCTTTGCAAAATGCTACCATTTTGAACCCTGATTCTTTTTAACTGAAACCAAAAGGGCTGTATTAGGTGTCCCCTAGGGTCCCCTTCAGTCTTCAAGTCTCTGCTCTTGAGTGTCCTTTTGGAAGGAATTCTCCCATCTTCTTCTGTCCCAGGGTCCCCAGTTCACCTTCTCCCAGGATGACTTCCTGACTTCCATCCTGCCATCCCTCACGGAGACTGACACCGTGGTCTTCATTTTTACCCTGGATGGTGAGCAGGAGGATGGGAACAGTGGGGGTTGGTTTACAGGAGCTGTTTTTCTGAGTCTCAGGGTGCCTTGTCAGAGGGAGGATGCCTGAAGTGTATCCTATTGTCATGATAAGACACCATGACCAAAAGCAATCTGGGGAAGGAAGGGTTTATTTCATCTTATAATGTATAAGTCTATCACTGAGGGAAGTTAGGGCAGGAACTTGAGCAGAAGCCATGGGCAAGTGCGACTTACTGTCTGTCGTTCCCCATGGCTCTCTAGTCTGCTTTCTTTCTTTCTTTTTTTTTTTTTTTTTTGGTTCTTTTTTTCGGAGCTGGGGACCGAACCCAGGGCCTTGCGCTTCCTAGGTAAGCGCTCTACCACTGAGCTAAATCCCCAGCCCCTCTAGTCTGCTTTCTTATGGCACTCAAGACTGATAGCCCAGGGGTGGCACTGCCCCCTGTGAGCTAGGCCCATCAATCAATCAAGAAAAATGCACCACAGGCTTGCCCACACTAGAAGTTCCCTTTTGCCAAATGATTCTGGCTTGTGTCAAGTTCACATAAAACTACCCAGCACAGAGGGACCGGATGAGTGAGCTGGGTGGACCCTGGGGTGGTAGGAAGACCTGTTTCATAGCCCAGCCTTTTCACCCCCATGTCTCCTATCCCATCCAGATAACCTCACAGAAGTACAGGCCCTGGCAGAAAGAGTGAGAGAGAAGTGCCAGAACATCCAGGCCCTGGTGCACAGCACTGTGGGGCAGTCCTTGCCGGTGAGTGTCGGCACTGGGGAGAAGACCTAGGCATGGTGTGGCCAAGGCCTTCTGAAACAAACCACCCTGTTCATCTCTTTCTCCTCAGGCCCCTCTAAAGAAACTCTTTCCCTCACTCATCAGTATCACGTGGCCACTTCTTTTCTTCGATTATGAAGGGACCTATGTTCAGGTAGGTGGAAATGAGAAGATAATGTTTCCTAAGGAGAGGAGTCCAAAAACCCCAAAGCCAGATGGATGGAGAAAAGCCTGAATATTTGTTTAGTCTTCGCCCCTCCCCAAGCTGGGTAAATACTTGATTTCTCATGTCTCCAAAGAGAGTTGCCAAGGCAACAGGGTTCGGTGCTTTCTAGGAATATACAGAAAGGGCAAGACAGGCCACTGATTTTTTTTTTTTGGGGGGGGGGACAGGTTCATTGTTGACACTGAAGTCAATTATCACTACCCAAAAGCTTTCAAGGAACTTTCTTTTGCATGGTTCACTATGCTGACATAATCCAGATGTTACCCTGATGGAGTTCTCCCTCAACAGAGAAACTATAATGGAGAGGAATCATAGAAATACCAAGCAGTTTGTATGCTCTTTGCGGTTTGGTTTGGCGCTTTACTGTTCTCACACACGACCTGCCTACTCTCCACAGGGCAGAGGCAGGGCCCAGAAGGAGGGGTCTCGGAGAGGGTTCTTCTAACAGTATTCAAACTGCTTCCTTCTGGAAGCTTCCAGATTTGACCAGATGGAGCCAGCACAGGGCCTCAAGGAACCTAGAGCTCTTATGAAAATGTTTCTCCCCAGTGGGAGGTCCACAGTCCTTTGTCTTTTGTTCTAAATAGTGTTTCGGTGTTCTGTCCCTACTTCTTGGCATGCTTCCCACATCCACAGTCCCCGCTGACATCGCCTGTTTTTGGAGAAATCGTCTCTGATTAGGTTTTCATTGTCTTGGCCATATTACATTCTTCTCCACACTTACTGAGCCCTAATACAAGTATATATACCCTGGGGAATATCCCATATCTTTTATCTCAGTTCTCGTAGCAATCTCCAAAGCATGTGTGTTCACTTTCACTGTCTCCTTGGCCCCTTATTTCTGCTTTTAATATAGTGACATTTTATTTAGATTTTGGTCTGTATTCCAATCTATTAGGTTTTTTTGTTTTTGTTTTTGTTTTTTTTTTTCCCCCTTGGTGGTTTTTAAGCTTTCACTTGATGCTGGTTTCATCTCTCCACATGGAATTGTCTGAAAGAAAGTTTCTGCTGGAGTCTGGCTCCAGAGGGGTTCAGGTCCCAAAGACGAGTTGTGGAGTCGGTGAGGGAACGAGACTGACATCATCTGAGGGTGACTCAGGATAGCTTGGTGGTTATGGGGGGAAAAAACCACCTTTTTACTCCATTATTGCACAATAAATAGCTTAGCCACTAGTAATCTTGAAAGCAAGCAGACTTAATGATAACAAGATCATTTTAAACCTGATCACAGATCGTTTTTAACCTGTTTCAGCCCTATTTTTTTTTTGAACATCCAGAATGAACGAGGTCATCAATTTTATTACAGCGTTTTTCTTTGAGGCAAAAACAAGTTCAGCAAGCATCTAAACCCTCATTGTTCTCTAAGATTCAGTAACCTTAGAGACCACGTGTCCTTTTGCATCCCTTCCTGCAAGGTCTCAGGCTTTGTGGTCAGGAGGTGCCAGACATCGAGTCCTGCGAAACAAACCCAAAAGATCACGTTTCCTTCCTCCAGGGGCATGAGGCAGAGCTTGTACCAGGAAGCGTCGTAAGCATCGAGCCATTTCCTAATTGTGTCCCTGTGTGCCTTGGTCTTACAACATGGGCCTGTTCTCCTCGTAAGACTCCCAAAGGGAAGGTTCTAGCTTCTTACTCTGTTTCCATTGTGCCACCGCATCCTGATTGATTCCTTCAACGTATGCTCCTGTGTGTGGCAGACGGGGATCAAGCCAGTCTAGCTTCTTGACAGAATCTGCTTCTCGTGGGGCATACCAGGTCTTGCCATTCATCCTGTGAGCCTGGGCCCATTGTTTCTCCCGACCGTATGATGGTTTCATCCATAGGACCAGGTGTACGTAAGAGTTTCCGGCACCGTCTTTCAGTTAGCGAATCTGCAGCTTCTCTGTTCTTGGTACAAACCGAGGAGCACAGAGGGGATTCTTGGGCAGAAGTAGGCAGAGTTATCATGTTGTATGGTTCCACAGTGGCGGAGATTAGTTTCCAAAGATTTACTTTGTTTAGCAAGGCTGCTATTGTATACATTTAAAGCCTTTCCCAAAGCCCAGACAGAATTTCCTTTGGGAAAGAGGCATAAGGAAACTCCCATAATGCATAGCGAGAATCATCAAAATGAAAGTCAAAGGATGCACGTGTGTCTCTTTCTTGGCGAGGCTACGTTGGC
Organism: Rattus norvegicus; assembly: GCF_021556685.1. NCBI lineage: Eukaryota > Metazoa > Chordata > Mammalia > Rodentia > Muridae > Rattus > Rattus norvegicus. The sequence continues at coordinate 31,309,831 of NC_141539.1, read as the reverse complement.
ATTCAGTAGTGGTGATAGGTGCTGTCTCTCTGTGTCCTGTCCCCCAGCAGTCCTTATCCACTGTTTCCGAATGTGCTGCTGATTTCCCCTTGACTCAGTTTTTCCCCGAGGTGACTCGCAACTGGTGATTTTTCTATTTCTAGCTCTCTTCCTCTCATACATTCATTAACTGGTGTTCTTGTCTAAGGAGCTTCTGATTCACTCCCTACCCCGACTGTATTTGTTTAATGTCATTATGGACTCATGAATTTTCTTTTTATTGTTAAATGTTTAGATTTTTTTTCTTTTTCTTTTCTTTTCTTTTTTTTTTTTTTTAGACAGGGTTTCTATGTAGCCAAGGCTGAACTGGAACTATTATAAGGCCCAGACTGGCCTTGAACTCATAACTCTCCTACCTCAGCCTCCAGAATACTGGGATTTCAGACATCCATCACTGTGCATGACTTAGGTGTGTTTTAATATATTTTAAATTTTTATTTCATTTTATTTTATGTTTATATGTATGCATGTGTGTGCCTGCTTGTCTGAGTGTATGCCATGCGTGTACAGTGCTCCGGGCCACAGGAGGGCATTGGATCTCCTGAAGTTACAGGTGATCGTGAACTTCAGAGCAGCAAGAGCTCTTCACCCTCAGCCCCTCAATACTCACCCTTTATTCCACGCCCCCGACAACAACTTTTTTTGAGACAGGATTTCCTCGTGTCATCCTGGCTGTCCTGGAGCTCACTTTGTAGACCAGGCTGGCTTCAAACTCACAGAGATCTGCCCACCACAGCCTCCTGAAGGCTGGAACCAAAGGCATGTTCCAACATGCCCAGCTTCCCCTAATATATATTCATTCTCTCTCTCTCTCTCTCTCTCTCTCTCTCTCTCTCTCTCTCTCTCTCTCTCTCTCTCCCCCGCCCTCTGCTAACATTTTAAAAACAATTCTTCTCTCATATATTACATCGCAACCTCAGTTTCCCCTCCCCTTTCTCCTCCCTGTCCCTCTCCCCCTCCCCCAGATCTATCCCTCCTTTGTTTCCCTTCAGAAAAAAGCAGGCCTCCCAGGGATATCAACCGAACATAGCCCATCAAGTTACAACAAGACAAGGCACATCCCCTCATATTAGAGTCGGACAAGGCAGCTCAGTAGGAGAAAAAGCCCCCAGAGCAGGCAGGACTCAGAGACAGTCCCACCCCCCACTGGATATAGAATACATTCTCTCTCTTTTTCTTTTCTTTTCTTTTTTTTCCTGGAGCTGGGGATCGAACCCAGGACCTTGCGCTTGCGCTTGCTAGGCAAGCGCTCTACCACTGAGCCAAATCCCCAACCCCAGAATACATTCTCTCTCTCTCTCTCTCTCTTTTTTTTTTTCTTTTTTCTCTTTTTCGGAGCTGGGGACCGAACCCAGCGCTCTACCACTGAGCTAAATCCCCAACCCTACATTCTCTTAATACTTAATTTTCATTGTAAGCCTCAGAATCAGAACTTGTTCAAATTGACTCCCTTGGGCCTGGTCATATCCATACTTAAACATACTTCTGGTGTTTCTTTTTGGAAAAAAAAAAAAGAACAAAGAAAAACTACTTCTTATTTCTGGGCAGGGGGTGGCAGACACTTTTCATCTCTGTGCTTTGCTTACCGTCTTCTGAGTGTCACTCCATTACAGGGCCTGGATCTCTTCCTCACTGTGGATGTACCTGTGAGATAGTTTACCTGGCCTATCTCTTATTTGGGGCATTTGCTTATTTCAACATTTCTCCATTGCCCATAACAATGCAATCAATGCGAGTGTAGCCCAAGTGTTTCTTTGAGATAAATACCTAGAAATGTTGGCTCCCTGTCAAAGGGAAACGCCAGTGTCCCTATGTTAGATGCTGTACGGTTTTCTTCCATAAACTCTGTGCTGCCTTCCTTTTCCATAGCTGCCGGGCCACACAGCCTCCCAGAGACTTACTTTTCTTTCTTTCTTTTTTTTTTTTTTAAGGATTTATTTGTTATATATAAGAACACTGTAGCTGTCCTCAGACACACCAGAAGAGGGTGTCAGATCTCATTACAGATGGTCGTGAGCCACCATATGGTTGCTGAGATTTGAACTCAGGACCTCTGGAAGAGCAAGCAGTCAGTGCTCTTAACCACTGAGCCATCTCTCCAGTCCAAGACTTATTTTTCACTGTAAATTCAAAGCCATTCTTTATCCTTCCGTTTTTTGGCAGGTGCTAATTCACTTTCAAGGGTAGAAAAATTGCAACATTGTACATAGCCAGTCCAATGCAAACAAGACTTACTTAGACCAAGCATTTAGTAAACATTAAGGGCCTAATGACAAATACTCCTCTAGCAGACAAAGATGTCTGTTAAAGCCATTAAGATTGCCTGAAAATTGATAATCTCACATTTTTGTAATAACTCTAAAGTCCTAAAGTTTCTTTATATTAAACATGTACCAGAGGTCTAAAGGAATGACATATTGATAATAATGTAAGGCTGTATCTATTGATTTTTCTCTAAGGTGTGTCTCTGTAACTATGTCAGGAAAGTAAAGTTTTTTTCCTTTTATTAAAATTTAATTTTTTTTTACCTTATTCACTTTACATCTCCTCACTACCCTATTCCCAGTCACCCCCTCCTATCATCCTCCCCCTCTCCCCTTCTCCTCTGATCAGGTGGCCTCTAGAGGCTTTTGTCTAGCTTCTGGATTTTTGTCACCTCGATCAATGAGAAATTCAACTGTGGTGTAATTTTCATGTGTGCTACAGTATTTATTGACATTTTGAAGCAGTGAAACAGTACCCAGCCCTTCACACACACTATGCAAGAGCTCTGCTACTGAGCCACACCCCAGCCTGCATCTCTATTATGTGAGAAGCAGAGCCCTGTGTTCCTCTCTGTCCCCTCTCTGTTCTCCTCCACCTCCCTCCCTGCTCTCTTTTGCGTCTGCCTCCCGCTTTACCCCTCCTCTCAGTTGCCCTGGAACTCCCTGTGTCAAATCCATAGCGATAATTTCTGTGTGGGGATTACAGATGTCAGCCACCATACCCAGTTTTTTATTTATGTACTTATTTTATTTTTTATCGGATAGTTCTTATTTACATTTCAAATGTTATTCCCTTTCCCAGTTTCCCGTCCATAAGCCCCCTATCCCATTTCCCTCCTCTATAAGGGTGTTCCCCCTCCCCAACCAACCCCACTTCCTACCTCCTCACCCTGACGTTCCTATTCACTGGGGATCCAACCTTGGCAGGTCCAACAGCTTCTCCTCCCATTGGTGCCCAACATGGCCATCCTCTGTTACATATGCAGCTGGAGCCATGTGTCTGTCCATGTGTAGTCTTTGGGTGGTGGTTTAGTCCCTGGGAGCTCTGGTTGGTTGGCATTGTTGTTCTTATGGAGTTGCAACCCCTTTAGCTCCTTTAATCCTTTCTCTAACTCCTCCAATGGGGACTCCATTCTCAGTTCAATGGTTTGCTGCTAGCATTTGCTTCTCTATTTGACATGTCTGGCTGAGTCTCTCAGGAGACAGCTATATCAGGCTCCTGTCAGCGTGCACTTCTTGGCTTCATCAATATTGTCTAGGTTTGGTGACTGTATATATATGGGCTGTGTATTTATATATACATATACATATATATATATATATATATATGTATGCCCCAGGGGGGGCAGGGTCTGAATGGCCATTCCTTCAGTCTCTGCTTCAAACTTTGTCTCCATATCTCCTCCTATGAATATTTTTGTTCCCCCTTTTAAGAAGAACTGAAGCATCCACACTTTGGTCATCCTTCATCTTGAGCTTCATGTGGTCTGTGGATTGTATCTTGGGTAACTTGAGCTTTTGAGCTAATATCCCCTTATCAATGAGTGCATTCTATGTATTTTTTTTTTGTGACTGAGTTACCTCACTCAGAATGATATTTTCCAGTTCCATCCATTTGCCTATGAATTTCATGAAGTCATTGTTTTGATATGGAGTCATTGTGTAGATGTACCACATTTTCTGTATTCATTCCTCTGTTGAAGGGCATCTGGGTTCTTTCTAGCTTCTGGCTATTATAAGTAAGACTGTTATGAACATAGTGAAGCATGTGTCTTTGTGGTATGTTGGAGCATTGTTTGGGTATATGCCCAAGAGAGGTATAGCTGGGTCCTCAGGTAGTGCAATGTCCAATTTTCTAAGGAACCTCCAGAGTGGTTGTACCAGCTTGCAATCCCACCAAGCATGGAGGAGTGTTCCTCTTTCTCCACACCCTTGCCAGCATCTGTTGTCACCTGAGTTTTTGATCTTAGCCATTCTGACTGGTGTGATGTGGAATCTCAGGGATGTTTTGATTTGCATTTCCCTGATGACTAAGGTTGTTGAACAATTCTTCTTTTTTTTTTTTCTTTTCTTTTTTTAGGAGCTGGGGACCAAACCCAGGGTCTTGGGCTTGCTAGGCAAGTGCTCTCCCACTGAGCTAAATCCCCAACCCCCAAAGGCAGGGTTTTTTTTCTTTTTTTCAGAGCTGGGGACCAAACCCAGGGCCTTGCGCTTGCTAGGCAAGCGCTCTACCACTAAGCTAAATCCCCAGCCCTAAAATAGACTTTACAACTTTTATTTTGTCTTTTTTTTCCTTCCCTGGAGCTGAGGATCGAACCCAGGGCCTTGTGCTTGCTAGGCAAGTGCTCTACCACTGAGCTAAATCCCCAACCTTTGAACAATTCTTTAAGTATTTCTCAGATATTCACTATTCCTCAACTGAGAATTCTTTGTTTAGCTTTGTATCCCATTTTTAATAGGATTATTTGGCTCTCTGGAGTCTAACTTCTTGAGCTCCTTGTATATATTGGATATTAGCCCTCTATCAGATATAGAATTGATAAAGATCTTTTCCCAATCTGTTGGTTGCCATTTTGTCCTAACGACAGTGTCCTTTGCCTTACAGAAGCTTTGCGGTTTTATGAGGTCCTATTTGTCGATTCTTTTTTTTTTATTTATTTTTTTTTTTTGGTTCTTTTTTTTCGGAGCTGGGGACCGAACCCAGGGCCTTGCGCTTCCTAGGTAAGCGCTCTACCACTGAGCTAAATCCCCAGCCCCATATCTGTAGATTCTTGATCTTAGAGCATAAGGCATTGGTGTTTTGTTCAGAAAAATTTCCTCAGTGCCCATGTGTTCAAGGCTCTTCCCCACTATTTCTTCTATTAGTTTGAGTGTATCTGGTTTTATGTGGACCAGATGGGTTTTATGTTTTATCCCCTTGGACTTGAGCTTTGTACAGGGCAATAAGAATGGGTCAATTTGCATTCTTCTACATGCTGACTTCCAGTTGAACCAGCACCATTTGTTGAAAATGCTATCTTTCTTCCTTTAGATGGTTTTAGCTCTTTTGTCAAAGATCAAGTGACCATAGGTGTGTGGGTTCATTTATGGATCTTCAGTTCTCTTCCATTGATCTACCTGCCTGTCTCTGTACTAATACAATATAGTTTTTATCACTACTGCTTGAGGTCAGGGATGGTGATTCTCCCAGAAGTTCTTTATTGTTGAGGATAGTTTTTGCTATCCTGGGTTTTCTGTTATTCCAAATGAATTCGCAAATTGCTCTTTCTAACTCTATGAAGAATTGAGTTGGCATTTTGGTGGGGATTGCATTGAATTTGTAGATTGTTATTGGCACAATAACCATTTTACTATATTAATCCTGCCAATCCATGAGCATGATCTTTCTATCTTCTGAGATCTTCTTCAATTTCTTTCTTCAGAGACTTGAAGTTCTTGTCATACAGATCTTTCGCTTGCTTGGAGAGAGTCACATTGAAGTGTTTTATATTATTTGGGACTATTGTGAAGGGTGTCATTTCCCTAATTTCCTTCTCAGCCTGTTTATTCTTTGAGGAGAGGAAGGCTACTGATTTATTTGAGTTAATTTTATTCCTAGCCACTTTGCTGAAGTTGTTTATCAGGCTTAGTAGTTCTCTGGTGGAACTTTTGGGGTCACTTAAGTACACTATCATAGCATCTGCAAATAGTGATATTTTGATTTTTTGCTTTCCAATTTGTATCCCTTTGACCTCTTTTTGTTGTCCGATTGTTCTGGCTAGAACTTTGAGTACTATATTGAATAAGTAGGGAGAGAATGGGCAGCTTTGTCTAGTCCCTGATTTTAGTGGGATTGCTTCAAGTTTGTCTCCATTTAGTCTGATGTTGGCTACTGGTTTGCTGTATATTGCTTTTTATATTGTTTAGTTTTGGGCCTTAAATTCCTGATCTTTCCAAGACTTTTAACATGAAGGGGTGTTAACTTTTGTCAAATGCTTTCTCAGCATCTAATGAGATGATCATGTTTTTTTTTCCTTTGAGTTTGTTTACATAGTGGATTGTGTTGATGGATTTCTGTATATTGAACCATCCCTGCATCCCTGGGATGAAGCCTAGTTGATCATGGTGGATGATTGTTTTGATGTGTTCTTGAATTCAGTTTGTGAGAAATTTATTGGGTACTTTTGCATCAATATTCATAAGGGAAATTGGCCTGAAGTTCTCTTTCTTTGTTGGGTCTTTGTGTGGTTTAGGTATAAGCGTAATTGTGGCTTCATAGAAGGAGTTGGGTAGCGCTCCGTCTGTTTCTCTTTTGTGGAATAGTTTGGACACTATTGGTATGAGGTCTTCTATGAAGGTCTGATAGAATTCTGCACTAAACCCATCTGGACCTGGGCTTTTTTTGGTTGGGAGACTTTTAATGACTGCGTCTATTCTTTAGGAGTTATGGGACTATTTAGATGGTTTATCTGATCCTGATTTAACTTTGGTTTCTGATATCTGTCTAGAAAATTGTCCATTTCATACAGATTTTCCAGTTTTGTTGAATATAGGCTTTTGAGGCAGGATCTGATGATTTTTTGAATTTTCTTAGATTCTGTTGTTATGTCTCCCTTTTCATTTCTGATTTTGTTAATTTGGATACTGTCTCTGTACCCTCTGGTTAGTCTGGTTAAGGGTTGATCTATCTTGTTGATTTTCTCAAAGAACCAGCCCCTGTTTTTCTTGATTCTTTGCATAGTTCCTTTTGTTTCTACTTGGTTGATTTCAGCCCTGAGTTTGATTATTTCCTGCCTTCTACTCTTGAGTGCATTTGCTCCTTTTTGTTCTATAGCTTTTAGGCGTGCTGTCAAGCTGCTGATGTATGCTCTCTCCTGTTTCTTTCTGCAGGCACTCAGAGCTATGAGTTTTCCTCTTAGCACTGCTTTCATTGTGTCCTATAAGTTTGGGTATGTTGTACCTTCATTTTCATTAAATTCTAAAAGCTCTTTAATTTCTTTCTTTATTTCTTCCTTGACCAAGTTATCACTGAGTAGAATATTGCTCAACTTCCATGTATATGTGGACCTTCTGTTGTTATTGTTATTGAAGACCAGCCTTAGTCCGTGGTGGTCTGATAGGATTCATGGGATTATTTCAATTTTCTTTTTTTTTTTTTTTTTCCGGCGCTGGGGACCGAACCCAGGGCCTTGCGCTTCCTAGGCAAGCACTCTACCACTGAGCTAAATCCCCAACCCCTCAATTTTCTTATATCTGTTTAAACCTGTTTTGTGACTGATTATATGGTCAATTTTAGAGAAGGTACCATGAGGTGCTGAGAAGAAGGTATAATCTTTTGTTTTAGGATAAAATGTTCTATAAATGTCTGTTAAATCCATTTGGTTCATAACTTCTGTTAGTTTTTCTATGTCTCTGTTTAGTTTCTGTCCATTGATCTGCCCATTGATGAGAGTGGGGTGTTGAAATCTTCTACTATTATTGTGTGAGGTACAATGTGTGCTTTGAGTGTTAGTAAGGTTTCTTTTATGAATGTAAGTGCTCTTGCATTTGGAGCATAGATATTCAGGATTGAGAATCTTGGTGGATTTTTCCTTTGATGAATATCTCTTTTTTGATAACTTTTGGTTGAAAGTCGATTTTATTCAATATTAGAATGGCTACTCCAGCTTGTTTCTTGGGACCATTTGCTTGGAAAATTGTTTTTCAGCCTTTTACTCTGAGGTAGTATCTGTCTTTGTCTATGACATGTTTCCTGTATGCAGCAAAATACATACATATCCTCTTTACATATCCAGTCTGTTAGTCTATGTCTTTTTATTGGGGAATTGAGTCCATTGATGTTAAGAGATATTAAGCAATAGTGATTGTTGTTTCCTGTAATTTTTGTTGTTAGAGGTGGAATTATGCTGTGTGTCTCTCTTCGTTTGGTTATGTTGCAAGGAGATTACGTTCTTGCTTTTTCTAGGGTGTAGTTTCCCTCCTTGTGTTGGAGTTTTCCATCTATTATCCCTTGTAAGGCTGGATTTTTAGAAAGATAATTGTGTAAATTTGGTTTTGTCATGGATTATCTTGATTTCTCCATCTATGTTAATTGAGAGTTTTGCTGGCTATAGTAGCCTGAGCTGGCATTTGTGTTCTCTTAGGGTCTGTAACATCTGGCCAGAATCTTTTGGTTTTCATAGTCTCTGGTGATAAGTCTGGTATAATTCTTACATGTTATTTGACCTCTTTCCCTTACTGCTTTTAATTTTTTCTTTGTCTTTGTGTGTTTCGTTTTTTTAACTGTTATGTGACAGGAGGAGTTTCTTTCCTGTTCCAATCTATTTGGGGTTCTGTAGGCTTCTTGTATGTTTATGGGCATTTCTTTCTTTAGGTTAGGGAAGTTTTCTTCTATAATTTTGTTGAAGATATTTACTGGCCCTTTAAGTTGGGAGTCTTCATTCTCTTCTATACCTATTATTCTTAGGTTTAATCTTCTCTTTGTATCCTGGGTTTCCTGGATGTTTTGGGTTAGGAGCTTTTTGCATTTTACATTATCTTTGATGATTGTGTCAATGTTTTCTATGGTATCTTCTGTCCCTGAGATTCTCTCTTCAATCTCTTATATTCTCTTGGTGATGCTTGCATCTATGATTCCTGATCTCTTCCCTAGGTTTTCTATTTCCAGGGTTGTCTCCCTTTGTGCTTTCTTTATTGTTTCTATTTCCATTTTAAAATCCTGGATGGTTTTGTTCAATTCCTTCACCTGTTTGGCTGTGTTTTCCTATAATTCTTTAAGGAATTTTTGTGTTCCCTCTTTAAAGGCTTCTACTTGTTTACCTGTATTTCTTTAAGGGAATTATTTATGTCCTTCTTAAAGTCCTCTATCACCATGAGATGTGATTTTAAATCCAAATTTCATTTTTCTGGTGTGTTTGGATATCCAGTATTTGCTTTGGGGGAAGAACTAGGCTCTGATGATGCCCAGTAGTCTTGGTTTCTGTTGCTTATTTTCCTTCTCTTGCCTCTCACCATCAGGTTGTCTCTGGTGTTAGCTTGTCTTGCTGTCTCTGACAGTGGCTTGACCTTCCTGTAAGCCTGTGTGTCAGCACTCCTGTAGACCTGTTTTCTTTCAGCCAGATCTGGGAACAAAGAGCTGCTCTTGGGTTTGTGTGTCCTAAGGCCTCCAGAAGGACAGAAGGGTTGATCTTACCTCTGCTCTCAGGTGTGTCAGTGTTCCTGGAGACTGGCTTTTGGCTTAGGCACAGGCAGAAACCGGAAGGGTCCTGCCTCTGACTGCTACTAGGTTCCCATATCCAGAGGGCACTAGGCAGGTTCCTCTTGGGCCAGGAATGTGAGCAGAAGTGGAGGTCTCCCCTCAGCAATCAGGATTGTCCACACTTCTGAGTGTCCAGCTCTCTGCCCCACAGGATTTGGGTGCAGAGAGCTGTGGGAGTGGTTCAGCTCCAGGAGCAGGCAGAAACCGGAAGTCCATTCCCAGCCTTTGCATCCTTTTCTAACAGACCTTTAAGTCTTTTCTGACCCTTGACTTTGAGTTCTTTATGAAGCTGTTAGTGTTCTATATCTCATATATGTTGTAAATATATTCTTTTGACATTAATCTGCAAAAAAAAGTCTGATTTAATTTGTCTGATGTTGAAGTTGTCAGTCTCTGTTACCATTTGGGTCTTGAAGCACAGAAAGCACCCACACCAGTGCTGGTATGGCACCTGTGTGTTTCTTTTGCAATTCTTAGGAATTTTGTTTTCTTTTGTGTATGCAGTAAGGCATGAACCCATTTATATTTTCCTAAGCAACTATTTAATTTCCTTATTTAATTTTCTATTGCTATGACTAAGGTAACATAAAAGACAGCATTCAATTGGAGGACTGTTTACAGTTTCAGAGGTGTGGGCTTTTGAAACCTCAAAACCCACTCCTAGTGACACATCTCCAACAAAGCCACACCTCTTAATCCTTCCCAAACAGATCCACATTCAAGTGTATGGGGGTCATTCTCTTCAATCAACTACAACAGTTGTCTTAGTTTCATTTTTAAGTCTAGCTTGAGTGATTTAGGATGTTACATGTGCCATATACTCAAGTTCTGTGTGCTCTGATCCACAACAATACAGTGAGTTTGCATGTATTTTTGTAATGTGAGAAGCATCATTCTGGGTCTCTCTCTCTCTCTCTCTCTCTCTCTCTCTCTCTCTCTCTCTCTCTCTCTCTCTCTTCAAGACATGGTTTCTCTTTGTAGCTTTGGCTGTCTTGGAACTTGCTCTGTAAGCCAGGCTGGACTTGAGCTCAGAGATCTGCTGACGTCTGCCTCCCAAATACTGGCAGACATCTGCCATTGCCACCTGGCACTTTCTGGATTTCCTATTTTGTTTCACTGGTCTGTCTTTGATACGCTAATGCCATGAGCTTAATTACAGAGAGTTTTGCATGTTTAATATTTGGAAGGCCCAGTCCTCCATTAAATACTAAGACTTTCCTAGCAATAACTGCAGATTTATTTTTCTATTTGAACTTTAAAGTCAATCATGCAAAATTTAAAATGACTTTGTTAGTGATACTTATGGGATAAATGGCTAATAATATAACTCAGATTTAACTGGCTTCTTTCCTACAGGCGGTGTGATACATGGCATATAGCATCTGTCTCAGTTAGGGTTTCTAGTGCTGTGATAAAACACCATAACCATAGCAGCATCAGAGAGAAGTGTTTATCGAATCTCACAAGTCACAGGTCAAACTCCATTGGTGAGGGACGCCAGGCTAGAAATTAAAGCAGAAGCCATAGAGAAGGCAGGTCACTGGCTTGCTCTTCATGGAGTGCTGTTTGCTTTGCCTAAGAACTACTTGCCCAAGGATGGCACTTGACACAGGAGGGATCTTTTATGTCAATCATTAATCTAGAAAATACCCCACAGACATGCCTACAGCCCAGTCTGATGAGAACAATTACTCGACTCCCACTCCCTTTTCCTAGATGACACTGTGTCGAGTTGACAAAGAACCAACCAATCTGATATTTTCTTACTCAGCGTCTGTGTCATGTACTTATTAAATGTTTCAGTGAGCCAATGAGATGGCTCAGTGGGTAAAAAACACTTTCTGCATAAGCCTGGAAATCTGAGTTCAATCCCTGTTATCCATATGATGATGTTGGTGGTGGTGATGGTGGTGGTGATGTGATGGTGGTGGTGGTGGTGGTGGTGGTGGTGGTGGTGGTGGTGACGATGACGACGGTGACGGTGACAATGACGATGACGACAATGATGGTGATGATGAAACTTACTATATCTAGGTATGCTGCTGGGTACTTATAATCCTAGCACTTGGGAGGCTGAGACCAGACTGGACCACACAGTGAGCCTCTGTCTCAAAAAGCAACAAAAGGGTGGGGAGGTAAAATGGCTCAGTGAGTAAAGATGCTTGCCACCAAATCTGATCATCTGAGTTCAATCCCTAAGACCTAAGTGGTGGAAGGACAGACTGAACTCCCAATGGTTGTTGTCTGACTTCCACGTGTACTCTGTGTCACACAGGCATGCACAGAGATAAATACAATAAAAAGAAGATCTTTTAAAGATTTATTTAAGTTAGTATATATGTTGAGTACGCTGTCACTGTCTTCAGACACACCGGAAGAAGGCATCAGATCCCATTACAGATGGTTGTGAGCCACCATGTGGTTGCTGGGAATTGAACTCAGGACCTCTGGAAGAGCAGTCAGTGCTCTTAACTTCTGAGCCATTTCTCCAGCCCTAAGAAAATCTTTTGCAAATGAACAAAATAAGGCTGGAGAGATGTCTCAGTGGTGAAGAGCACTGACTGTTCTTCCAGAGGTCCTGAGTTCAATTCCCAGCATTCACATGGTGGCTCACAACTACCAATAATGGGATCCAATGCCCCTTTCTGGTGTGTCTGAAGACAGTGACAATGTACTCACATATATAAAATAAATAAATAAATAAATAAATAAATCTTTAAAAAAATGAACAAAACAGTTTCTAGCATTCACTCTTCCAAGGGTTTTTAATGGCAGTTTCGTACCATCAGAAGGACTGAGACTCTCAAATAGAATAAAGCCTCACCTCTGCCTTCAGGGAGACTAGCAGATAAGTGCCCAGTAATTTCCTCCTCCCACATCATAGAATCTGTGCATCCCCCAAGGGTCAAATAAAAACGTAGGGCTGGAGAGATGCCCTAGCAGTTAAGAGTACTTCTTGCTGTTCCAGAAGACCCAGGTTCAACCGGCAGCACCCACATAGCAGATAACAACAGTCACTAACCCCAGTTCCAAATAATCGGATACCCTCTTCTGGCCTCCAAGTTCACAACGTTCATGTGGTATCTAGACACACAGGCACGTTAAAAACACAATACCTTGTTTTTAAAAGTAAAGTAGAATGTTAAACCTGAAAATTTCTAGGAGAAAGACCAAGCCCACATTTGTCAAATTGAAACAAGCTTTATTAAATACTGTCCAGGAAGATGGATACCTGCTCCATCCATTCCTAGGGTTCCCAGAGATGACGTCAAGTTATGTTAATCAGATGCTTAAAAAGGCAAAACCCACACGGCCGTGTACATGCTGCCTTCATCCAATCAGGGACAAGCACACATTTTGATGTACTTCCTGTCTATGTACCTGCCACCTACCCGAGTCCAGGCACTTCCTACGCAGTTGGGGCAAGCAACCTTGTTTACTGAAGAGAAAATTGGTCGGTTATTAGCTTACAAAAACAGTCCCAGCGTTTCAGGAAGTTATCTGACCTTGGGCAACTGGGCTTTACGGGTTAAGTTTAGCCCTCACAAGAACAGAACAAAGAGTCTAAAACATTGTTAAAGTCTGGTCTCATCAAACAAACGATCTGGGTTCTGGTGTCTGATTCGCTACCACAGGCAGCTCTCCCGTTCGGTTTCTTTCCCAGCCTCTAACTTCCGGTTCCGGTGTGTTTGCATTTTAGAAGTTCCAGCGTGAGTTAAGCACCAAGTGGGTGTTGAATACAGTGAGTACTGGGGCCCATGTACTGCTGGGGAAGATCCTACAGAACCACATGCTGGACCTCCGCATCGCCAACTCCAAGCTCTTCTGGAGGGCGCTGGCCATGTTGCAGGTCAGAGCATGATGGGAGGACCCCAAATCTAGATGGCCACAGAAAGTATTTTTGCAAAGTTGGGGAGCGGTGTAGGGTCAGGGGCTGCTTTTTTTCCACAGGCATATCTTGGTATAACCTCTGGTCTGCATGTGTTCACACACAGCTATATTGATGGGGTCCCTGCAGGTGTCATATGGGGAAGCGAGTCACGTGAATAGCTATGAATGAAAACCCAGTGTAGCTTGGCACTGTCACCCTGGATCAGACTTCAGAGGCTCTAATGCAAGTGGTTCATTATGGGCGTATTTAGAACACAGTGCAGTTTCAGAAAAGGTTCCCAGGCAACAATCAGTCCAATTCCAGGTGCACAATAAAGCTTAAGGTGTGACTACATAGAAACTCTTTTACGAAGTATATGTGACCATGAGGGTGGGTTCTATAGCTAAAAGGCCTAGAATCTAGTGTGGTCTCTGAGCACAGAGATCAGCAGGCCATAAAGTACATATGACATCTTCCCTAAAGATGGTATTGATCTAGGGAGGGAAGACTCTGGGATAAACATTCTGGGGGATTTGGGTGAGGTCTGTTTCTATAGCAAAAGGTGAGGGAGGTCGGTCTCCACAGATAGCAAAAGGTCACCAGGCTGTTAACAAAATGCACTCTCAGCTTGCTGGATGGGATGCAGGTATTTGATCTTTAGCTCCTCCATTGAGGATTAACATTCCTGCTTCCCTTAGTGCTTTGGGTGAGTACAGGACCTCTGTGCCCCGGACCAGTTCATGAGTGTGAAACTATAACCTCCAGGTAACATTCTTTAAGTTTCAAGAATTCAACAGAAACTCAACTCTTCGCTGGGCAGTGGTGGTGCACGCCTTTAATCTCAACTCCAGAGGCAGAGGCAGGTGGATCTTTAAGTTCTAGGACAGCCAGGGCTACACGGAGAAAACATGTCTTTAACCAAACCAAACCAAACCAAACCAAACCAAACCAAAACAAAACAAAACAAAACAAAACAAAACAAAACAAAACAAAGACAAAGCAAAAAGAAATCCAACGTGTATTCCTCTAAGCCAAATGCTAGTCTAACATCCTGGCCATTAGCAACCTCAGTGGGAAGGAGTCTCTCTGTCCCGGGTGACTTGAGGAGTACCGGGCAGAGGGCTCTTATTGGCTTGTCTTGGGTCATGTGCACAACCTTGAACCAATCACTGCCCTCCAGGGGAAAGGATACTCTGTCAGCCTCCTTTGTGGGTCGTCAAGCCGACTTTGGGGTGGGATGGGAGATGGGCTTGATTATTTCTTACAGCCCCCAGAATGGAGACTAACAGTTATTCGGGGGGAAGGGAACGCTAATGCCAGAGAAGGGAGAAAACAGCTGCTGACCAGAGAGCATGGTGGATGGTCTTGAAAGTTGCTATCCTTGATCACTGACCTGTGGGGTTGTTGGGCACCAGTTGTAACTCTCACCAATTTCCTACTCATTATGGGCAAGTGATGGTTTACCACTAACTCCTTTAACCCAATTTTTCTTTATACCTCGTGATTATAGGACTGTCAGAAGGGACATTCTCTGTGGTGTCTACAGCCAGTCTTCAGGATTACAGCCCCCACTTTCTCATGTCACTTCCTTCTCCCGTGTCACTAGTCTCAGTTCTCCTTGGCATCTACCCTGACGCTGACCTCATTGTTTCTTCCACAGAGGTTCTCTGGACAGTCCAAGGCTCGCTGCATTGAGAGCCTCCTTCAAGCAATCCACTTTCCTCAACCACTGTCGGATGATGTCCGCGCCGCTCCCATCTCCTGCCACGTCCAGGTTGCCCACGAGAAGGAAAAGGTACCTTTCCCTGGCTGGCTGTTCAACAAATGCTTTTTGAGGATCTTAAGCGTCTTTGGAACTTTGTGTGACAACTGCGTTTACAAAGCTGCCACGTAGAGCTCCCATTTGGAGGGATGGGTGGATGGGGTAGGGGTGGGGTGAGGAGGTACGACTGTGACAGAAGCTACAGAGGCAAAAAAAAGATACCAACAAGGGGTCTTCTGTTTCGCCTTGGAGGGGCATCAAGAAAGAGGAAGAGAAGGACTCTTTGCATGGGAGTTTTCCAGCGTTGGTGGTGGTTTTTCTCTGCTCTCGACCGTACCTCTTTGTAGCCCAGATAACAACCTTATATACTTGTTTCCAACCTAACCCCTATGCCCAATTCTCTAGCTCCTCCAGGGTTCTTCCTCAAATGGCCGTACCTTTTCTTCAGCTCTCCCTGCTCCTCCCCACAGGTGATCCCCACAGCCTTGCTGAGCCTCCTACTCCGGTGCTCCATCTCTGAGGCTAAGGCACGCCTGTCTGCAGCTTCTTCAGTCTGTGAGGTTGTTAGGAGCGCCCTCTCTGGGCCGGGTCAGAAGCGCAGCACGCAAGCCCTTGAAGACCCTCCCGCCTGTGGGACCCTGAATTGATATTTCTAGAACCATGGAGGGGCAGAGTCTCCGTCCACTTCCAAGGGGACATGTGCCAGCAGTACACGCTGTGGGAAGAACTCAGTTTCGGGTGGGTGGGGCCTAACTGCCCAGAATTGGGGAAGAGCCCTGTTCTCAACCGGATTATTTCCATTTTTACTGGTGTCTTCTGAACTCAGAAATAAAACTAAATGTCTTGTTTTGGAACATAACCATGCAAACAAAAACAAAAACAACAAAAAACAAAACAACAACAACAACAAAAACAGTAATCAGACTCACTACACACAAACAAGGGAAGCAGGTACTTCAGGAGAGAAAGACAATGTCAATTAGATAAGATCTTTGGGGACCACATCTACTCAGAGACTAGAGAGACTAGACATCCTCTCTCTGTGTCTGCAAGAAAGAGTATAAGGAACTCTGGGAGTGCTGGGCACCCTTTGGTGGTAGAACCCAACAAACACTAGAAAGGTGTCTGCACTGCTTTAGACCGAAGCTGTCACTGGTTTTGGTAAATCAAAGGGGCCCTGATTCATCCCAGGTTCAGTCTTCAGGTGCTTGCAGCTAAGGCACTCACTGTTGAGATCTGGCTCCCCCTTGCGTCAGAGAAATAACCAATTAAAAGAGGCCCTGGGAGTTCCCCCATGGAGTTATGGGAAGTTTTTAGTGGCTAGAGTTATTTTGGGATATGACAAGGAGAGGTCAAGAATCAAGGAGAGGGGGTTGGGGATTTAGCTCAGCGGTAGAGCGCTTTCCTAGCAGGCGCAAGGCCCTGGGTTCGATCCCCAGCTCCAAAAAAAAAAAAAAAAAAAAAAAAAAAAGAGTCAAGGAGAGTTGTGGAACAAAGGAAGTTAAAGTGCGACAAATAAAATCCGAGAAATGTCTTCTGGCTTACAGTGGTTGTGCGGAGTGAGTAATGGAGAATCAGGTCTTTGCCCGGGGATTCTGGGCTCTAGGAAGAGCTAAAGAAGTTCAGAAACAATCGTGCTAGAACCGAGTAAGGGGTGGAGCGCATGTCTTCAATCCCTTCACGTGGGAGGATGCAGCAGGCAGAGTCTAGGGGGCAGGATGTGCATTGGAGGCTACATAGCAAGATTGCTCTCCTCAAAGGATTATTCAGAGACAAATGGGCTACAGTTTGCCTCCAGCACTATTTGGAGAAAGCAAACATCCAAGGGGATGAAAACGACTGGAGAATAGACCGCAGTGGTGCTGACACAAGAGCAGTGGTTTTGCGGCTGACCCAGAAGACTGTAGGACCGAAGAAGTTAAAAGGAAATGATCTCTAGGGTACCCAGTGGCTGGACCAAAACAGAGGGGACTTAGGATAGGAGACAGTTGGATATTGAGCACATTTGAAGTCTGATGTGTTCAAAATGGAACGACCGTGCTCCCAGATCAATCAGCAGCTATTTTTCATACTCAGGCCAGCTAGCATGGGTCTCGAATATATATGTTTAAAAGTCTGTAAGGGCAAGGAAGGGAGTTTAAACCAGGTAGGGGATGAAAATACCAACCTGGCTCCGTACATGGACTCAACAAACACAGCAAAAAGCACAGTATCCCATCTAAATTCAAGGCAGGATTTGTACACATGGTTAAATCTCAGTATTTCAAGAACAAACTTTGCGTATAGAATCTTATAATAGATATAAAACACTCCCTTCGTGGGAGAGGGAAGAATGGGGTCTCCATTTAGCTGGTGACCGAAGGCTACAGAGTGAGAGACACAGAAAATGAGCTCTGTTTTATAGGGTGCCCCGACCACAGTGATGTGAAGTGGAAACCTCTGGTTTATTTGGAAAGTCAGTTATGTCAGATGATGTTTTCCTGGGGCACACAGGTGCAAGGATGTCTTGCTAAAGTAGACAAGTGGATGAATGTTTTCTTGAGGCAGACATGTGGAAGGACCGGCGATGGAGTGTAAATATGTCCTCACAGACAGTTGGAGAGGAGCACTGAGCATTGGCGTGTTTTGCTCTGCCTTGTTATTCTTTTTTTTTTTGGTTCTTTTTTTTCGGAGCTGGGGACCGAACCCAGGGCCTTGCGCTTCCTAGGCAAGTGCTCTACCACTGAGCTAAATCCCTAACCCCCTGCCTTGTTATTCTTGTTTGCTAACAGTACACTTGTATTGACTCACCTCACATAGCACCATTGAGCTCAGCTTGTGGCAATGCCCACCGACCATTGAGAGAAACTCGCCAAAGAACTCATGAAGCTCCTGCGGCTTCTCGCTGCTTCTGCAGCCTCCCCTTGGGCCAGTGGCGAGCCTTGCAGTTTCTTCAGAATTGAACTACAGCTGCTGGTTCATATTTGGTGTTTGCTATGGGACTGAACTTCTGACGAGATTGAGCTCGCCCCCAAAGAACTATTGCTAAACAGGCCCACCCGCACCCCCATATCCTAATAACTTTGCTCTTCTACTACCTCTGGTGTGTGGTCAGCAAGAGGAGAAGTTGAATGCTTATTAAAATAAGCTGCAAAAAATGTATACTTAAATAATGAGGTCTGGGGGTTGGGGATTTAGCTCAGTGGTAGAGCGCTTGCCTAGCAACTGCAAGGCCCTGGGTTCGGTCCCAGCTCCGGAAAAAAAAAAAAAAGAGAGAAAGAAATAATGAGGTCTATCAAAAGCAAGCAGACAAGAAGAGCTCCCCACTGATTAGGCTGGGAAAACCGAGCAAGAAAGCGAATGATCGTATTGAGCCGTAACAAGAAGTACAATAAATACACATGCATCTATACCAATAAAAATGTGAACAAACCAAGTGTGGTGAGGGGGGTGGCAAATCTTTCTTACTCAAGAATTTGAAGTAGCGTGTGTTATGTTATTACTCCAGGAGATGGGACTTAATCATGCTAGCCCCGTACCTCTGATTGGACTTGATTTATAGGAAGTGAAGTATGAACACAGGAAAATGGTAACCTCAGGTAGAGAGATGTGGCATGCACTCTCTACAAATGGCCTGACACTAGTGTTACAAGTTGATAGTGTGCCCCTCTTGCTGTGCTGGAATAAGTAGGGTGGGTCGCTGATGGGCGTTCTCCATTCCTACGCTGCCCCAAACAGAGCCTCAATCTAAACGTAAAGAGAACATGACGGGACTCATATTTAGGGGTTTCTTTTCTTTTTTCTTTCTTTCTTTCTTTCTTTCTTTCTTTTTTTTTCTTTTTTCTTTTTTTTTTTTTTTTTGGTGTAGCGATGAAACACTTGCTTAGGACTCAGAGGACTCTGGGTTTGGTCTCCAGCAAGATGGCGCTCTAGATTGGATCCTGAACACTGGTGGGGAAATACGAGCTGCAAATGAAGGCTGGAGTTAAGAGTGAATGTACCAATGTTTTCATTTTATTGCGAAAGTGTTTGCGTAGCTCAAGCTGGCTTTGAATTTGCAATGTAGCCAAGGATGCCCTGTGGTTCTGGACCCTCCACCTCCTATTTAACCTCACGGTCCTGACAAGTGTAATGAAGTTATAGGAGATGTTAAGGGTGGGACTGGGGAGACAGCCCAATGGTTAGAGCACTGGCTGCTCTGGCAGAGGACTCGAGCTGAGTCCCAGCACCCACATGTCCTCTCACAACTGTGTCCAGTTCTGGGGGATGTGATGCTGTCCTCTGACTCTCTTGGGCATGCATGAGGTACACAAATGTACACGCAGGTGAAATATACTTGCACACTAAATAAGTTTTTTAAAAGGATATTAAAAATAGGTTAGAAAGGGTAAATGGGATTTACTGTACTCTTC
This sequence comes from Rattus norvegicus, assembly GCF_021556685.1. Classification (NCBI taxonomy): domain Eukaryota; kingdom Metazoa; phylum Chordata; class Mammalia; order Rodentia; family Muridae; genus Rattus; species Rattus norvegicus. The sequence continues at coordinate 31,290,267 of NC_141539.1, read as the reverse complement.
TTGCAGCTTTGGTGGTTACTCCAAAATAAAAAGTACAAGTTAACTTGGCAGTCCTAGGATAAGGTGTTCCTCTAAGGCTACTACTCCATTTCATGCATCTTAGGTCCACAGCAACTAGGAAATATGGAGACCTGTGGATTAGGAAAGTCTGTGAGGGTTCCCACTCCGACTATCCTCTCCTTGATCCCATTTGACTCTCTTTTCTTTTTTTTTTTTTTTTTTTTTTTTTTTGGTTCTTTTTTTCGGAGCTGGGGACCGAACCCAGGGCCTTGCGCTTCCTAGGTAAGCGCTCTACCACTGAGCTAAATCCCCAGCCCCTTGACTCTCTTTTCTAACCTGCAGTTTGAAATGTATGGCAGGGGACCTAATTCAAACTTGGCACAGTGGCCAGCTCCAAAGAAGATGTGAATCAGAACAGGCCATTTTGGAAGACTTCAAAACGTTTCCTCGTCACTTCTTCCTCAACGACACTTTGTCAAGCTGGACCCCAGAAAGTTCATAGATGGATTCTTCCCTGAGATCTGGGATATCAGGGTTCTCAGAGCCAGGGGCAGCCTCAGGGAAGGACAGTGGCTGGAATGCACAGTGACCGGCCTTACTTTGAAGTACCTATTGTGATGTCATATAGAGGAATTCTAGAGACAGAGACTCTTTAGTTGAGAGGGGCATGGGCTTGAGTAATGGAGCCAATTTGGGGGCTGGATATCCCACTGCCAGACCATCTCAGTCTTATTCTACTTAGTTTCTTGGTTTGTGGCACCTGGGTGTTGTTTTCTAGGTATCGGAGCCGGACACAGGTGGTAGCCAAGTCAGAGGTATGTGATAGCCACTCTCTCTGAAAACCCTCTTCTCTCTCTGCTGAACCCCCATAGGTTTGTATAAACGCTCAGCCTCTGGGCCATCTGAGGGAATGAGCAGAGGGTAGGGGGAAATAAGACAATGACCATGGATGTCTTAATTCCCTTCCAGAAGCTTTAGGCCAGGCATGGTGGTGCACACCTTTGATGTCAGCAATTGGGAGGCAGAGGCAGATCTCTTTGGGTTCAAAGTCATCCTGGTCCACCTAGTGAGTTCCAGGACAGCAAGGATTACTGTTTCAAAAAAGCCAAGAAGAGGGTTGGGGATTTAGCTCAGCGGTAGAGTGCTTGCCTAGCAAGCGCAAGGCCCTGGGTTCGGTCCCCAGCTCCGAAAAATAGAAAAAAAAAAGCCAAGAAGAGAAGAGGAAGAGGGAAGAAGAGAAAGAAGAGGAAGAAGAAAGAAGAGGAAAGAAGGAAAAAGGAGAGAAGGAAGGAGGGGAGAATAGGAAGAGGTGGAGGTGGTACTAGTAGTAGTAGCTTTAGGACCATACTATCAAGAAGATATTGAGGGAGAACATATGAAGAGATATTGAAGAGATGTTGCCTAGGAGCTAAGCTGAAGTGAGACATTCAGACTGACAGACATATAACATTTGGGGGAAAGACTGTGATAAGAGTTGAGAGAGATATTGTCCATCACATGGGAGGCAGAAGGCTGAGTGAGTTCATTTTGTGAAGAAAGATTTATGCTTATATGACAAGACAAAGAATGTCTTGGGACATTAATCGCAAGAGACAGCTTTGTGGGTGGGAATTTTTACTTCCAACAGAAGAGGAATTGTTTGCATACATGGTGTACGTGGTTAACGTTAGTAGGTCATGCCTCTTCTCTGAGTTTCCTCTGAGTAGAGCATGAGTGTCTGCCTCCCCCATAGTCCTGCCATCTTGCCCAGACTTGACACACCCACCTTTTTTATTTTAGTCATTCTAGTGAGTGCATGTTATCGCGTTGTGGTTTGTGTGCACCTCCCCCCCAATTCTCACACTTACTATCCATTTGGAAATTCTTGTAAAAACTGCCTGTTCAAGTCACCTGTGCACTTTTCAATTTGTGTGTGTGCATGTGCGCATGTGTGTATCTGCATGCATGTGTGAATGTGTGGATGCATTTGGCATTGTTCACATGTAGAGAGGTCAGAGAACAATTTTTTTTTTTTGGATTTGCTTCTCTTTACCTCTATGTGGGTTCTGAACTCATGTCACCAGGCTTGCACAGCAAGGTGCTGACCTGCTGAGCCACCTTCCTTGGGCTCTCTTAGTATATTTCTAATGGTTGGGTTGTTACTGCTTTACGTAGTGATTTGAAAGTCCTCATTGAGTATTACAGTCAGGAGTTCTCTGCTAGGTATAGATATTACATAGCACGTAGAAATCCTTCCTTTCATATTCACATCTAAGATTCAAATCAAATTACTTCCTGTGGATGATGTGAGGTGGGAATTGAAGTCTCCTCCAATTCTAGATATCTATTTAGTCTCTCTAGTAGAGCAGAGGGGTAAGATGAGTGAACCACTTAGATACAAACTTAACACACACTCATGCACACATGCAGGGAAAATACTCATACCCATAAAATAAACCCTTAAAAAATTAAAATAAAGAGACGGAGTCTCAGGGTCCATCACAAGCTGGCTTTGAAGTCACTATGTATCCCGGGTTGGCCTCAAATTCGTGACCATTCTGGGTCAGCTTGCTGCACCGATTCTAGTTGCATGCCATTGTACATGGCATCCATCCTGAAGTGCCAGGCTAATTGTTCCTTCAAGGCTTTGATTGAGATTCACATGGGATTTACAGTTCAGATGAAAGATTATTGACATACTAAGAAATGAGTCAATTCATAGATATCTTTGTTTCATTTATTTATTTCTCTCAGAATATATTAATCTTGTGTGTGTGTGTGTGTGTGTGTGTGTGTGTGTGTGTGTGTGATCTGTTTGTGCATTGCATCCTCCACCCCCCAGAATCCTCTTCCCATATAAGGTAAGAAAAGGTGGTCTGATGACTCGTCACTGACCTGTCATTCTGTTTCAACCCTTGCTACATTATTTTTAAGCAAACCACAGATAATTTCATGATAAATATTTTAGTACATATAGTTCAAGATCCTGCCTCCATTCTGCAAAGGGAAAAAAAGGAAAAGAAAAACGGATTAATCATAATATCATCATCACACCTAAAACTTAACAATAAAATTCAAACAGTTCCTTAATAACTCAAATACACATCAGTGTTTAAATTCCAAATGCAGTGACATGAATTACTATTTATCCAGACTCGATATCACATGTTGGGATTGTACTCCATGATTTTTGACTCTCCTCTAGTCTACAGATTCTCTCTTTTTTTTCTCCTATTTGTCCCATTTATGTACTGGAGAAAAGGGTCATTTCTCTAGATTTCACAGCCAACATTTTGTTGATCAAATACCCGTGCTGGGGCAGTACTAGTTGGACTTAGTGGATTATCTAAACACAAATAAAACATGAAGTTGGAGGGTGGACATTTGTGGGGGGTGTGGAAAAAACTGGAAGGAGAGGAGAGTATGATTATATTTTATTCTATACATGTACACGATTTTAATTAGGAAAAATTATAATATCCCTTCACATGATTTGACATATTCTGCTGCCTCTTGTACTTCCTGTGAGTTGGGATTTATCTGAAACTCTTGTAGAAACACATTTGTCAGGGAAGTGTAACCTTCAAGAGAGATTAACTCTGCTCTTTCTAGACTGGGTAAGTCTTGGAGGCATGGCGCCTCACTCTCTGAGGACTAGGTCAGTTGCCATAGGAGTTGGAATCCCTTTCTCTTACACACCATTCACTTGTTGTTCTGCTTCTTCTGTGAGCTGAAGCTATGCAGAGACCCCATCTAAAGCTAAGGACATGCTAGCACTAGGCTTAGACTTCCAGAACCACGAGGTCAAATAAACCTCTTTCCTTCATAAATGAGCCAATCACAAGTACATGAACATGAATCAGGAGGAAGTTGAATCTAAGATTTATCAGAATTTGTTTTCTGGTGGGGAGGGAGGCCATATTTCATAGATGGTGATAATCACCAGGAGGCACATAATGCCTGGCTCTGTGTGGCATTTTACTTTTATCTATCTACCTATCTAACTACTATCTGCTATCTATCTATCAATCTACTATCTATCTATTATCTTCTACCTACTATCTACCTACTACCTACTATCTACCTACTACCTACTATCTATCTACTATCTACTATATCTACCTATTATCTATCTATCTATCTATCTATCTATCTACTGTCTAGCATTTATCTATCTATCTATCTACTATCTACTATCTGTCTATATCTATCTACTATCTAACTTCTATCTATCTACCATCTACCTACTATCTATGTATTATCTATCTATCTATCTATCTCTATCTATCTCTATCTTTCTATCACCTATCTATTTACTATCTACTATCTGTCTACCTACTATATCTATATCTACCTATTATCTACTATCTATCTACTATCTATCGTTTATCATCTATATATCTGCTATTTATCTATCTATGTCTATCATCTACTATCTACTATCTATCTACCTACCTACTATCTATTTACTATCTATCATCTATCTGTTATCTATCTACTATCTATCATCTATTTTCTACCTACTATCATCTATCTACTATCTATGTATTATCTATCTATCTATCTATCTATCTATCTATCTATCTATCTATCTATCTATCTATCTATCTATCTATCTATCTATCTTTAGCACCATGGATGAAATCAAGGCTCTCATGTTTGCTAGGCAAGCAGGTCCACCACTGAACTACATTCCCAGGCCTGATAGGATATTATAAATGCTGTTTGCTAAATGATGCTGAAATCTGAAAATACAACAGATCCTTTCATATTGACCTGCTTAAAGGATCCTGCTAGGTTTGTCACTTTGACCTTTTTTTTCCTTTATTCTTTATTACTTCTTTCCCAATCCTTATGTTTTTTTTTTAAAACACAGTTTTTTAATTTTTTTTTCAGAGCTGGGGACCGAACCCAGGGCCTTGCGCTTGCTAGGCAAGCGCTCTACCACTGAGCTAAATCTCCAACCCCCAATCCTTATGTTTTTATTCTCCTTGCTTTCATGATTACAACTTTGGGTATGATTGATATTCAGGAGCTGTGGGCATCTGTCATCTTTTTTATTAAGTCAAGAAAAGTTTTCCATAATTCGCCAGGGTGTTTTTTTCTTTTTGTAGTTTTTCAAATGTTTTACTAAATCAAGAGAGTTTTAGCAAGAATTGATGTTAGTTTTTTTAAAAATTTGTTTTAAATTTTTAAAATTAACCTCTTTATACTGGGCGCTAAATATTAAGTCTATTCCTGTCTCTATTTAGATGGTCATATGCTATTTTCTTGTTTTTTTGATCTGTGTACTGAGTTACACGGGAATGTAAAATAAAACGTTAACTGTGAATTCCTAGGATATGTATAAACACATGTATAATGTTACTCCCAATATCCTTTTATTAGATTTATTAGATTCAGTTTGCTGATACTTTGTTTGGGATTTCTGCATCTATGTATGTGAAATATATTGACTGGTCAGGCCTTAATTAGATTTTAGAAAGAAGATTGTTCCAGCTTCCTCAATTAAAAATAGAAGTGAATCTACATTTGCATCTCATTGGTGAAACAGATGCCCTCAACGTTAATGGAGTTATAAGGGATTTTGAAGTTCTGTACTAAGAATCTGGAACAAAGACCAGATTGTTCTCTCTCTCTCTCTCTTTCTCTCTCTCTCTCTCTCTCTCTCTCTCTCTCTCTCTCACACACACACACACACACACACACTCTCACACACACACACACACACACACACACACACACACACACACACACACAAAGGAAGAGAAACTGAGGCTAAGAAATTGGCTCTCAAGGCTCCTCTGATATTCATAGACAAACTCAGTGTCATCATCCTGGGTCCAAAACTTGCAGGACAGGTCGGGCTAGGAAAATGGGTATACCTTTTGTGCTTCACTCCTGTGGAAGAATTCTCTTCTCTTCAGGGAGTTCTGGTCCCTGCTCTTGAAGCCTTCATCTGATTGGGTGATGCCCACTCACAGTATGGGAAGCAATCTGCTTTAAAGTGCACTGAATCTAAATGTTAATCATATGTAAGAATTACAGTCAGAGAAATGTTCTAGGCTAATATATGACCAAACAACTGGGTTCCATAGCTTAGCCAAGTCGACATAAGATTAACCATTACAACTCTTTCCTCTTGTTAAGGTTTATTTTTATTAATTTTAAAATTGTGTGTTTGTGTAATTGTATATGTGTGTAACTGTACGTAAAAATACAAGCGCAGGTGCCAGCAGAAGCCAGAAATGCTTGGATCTCCTTGGAGCTAGAACTACAGGCTATTGGGAGCCATCTGACATAGATGTTAGGAACTGAACTCAGGTCCTATGCAAAAGCAGTATGTGCTGTTAACTGCTGAACTATCTCCCCATGACTCCTCTTCCTCCCCTCCTCCTCCTCCTCCCCCTTTCTCCTTTTCCTCCTCCTCTTTCTCCTCCTCCTTTCTCCTTTTCCTCCTCTTCCTCCTCTCCTTCTCTTCCTCCTCTCCTTCTCTTCCTCCTCTCCTTCTCTTCCTCCTCTCCTTTCTCCTTTTCCTCCTCTCCTCCTCTTCTTCCTCCTCCTTTCTCCTCCTTCTCTTCTTCCTATCCTCCTCTTTCTTCTCCTTTCTCCTCCTTCTTATCCCTCTCCTCCTCCTCTTCCTCCCCCTTTTCTTCCTCCTCTTCCTCCTCCTCCCCACCTCCTCCATTTGTAAAGAGTTTCATAATTTTAAATATGATATGAAGTTAAGGCCCAACTTCATCAGTTTACATGTGGTCTTCCATTTTTTAAAGCTTTTTTTTGCATTGAATGGTCATGGTGCCTGTGTAGAGAATCAGCTGATTTTCAGTGTTAGATTCCATTAGCCCTAGAGGTCGGTTCCTATGCCAGTCCCACAACTGTTTTTGATTACTGTGGCTTTGTACAGTTTTAAAATCAGAAACTGAGTCTTTTAAATGTTATTTTTCAAGATTTCTTTTCTCCTGACAGAACTTTGTGATTCCTTTAAACTTTTAGGACAGGGGTCTCATTTCTGCAAGAAAGGCCACTGGGGTTTGGGTAGGGACAATACAGCCTCCCTACAGAATCTAGAGAGTTGCTCTGATAATGTTGCCATTTTAGCATCAAACCTTCCATTCACGAAGAAGGGATGTCTTATTTACTACTTAGTTTCTACAATGTCTTGTAGTTTTGCATCTCATGCCATAGCTACCTCCCAGTAACCCCACCTACTAACTGTTACCTTGTGGTTAGGAATACAGCATATCAAGTCGGGGGATAATATTGGCCCCAAGGCACGCTGAAGGAAGTTGCCTGGTATTTCTGATTTGTTGAGTGCCTTTTTTTTAAAAAAAAAAAACCAAACCATGAATAGATGTTGGGTTTTTTTCCTGCACCATTGATAAGACCATGCAGTTCTCTGCTTTGTTGTAATTGTGGTTTAATGTGTTGGTCATTGTGTTATGTTCAGACAATCATGTGTTATTCTAACTGCACTGTGTATATCTACTGCATATGGTACTGTTACAGGAGAGCATTTTCAGATGCTATAGCTGTTCACTGAGCACATTGCCCCATTCGTCCCCACTTTGTTCCTCCTCTGCCTCCCCCTTGGTTTCATTTACTCTCCCAGGGAATTTCATTTCTTCTTTAATGGCATGTTTACATATGTGATCTTATGCAGCTCTATAAAATCTAGGAATTACAGGGGTTGGGGATTTAGCTCAGTGGTAGAGCACTTGCCTAGCAAGTGCAAGGCCCTGTGTTCGGTCCTCAGCTCCTAAAAAAAGAAAAAAAAATCTAGGAATAACAAATGAGAAAAATCCTTTGATGTTGGTCTTTCTGAGCCGGCTTATTTTGCTTAATATGAGCTTCAGTTGCATCCCTTTCCCTGAAAACTGTGTAATGTTGTTCTTTTTCGTGACAGAAAGTATGCACACATACTTAAGATCCGTTCCTCCACTGCTGTGACCTAGGTCGCTCCCATAACGTAGTTATGAAGAGCTGCAGTAAATGCTGATGTACAAGTGTCTCTGTCATATCAAACATCCACACATCCACTGAATAAATCCAAAATAGTTATAATCATCATCATTCTGTAAGTTCTAGCCAGACCAAATTAGGGGTACTGTGTTTATGCTTGATGAAAAGTTTCGTTTGACATTAATTTTTTGAGTAGTTTCCCTGTCTAAGTCTAGATAGGCAGTCATTTTCTTTCAGCACATTAAAGAATTTTATTGTTTTCTGGTGCCCAGTATTTCTTTTTTTTTTTTTTTTGCTTCTTTTTTTCGGAGCTGGGGACTGAACCCAGGGCTTTGCGCTTCCTAGGCAAGCGCTCTACCACTGAGCTAAATCCCCAACCCCCCAGTATTTCTAATAACACACCAGTTCTTTGCCTTCTGCTCATTTGGATATGATAACTCTCTTATTCGGGGAAGGTTTTAGAACTCTCTTCTGTACTTGGCAGTTTTGAATGTACTTAATTCAGCTATTTTTTTTTTCTGGGCTTCTGCTGTCATAACACTGACATATCAATGTTTCTCAGTTCTCACAACTTCCTAGTTATTAAGTCAAAGAACAGACTGCTTCAGAGGCCTTTATAGGGATGAGGAGATACGTCAGTTGGTAAAGTACTTGCTTGCTTTGCAAGCACAAGGACCTGACTTTGCTCCCTAAAATTATGTAAGAGATCTGTGTTCGGTTGCACATGCTTGTAATCCCAGCACCAGGGGTAGAGGGTAGAGACAGGTAATTCCCTGCCCAGCCAATTTAGACTCCCTGACAACCCCCAGACCAATAGTGACTTTGTCTCAAAAAGAAAAAAGAAAAAACAACAATGTGGGCGGCACCTGAGGAATGACACCTGAGGTTGACTTGGACCTTCGTGTACACATGTCCCATAAGCAGGCACACCCTTGCACACACACATATCCTAACATGTACATGCACACACAAATGTAAAAATGAGCAGGTTTTACACTCATGGAAAATCAAGCAGAAAGTGCTGGGTTCCCATATATTTCAATGTTACTAATCTGCAAGTCATGTTTTGCCACATTCCCCATCCCCCTTTCATCCCGGAGTTCTCATTACTGTATCTCCTATGTTTCTTGGCTCTGTTTTACCTCTCCTTTCTACACACCATTCTTCAGATCATTCACCCCACGGAAATTCTAAATTGAATAGGAGAGATTTTTTTTTTGAAATGTGCATTTCATTCAGTAGCCCAGGCTAGCTGGGAACTTACTAGATATCCTAAGCTGGCTCTGAACTCATCGTAATCCTTTTATGTCAGCTTCCAGAGTGGAGCATTTACAGACATGCACCGCCACAACCTGGCTTTGTAGTGGGTTTGAAGCCTAAGAGTTCTACCAAAGTATTCCCTTTATCTTTAATGATGGCACTATCAATCCAGATAGTGCCATCCAGATAAACTTGCAGGCGTGCCGGTGGGGGAGCTTCTAGACTGGGCTCACTGAGGTGGGAAGTCCCACCCTAACCGTGAGCGCATGGCTCCATGGACTTGGAGCATTAGAAGTAAGGAATAGAAGCTGTGAACCACACGATCAGCCTGCAGTTAGCGGTTTCTGGGGACACCCCTTTAGTTTTTACACTTTTCAGTGTGAAGGCAAATTTCCTAGTGTTCCCCAAGGGCTAGAAGTAAATGGTAAATTTGTCATCTGGAGCTTCTAAGTGAGAATGTCCAGGTGTCTTCTGCTGGATCGAAAACATTATGGCTCAGTGGTTAAGAGTGCTTGCTGCCCTTGAGGACCCAGGTTCAATTCCCAGCACTCACATGGTGGCTCACAACCATTTGTACATCTTGTTCCAGGAGATCTAACACCCTCTTCTGGACTCAGAGAGCACCAAGCATTAAGAGTGGCACGCAGACAAACAAGCAAATACTCACACACAGGAAAAATGTTATTAACAGATACTCAAGCATACTTATGAAACATAACAGTTTGCTTTATGCATTGTGTAATAATTAAATCAAGCTAGTTAACTTATTTTTCACTTCAGATTTTTTTCACGTATGTGGTGAGGAATTTAAGATCAATTCCTTTAGTAATTATGGTTTTCAAAAAAAAAAGTTTTCTTGGGGTTGGGGATTTAGCTCAGTGGTAGAGTGCTTGCCTAGGAAGCGCAAGGCCCTGGGTTCGGTCCCCAGCTCTGAAAAAAAGAACCAAAAAAAAAAAAAAGTTTTCTTTAGGTAGTTCATTGTCTAAGGTGGTAAAGATTTTTTCTTTTATATTTTGTCTGTTGTAGTTTTTCACATTTGAATTCTTTAAAATTTACATTATTTTTTGCATCTGAATTCTTTATTCATTTGTCTTTTTTTTTTTTTTTTTGTTGGTTCTTTTTTTCGGAGCTGGGGACCGAACCCAGGGCCTTGCGCTTCCTAGGCAAGCGCTCTACCACTGAGCTAAATCCCCAACCCCTCATTTGGTTCTTTTTGAGGCAGGTTTTTTCTGTGTAAGTTCTGGCTGTCCTGGAACTCATTTTGTAGACCAGAGTGGCCTCGAACACAGAGATCTGCATGCCTCTGCTTTCTGAGGGCTGGAATTAAAGGCGTGTGCCACAACTGTCTGACCTCATTTAAATCCTTTTAAATTAAGGTTTATTTTTACTTTACGTGTATGAGCTTTTTGCCTGTCTTTGGGCATTGCAACACATGATGTCTGGTGACTCCAGAGGTCATAAGAGAGCATCAGATCCTGTGAAGCTGGAGATACGGCTATAAGCCACCATATGGGTGCCCGGAACCAAACCTGGGTCCTCTGCAAGAGCGGAGTCAGTGTTCTTGACTGTTGAACATCTCTCCAGGCCCCTCACATTTGAATTATTTTTTTTCTAAATTTTACACTCCAGATTTTATTCCCCTCCCAGTCTACCCTCTGACTATTCCACATCCCATACCTGCCCCCCAACCCCTACCTCCACCCCTGCACCCCACCAGACCTCTGAACTTCCTAGGGCCTCCAGTCTCTTGAGGGTCAGGTGTGCACAAAAGACCACTTGCTGGGTCTTTTGGGGGGCGGTCATGATAGGTCCCTTTTTGTGAGTGCCCCCATAGCCTCAGTAATGGTGTCAGGTCTTGGGCCCTCCCCCTTGAGCTGGATCCCATTTTGGTCTTGTCCCTGGACCTTCTTTTCCTCAGGCTCCTCTCCATTTCCATCCCTGCATTTCTTTCAGACAGGAAGAATTATGGGCCAGAGTTTTAACTGTGGGATAGCAACCCCATTCCACACTTGATGCCCTGTCTTTCTGCTGGAGGTAGGCTCAACAAGTTCCCTTTCCCCACTGTAAGGCCTTTCATCCCCCCCCCCCCCCCCCCCCGCTTCCTTTTGAACCTGAGAGTCTCTCACTTCCCAGGTCTCTGGTACATTCTCGAGGGTCCTCCCAACCTCCTTCCTCCCGTGGTCGCCTGTTTTCATTCTTTCTGCTGGCCTTCAGGGCTTTAGTCCTTTTCCTCCACCCAGTACCAGATCATGTTCCCCCCTCTCTCCCCATCCCCATTCCCTTTCCCTTCCCTGTCCCTCCTTCCTTCTCTTCCCTCCGCATCCCCTTGTGGTCGCTTCCCCTGCCACCATGGCGATGACAGCAAAGAATAATGAGAAAAACATTTGAATTCTTAAGGGGTGATTCACGTGGTCGCATCCGCAGTAAAGAAGCAGAGAGCAGTCAGCAGAGGGCAGTCACAGTTCCAGCTGCTGCTCACTTCTCTTTTCCTAAGGACACAGTCTAGGATCCCAGACTTAGAATGGCGCCACACAGAGGCACCTCAGGACAGTTAGCCAGACAATTCCCTACAGGCATGCTCAGAGGCTCATCTCCAGATGATTCTAGACTTTTGTCAAGTTGACGTATGTCATCACGGCAGTGGGATTGTTTTCTTGTTGCTATGCGGAGCTCTCTTCGATTAAGCTGTCAAATGTAAGGGAACTCGCTTCAGAGCTCGGTGTTTTGTTTTGTTTTGTTTTGTTTTGTTTTGTTTTGTTTTGTTTCGTTTCGAGACAGGCTCTCTCTTTGTAGCCCTGGTGTCCTGGAGTCAGGCTAGTCTTCAATGCACAGAAATCCTCTACCTACTGATATTTCAGAGCCTTTTTAAAAGCATTTCTTTCTTTCTTTTTTTTTTTTTTTTCCGGAGCTGGGGACCGAACCCAGGGCCTTGTGCTTGCTAGGCAAGCGCTCTACCACTGATCTAAATCCCCAACCCCTTTAAAAGCATTTTAATCCTACCTGCCTGTTCCTGTTATTAACAATGGTTTTGTAGCTGTTTTAGTGCTGCAAGCCTCTCCCTCTCTTCTTGATCTCCAATAAGAATGCCTCAGTGTAGAATTTAACTTGGGGAGGACTGACGTTTTTGATATTAAAATCATCCCAGCCAAGAGTCTGAAATATCTGTCCAATTAGGCAGATCATGTATCTCCTGTGTTAAGTGTTTATGGTTTTATATAGGAAGGTCTTCTATATTATTATTCAATACTTTGATAATTTATAATTTGTATCAATATAAAGAATATATATATACAGCTTGATAGTGTTTGCCTGGAATTTCAGTGTTTGGGAGGCAGAGGCAGGAAGATCAGGGTCATCTTCACATACTTAGCAAACTCGAGGCCAGGGTTCATATTTATCTTTAGTCTCAGTATGCCACATAATAATCTAGAGCTTAGTTTGTTTTAAGAACACTTAATAACATCTTGCTGGCTCCTTATAATACTTAATAAAATTAGAGCAGGGCCCCAGACCTTAGCACAGCTGACTCCATGATGGAAGAGACATTCAGGCTGTAAAACTCGGCACACAGACAGCACCACCTGCCAAAACTAAAACAGAGGCCTTATCCACCAAGTCCACAGTCCTGGGACTAGCCTTGCTTTGTGGCTTCTGCCTCTGGCTAGTTGTTCTTGATAACTGAAGTAGGTCAACCCAGAACATGGTTTTGGTGCTCGAAAGGTCATCCTAAAAAAGGCTTGGGATCCCGAACATCTACTGTGGTTCCCGGCTGATAAAGACTTTCTGTTGGCTTAAAGCCATGTCCATCCAGTCTTCTCTGGTGAACACCCCACAACAAAAATTACAGTATGCTGTTTTCAGTGATGTCTTACTTCCTTATAACGTTCTTTTTCACCCAGAAATCAGCTGACTCTTTGAGGTCTAGCACAAATAGAAATTTATAGAGTAATTTTTCCATTCTGTCTAAGGAAATTAATTCAAGGTCTTCTGAGTTCACCGATACGTTTTTATTGCATTCACCACATTTTAAAAAAAGTGTGTGTGTGTGTGTGTGTGTGTGTGTGTGTGTGTGTGTGTGTGTGTTCATGTGTGCATGTGTCATGGGACATCCAGAAGTAGAAGACAACCTGCGAGAGTCAGTTCTTTCCGTCTACCTTGAAGGTCATAGGAGTGAAATGTAGGTTGCCAAGGCTTGGTAAGAGGCACCTTTACCCACCAGGCCGTTTTGCTGGTTCCCACGTGGTATCTTAACAATTTCCTTACTAATGCATGTCTCTGGAGTACAGGGTTCATATTTATCTTTACTCTCAGTATGCCACATAATAGTCTAGAGCTTAGTTTGTTTTAAGAACATGTAATAACATGTATGTATGTGTGCATGCGTGCACGTGGAGGTAAAGGAGACAACCCGTGAAAACTGCTTCTCTCCTTTTACCACGTAAGCTGCAGAGATGGAACCCACATTCTCAGGCACCTTTGCCTACAGAGCCATCTTGCTGGCTCCTTATTATACTTAATAAATTTTTCACAGATAAATAAATTAGTAACTAATAATAGGATTATAGAAGACAGCTGAGTTGATAACAGGATATAAAACGTATCAATAGCCCATAGGTAAGATGAGATGCATTGTCAATAAAATCTCCAGTCTATAACATAAACCTAACTTTCTTGTTTCTTTCTTTCTTTCTTTTTTTTTTTTTGTCTGTGTTTCCCTAGGCTTCAAAGCAACATATTCTTGAACAGATGGAGAAACTCACAGGTCAGAATGACTCTATCCCTTCTTGTTAGCTCAAGGCTGATGACAGATCAGTTGTGTTTCTGCTTTAAGACTCTGGTCTTTGATTGCATGAGGAAGAAAGTTAAAAAAAAAAGAGGGTATGACTGGAGCAGAGCCATCTTTCTAACATCTTTACTTCCAAAGTCACGCAAACAGCCCCAGAACTCCTCAACGGTCCCTTTCCCCTTGCTTCTGTGTCCCGTGTGTTTTCATGGAAAGCCCAAAGTATGGGAAAGAAACTTGGTGGGTCAGGAGAATACAAAGAATAACTACCAAGAGTTTGACAAGGGAGGTCTGTTACCTTCATTTCTCTAGTATGGATCCGGGGTAGACATCTTTAAAGGAAAAGATATAGCAGGATCTCTGTGTCTCCCACTGCTACGTTCCCATCCCCATGCTTCTAATGGGGACACTTCTGGTCCATGACGAAGACAGCAGAGAGCATGGACTTTTTGAACATTGGTAGCTGTGCTGGGCCACTAATTGGCTTCGTGACAGGCATGACTCCATCTTTGCCCTCGTGATTGTTAAATGAAGGAGCTTCTGTTAGATGCTATCAGTAGTTACCGTGCTAAAGAGATTCTTTACTCCTGTTCCCAGTTTCACAATTCGAAGACTCCAGGATGAACTTTATGGAAAATGATCTGACATGGTAAGCAGAGTCTGCCTTCAGACTGCCCTACTGACTGTTTCAGGTCAACTTGATACAAGCGAGTGCCATTTTGGAAGAGGAAACCTCAATTGCTCCTTCCAGATTGCCCTGTGGGCAAGCCTGTGGGGCATTTCCTTAATTGATGATTGATGTGGGGATGTCACTGTGGGTGGTGCGACCCCAGGCTGGTGGTCACAGGGTGTGCAAGCCATGAAAGCAAGCCAGCAAGCAGAGTTCCTCCATGGCCTCTGTGTCAGCTCCTGCCTCACTGATTCTGCCCTGAGTTCCTAACCTGACTTCCCTCTGTCATGGAGTAGGATTTGAAAATTGGAAGGTGGAAACAAACCCTTTACCCCCAAGCAGTTTATGGTCATGCTTCATCACAATAGAAACCCTAACTAAGGGATCACCTTAACTGTAAGAGCTAGAAGAATAAAATATATGGTATTTCCCCCTCATTTACTATGATAGCCATTGTCTCTTTCCTAAATTAACTTCCTATTCTTATTGGTTAGATTTCTAGTGCTTTGCTATCACTTCAGTCCCACTGACCTACTCTGTTGTGTCCAGTGTTTCAGGACTTCCTATGGGCTGGACCCAGGAGTATATATTATGGTCAATAGACAAGAGCCTTCAGCAGATCTTCCAACATCTGGAAAATGCAAGGTCAGGAAGATGAGTTCTGCTTAGGGGGTAGAGATGTATTTAAAATAAAAGAAAGGAAGGAAGAAGAGTGAAGGGGGAGGGAAAAGAAAAAAATTGAGTTGCAAACTATTTTTTCTGAGATTTATTTCTATTTTATGTGTGTGAGTGTTTTGCATGTACGTATGTTTGTGCACCACATGCCTGCCTGGTACCCACAGAGGGCAGAAGAGGGTATGTGATTCCCTGGTACTGGGGTTACTGATGTTTGTGAACCACTCTGTGGGTGCTGAGGATCAAACTCCAGTCACTGCTCTTAGCTACTGACCCATCTCTCTAACCCCAAAAGCAGTGAGGTTGGTTTTTTTTTTTAGTTAAAAATACATTTATTTATTTTTAACTATTTGTGTGTGTGTGTGTGTGTGTGTGTGTGTGTGTGTGTGTGCACATGTGTGCCACATGTATGTGGAGGTCAGAGGGCAAGCCACAGAGTCAGTCCTCTTTTAGCATGTAGATCTTAGGGACTGAACTGAACTCAGGTCATCCAGCTTAATGGCAAGTTTAATGAGAGCACGAGCACTTGTGTGTGTGTGTGTGTGTGTGTGTGTGTGTGTGTGTGTGTGTGTGTGTGTGTGTAAAACTTAGGTGTCATTCCTTGGATCCATCCACCATGTTTTTTTGAAGTAAAGTATCTCAGTGGGACTCATGAATTAACCCTGACTGGCCAGTGAGCCCAGGGATGTGCTTGTCTCTGCTTCTCCAGCACTGAGTACCACGTACTTTTATTATTGCCTGTGCTTTGGGGTAGGGCTCAGTTCTCTATTTGTTGGGCACGCACTTCACTGACTCCTCCACCTCGCTCCTGGTAGAGGGATTCTTTACAGAAATAACTGATTCTTGTGAATACAACCCATTTTTTCACCCTCACCTTCCTTAGTCCAAAAATATTTTGGACTTGAAATGACCACTCTTTTTTTTTTTTTTTTTTTGGTTCTTTTTTCGGAGCTGGGGACCGAACCCAGGGCCTTGCGCTTCCTAGGCAAGCGCTCTACCACTGAGCTAAATCCCCAACCCCGACTACTCTCTTTCTTTTTCCTAATTTTCCCACTACTGATTCCAAAGAAAATGGAAAAAAAAATAAGTTCTCTTTGTTTTTCAGCTCAACGCTTATGGAACTGGGTTTACCAGAATCCCATGAAGCGTCTTCCTCCTCCATCTCTGACACTATGGCTCGGGAGCTTGCCTCACCTTGCTGTTACTGTGAAAAGGGGAAATGTTCTACTGACTACAGCATATCCTCTGAATCCTCCAACCATAGCTCGATCCTGTCTTGCCTTCCGATCTTTTCTGAAAGAACAACTTGGCAAAGCCAGAGACATGGTGTCCCTGATTCCTCAGAAAAGGAATTGCCTGTGTCCGGGAGCCAAAGCACACCAGTGCCTACCTTTCAGCTGATGGATACTAAGAAGTCAGATCTTTTCCAGAATTTTGCAGTCATCCCTCCCGTACAAGCTCAAAGCTCTTTTATTAGCTCTATTTTACAATCCCTAGATCCTTGCAAACAAGAGAAAACAGAAGATAAGAGAAAGAATCATTTGCTATCAGGTCATGGGTCAAGTTCTGTTTTGAACGAGAGACTGGGACCCTTCATCTGGGCTCCACTCCGGGTCTCTCCTTTAGTCAGAGGAGAGCTGGAAGGACATATATCTCAGAAGGTTTCTACTCTGAAGAAACAAGTGGTACCTCTGCCCGTGAAGAAATCATGGGACATACTCAATCATCTGATGGATGCTCAAGGAGTTCCTAAACAAAAAATCCCCAAGACTCAGTTACCTCCACCCACCCCCCAGAGAACTGAGCCAAATACCTACAGATCTTCAGATGTTCCATCAATTCATCTCCATGTGAACATTGGGGTGAATTCTGAAGTAAATAGGACAGAAGCAAGAATGTCAAAGTCACTTACCTCCAACAAGCAGTTAGAATCTAAGAATGACCACCAAATCATTAGATACAATCCTTTAGTTATATCAATGGACACGCCGTCTTCCAGAAATTTAGAAATTAATGCAGTTCAGGAAGAAACCACTTTAGTAGAAAAGGATCCAAAGCCCGTGTTAGAGCTAAATATAGAACAGAGGGTCATAGGTCTTCCAGAAGAAAGGATACCTTTACATAAGGCACAAGAAACTAATGTGGGGCTGACACCCAAGGTACCATGTTCAGCCGCAGACAGCATAAAGGTCACTCCAATGGCATTGCTTCAGGTTATGGGTTCAATGGGAATGATCCCAGATTCACATTCAGAGGTAATAGACTCTGTGGGGAAGACGAAAGATAAGACTGACTTACCACAGCCACCAAACCAAGCTGAAACAGTGAATATGCCTCCGGAGACATCATATCCGGTAATCGAGTCAATAAAAGTAGCAAGTCCTCAGCGCGAAACGAGTGAATCAGAGAGTATGACCTCAAGACTACATCAAATCACAGACAACACAAAAGTGACTCCTGTAGCATTGTTTCATGTCTTGGATTCTAGGGCGCTGATTAATGAATTATGTTCGCGTGTCATAGAATCAGCAGGAATAGCCCCAAAGCCACAATACCAAGTCATGAAATCAGTGGGGGTAGATACATTGCATAAGGATCAAGCTGAAGAACCAGCAAAGGTGAGTCCAGGGCCGCATCAAACCGTCTTCAAAGCTAGGGAAAGGATTCCACAGCCTCAGCATGAAGTCACGGAAACATTAAACATGGACTCAGGGTCACAGAATCAAGCCACAAAACAGACCAGGTTTACTCCTAGTTCACTCCAACCTACACTGCCACCACCTAAAGTCCTGGACTCATCAAGGGTGATCCTAGAACCATCAGAAAATTCCATATGTGCACTAAAGTTATCCTCAGTGGTACAGGGGTCACCCACGGGAGTGACCATACCGCCACAAGCTGGTTTGATTACACAGTCAGTGGCTCAAGCAAAAGAATCTCTAGAGTTGCCTTCTGCAACCCAGGTTCAAGTCAGAGACTCCATAGAGATGACACTACATCAAGGGACAGAGTATGTGTCATTGACTCCAAAACTGCCTCATCAGGTCATGGACCCTTTGGAGTTCACCCCATGGCACCAAGACTTAGACTGTTCAGAGATAAGCCCAAGACAAAGTCACATAAGGACAGAACCTATGGAGTTGACCTCAGATATCTGGCCACAAAGGAAGTCTCCTACAGAGATGACACCATCACATCATCAAATAACAGAATCTAAGGCAACAGCCCCGGAGGCATCAGATCAAGGGACAATACCTATAGGAATGAGCCAACAGCATCAACTTACAGAATCTGGAGTAGTACCAGCTACTCCAAAACTTCAAGAAATAGAGTATTTTGGGGGAGAAACAACCCCACAACCTAAGGTTATAGAGTCAGTGAACTTATCCCCAGAGTTACAGGATGTAAACTCTAAGAATCTAGTCCCAGATCCAAGATCGGAAGGTATGAAACCTGTGGACATATCCAAAGACTTAGTTTCAGAAATGGTCAAAGATGGACCTCTGACCCTAACGGTGGTATCTACAGATGTGGCCCCAGAACAACATCAGCAGAGCGTACAGTCTGCGAAATTAACCGCCGTATCACAATTGCAAACTGAGAAACCTGTCCCATCAGCCCCAGAGTCTCAGCTTCAAGATGTGAAGTCTGCCCAACTAACAATCGAACCACAACTCCAAAGTGTACAATCTGCTGGGTTGGCCCTAAATCCACAGGTGCAAAGTAATATATCAGTAAATTTGATTCCTTGTTCACAGTCTCAAGGTATGGAAGGTGTTGGTTCAGCCCTACCACAGGAGGTACAAGAAGATATAAAAATGGTGGCATTGACTCCAAGACTACCACTTGAAGATATAGAACCTGCAAATTTGGCCCCAGAACCATGTTCACAAAACACCAGCTCTGATGAGATAACCCATGTACCACTGCTTGAAGATACAAATATTCCATTGGTAGACTGTAGGAGTTTAATTCCTGAGACTCTGGTAGAAAGTATGAAAATTAGTGAGTTGACCACACACCTTTATGCAGTAAAACCTTCAGATGTAGATGTGGGCCCCGACTCAAGTTATTCTTTCCCAGAACCTGAAGGGTTAACTGAACAGCAACAAGCCTCAGAAGCAAGGGTGACCTCTGACACTTGTCATCCGAGGAACGAATCTGCTGAGTCAACACAGTCATCAGTAAGAATGACCCCAGCACCACTGAGCCAAACCTCAGAATCTACGGAAATGAGCTTACCACCACTCCTAGATACTTTGGAAACTAGGACCCAAGTTTTAGAAGAGATGAAGGAGACTCCAGAGTTACAAAGCACAATTAAAGATACTCTGGATTTGCTACCGGAATCAGAAGTACCAACCATAAACCCAGAAGTGATGGCCCCAGAACCACAGTTCCTGGATGAGAACTTTACTCATGTGATGCTAGAACCATGTTCGGAAGTTACTAACCCATCAGAAATAAGTCTATATGAATACACAGAAAGCACTGGATTGACATTGCCTGAAGTTGATGATACCCAGGGGACCACTGTAGAAACATATCCAGAAATGGGTTCTCAGGGGTTGAATCTAGAACCAAGAGTGCAAATTGAGGAACCAGAGTCATTGGCAGAAAAATTAAAATGTGAAGAATTAACCTCTGAACCATCTGTATTGGTTGAACCTACAGAGTTAACTACAGGACCCACACCACATATTATAGATGTGATTCCAGGGCCACAGATCCACAAAGTAAAGTCTAGACAAATAAATAAAGGATTAGAGTTACGAAAAGCGATATCTGTGGATTTAGTACAAAAGTCATCTATAGGAGTGGTAGATCCTGAAAAGGCAAAACCAGAGCTAGGGTTACCGAGCTTATCACCAAAGGGGTCGTCTGAGGGGATTCCAAATGTGAAGTCTGTGGATTGGAATCTGGGCCAAGAGCAGCCAATTGTCAAATCAGGATTGATTCCAGGGCCACAATTGCAAAGCGTCAGATTTCCAAAGTTACATCAAGGGCTACTTCTTCAAGGGGAAAATGCAGCAAATTCTATCTCGGCCCCCCCACATTATAGTGTGAAATCTGATGAAGCAATATCATATTCCCAAATGCCAGAAATCGGATCATCCGGTTTTATTCCAGGGGCAAAGGTTCCAGAACCACAACAACCACATGTGAAGTCTACGGACGTATATCTAGGACCATGCTTGCAAGATGTGAGATTTTCTGATTCGGTCCCAGAATCCAAGCACCATGGTTTCACCACACAGTTTATACCAGGCTTTCCGCTTCAAGGAAGGATATCACAGGGGTTTATGCCGTTAACCCAAGAGCCAAAGTTCGAAGATAGGAAGCTTGCTCTGCCTACACAAGGATCAGAGTTTCACAGCATAAAATTTGCAAGACAAGCCTCTGAACTACAACGTCCATGCATGATCTCTGAGAAGATTAACACAGGACCTCGGGAACAAGATACCAAATTTTCCGAGTTGGCTTCAAGACCAAAACTTCAAGGGGTAATATTTGGGGAGCAAATCTCGGGATCGATATTTGTTAGTGGAAGTTCTATGACTCCAGAGTTAAAGATACACAGTCCCAAACTAGCAAAGACGACTCCAGGACTA
This sequence comes from Rattus norvegicus, assembly GCF_021556685.1. Lineage (NCBI taxonomy): Eukaryota > Metazoa > Chordata > Mammalia > Rodentia > Muridae > Rattus > Rattus norvegicus. The sequence continues at coordinate 31,269,326 of NC_141539.1, read as the reverse complement.
CAGGATTCAAGGCAGATGAGTTGTAATTCGGGGCCATGGCTACAAGATGTCAAATTTTTGGATGGAACACCGGGAACTCTCTCACAAGGTGTGAAAACCTCGGAGATAAACTCAGGGCCACACTTAGAATGTGTAAAAATTTTTGAGTTGACCACACAGCCAGAGGGGCAAGGAATGAAACCAGAACTGATAGTACAAGAGTCCCCATTTCAAGATGTAAAACGTGTCACGGGGAATCAAGAGCCAAGCTTTGAAGACAAAATGTCTTATAAAGTGATATCTGAGCCACAGAGACCAATGGCAGAACCAGTGAAGTTGGATCCTGGGAGACACTTAGCAAATGTAGATCATCCTGAGTTGACCAGAAGACCACAGACCCAAGGCATAGCACCTTCCGAATTGATCAAAGGACAGCTTTTGGGACATGTAAAATCTGCAGAGAGGAACACAGTCTCAAAGCAAGAAGCTCTGACGTCTGTGGAATTAACACCAGGGCCACATTTGGGAGATATTAAATCTACAAAACTAAAGACAAAGTCAGAGCTGGAGCATATCAGATCTATGCTGTCATCCCCAGGGATGCAAGCAGGAGATAGGAAACTTGAGGGGGTGCCCCCAGGCTCCAGTTTGAAGGGTTTAAAACCGAAGTTACTACCTTCAAAGCCAAAAATAGAAGATAGGAAACCTGTGATCTTAACTGTAGAAGAGTGTCTCAAGAGGATAAAATCTACTGTGGTATCCCCAAATAGTTCCCTGAGAGGAGATATGAAATCTGTGAAGTTGATTCCAGGTTCAAAAGTTCAAGAGTTGAAAAATAAGGGGTTGACCCGTGGTACACATGTTCAAGATGTAAATGCCATGGACTTGAAACTTGACCCAACAAAGCGAGGGGATAGTCCTGTGACTTTTGTACCAAAGATGCTGTTAAAAGAGAAGTCTATGGAGGTGTGTCAAGGGCCTCAACTGCAAGGTATAAAACCCAAGGAACTGACTTCACAGTCACAAATGCAAGATAGGAAACCTGTGGTCGCACCATGTTTGAAACAGCAAAGTCTAAAACCTATAACTGCAGCCAAAATACAAGAGATCCAAGGAGTAAAATTTGTAGATTTCACCTCAACAAAACAGTATAAAGGGATTGCACCCATGGACTTAACTGTTAAGTCTCGACAGGATGACCAGATAACTGTAAAATCACTAGAGAGGAAAGATGGGATTTTTGAGCAAAAGAAAAAACGGCTTGAATCAGAAAATACATTGCCCATGGAGTCAGCTCTAGAACCCAAACCTGCAGATACAAAACCCATAGAGATCAACTCTGAGTTACAGTTCAAAGACACAACCTCTTTTGAATTGTCTCCTGAGCCGGTTGTTCAAAGTGTAAAAGCTGAAGAACTCCAGAATGAACTCCAGGGGCCAAGTATGCAACCTTGCCAGTTGACTGCAGGGTCTCAGATGCATCAAAAGAAAGCCTTAGAGCCAACATTAGCTCCACAGCTTCAAGGTGTGGAAACTATGGCACTAAATACAGAACCCCGAGTTGGAAGTACAAGGACTATTCAATGGATACCAATATCTGAGTTTCAAAGTGAGAAAGGTGTAGGGTCAGACTCAAGGTCACAGTCTCAACATGCCAGACCTACAGAACTGAAACCGCCTATACCGTGGAGGGGTGTGAGGTCATCTGAACTGACTGCCAGGTCAAAAATTCAAGGAGAAAAATCTGTGGCATCTCATCTCGAGCCACAGTTGCAGGGAGAAAAAACCTCTCCATTAGCAATAGGGTTGCAGGAACCAAAGACTTTGAACTTGACTTCAGAGCCACAGCCTCAAGGCGTCACAACAGAGGAGCTAAACAAAGAGCCACAGGCTGAACACATAAGATCTGTTCAGTGGATACCTCTACAGGAGTTCCACAGTGCCAGGTTTTTAGGATTCAATAGTGGGCCACCATCTCAAGGTGTCAAACGGACAGAACGGAAACCCTTCATAAAATTGGGAGGTGGGAAGCCGTCGGAAATGACTCAAGGGCCAAAACCTCAAGGGAAAACTGTGGATGTTAACCTCGTGCCACAAGAGCAGTGTGTGAGGACCCTCCAGTTGTCACCAGGACCAGAGCTACAAAAGGGGGGCGACTCTGCCTCGTCTTCAGCAGCACAGCCTCAGTGTGTGGAAACTGTGCCCTTGCACCATGGACCACAGCTTGAAAACGCAAAATCTGTCCTCCAAGATAAGACACTTATGCAGAATCTTGGGTTACAGCCTCAAAGTGTCACTTCCAAAGAGTTAAAACCCTTGGCACAAGAAAGGGACATGAAGACATCTGAGGAGTCGACGACCAGGCCCAAAACGGAACCTTCCCGGTCAGCTCAGGAATGCTTGTCTCCTGGGCTCAAAACAATTGATTTGAAATCTGAGTTACCGTTTAGAAATATGAAAGCATGTGACCCCATCTTAAGGTCAATGATCAGTAATGTAAAACCAATGACATTCAAGCCCAGGCTCCCTATGGAAGACAAGAGCTCTCCTGAATTGACCCCTGGGATACAGTCACAAGAAGCAAAACCCTTAAAGTCATCCCCGGAAACACAGCCTCAAGACATGACATCTTCAGTGTTCAAACAAGAGTCGCAGTCTTCAGAAGTGAAATCTGGAGTATCAGGCCAAGGGTCACAGTCACAAAACAATAAAAATATAGTTTTGAAGAGTGAGAAACCCTCTGGGTTGGCACTCCAGACGAAGCCTCAAGGTTTGAAATCTGAGATGAAGTCTGAGCCCCAGGGGCAAAGTGCAAAATGTTCTGACTTGACACCTGAGACAAAGTCCCAAAATACACAATTTAAGTTCAGCGCCAGCTCACCGTTGAAAAGTAAGCCATTTACTAATTTAATCATGGGGACCAAAATTGGAAGGGTCAAGCCAGACCCTAAGCCTGGGCCACAGTCCCAAGGTATAAAACCGGACTCAGTTCTGAAGACAAAGCCTCAAGAAATGGAGACAGAAGACTACGGATCGGGCCCGCAGTTACAAGATCTGCAGTCTTTGCGGACGATCATGGGTGTAAAAGTCCAAGATGTCAAATCTATGGCCTTCAGTCCTAGACCACGCTTAGAAAGTTTACCACCTGAAGTCATCACAGAGAAGAACGTTCTTGGTGTGAAACCAGCAGAAATCAAACCTAGTCCCAAATTACAAGGTGAGAAACCTGAGATTACCCCAAGGAAGTTGTTTTTAGGCACAAAATCTTTAGAGTTGGATTCAGGCCTTAATTTGCAAGATTTGAAATATCCTGAGCTGATCATGGGCATGAAACTTCAAGGGGTAGACTCCATGGAACAACACTTGACACGTATAAAGCCTTCTGAGGTGATTCCGGAAATAAACTCTCAAGGTGTAACAGCAGTGGACTTCGACTCTGGACCACAGACACCAAATAAAAGGCCTTCTGAGTTCGTTCAAGGGGAAAAGCTCCAAGATAAGGAATCTGTAGAGTTTAATCAAGGTCTAAAGTTACAAAGTATGATTGTCGAGTCAGTACCAGAGACAAAGCCGCAAGATGGGGAATCTGTAAAGTTAAACTTAGGCCCTCAGATGCCAGATAAGAAATATTCTAAGTCAGTTCTGGGGACAATACTTCAAGACGGAAGGTCTACAGAGGCCAATTCTGGCCCATACTTACAGGGTGTAAAGCCTTCTGAAGGGATTTCAGGGGACACAGTTCAGAAAGAGAAACCTGTGGGCCCTGTGTTTCAGCCACTGGAGCAAAATGAAGACTCTTTTAAATGGATTTTCTCTAAGGCACTTGATGGGAAACCTTTGCAGTTCAAGTTACCCTCTGAGTTACAAGACAGGAGACTATCTAAGTTAAAACCAGATCTTCAAGATATGAAGCCTGAGGCATTCAACCCTGGACTAAAGTTGGAAGATGTGAAAGCTGAGCCCACAAACCCACAAACAACAGAGAATGAGGAGGTCAGTTATGATGCAGACTTGCATGTTGTGGGATTCTCTGAGTTGGTACCAATTTACAATGTGGTACCTTCTGGACTCAAAGCCAGAAATCAGAAGCGAAATGAGAAACCTCACAAATTAAGTCAGAAGCTTCAGCTTCAAAGTATGAAGCCGTATATGCCACAGGTCAAGTCATCAGACTTATGTACAAAGCTTCAACACCTGAGATCAATGGAATTCAACCCTGGGCCACAGTTGCAAGATGTGAAGTCCTTTGAGTTGGGCCTGGGAACAGGTACACAGCCTTTAGGGTTCAACCCTGGGCCACAGTTGCAAGATGTGAAGCCCTTTGAGTTGGGCCCGGGAACAGGTACACAGCCTTTAGGGTTCAACCCTGGGCCACAGTTGCAAGATGTGAAGTCCTTTGAGTTGGGCCCGGGAACAGGTACACAGCCTTTAGGGTTCAACCCTGGGCCACAGTTGCAAGATGTGAAGTCCTTTGAGTTGGGCCCGGGAACAGGTACACAGTCTTTAGGGTTCAACCCTGGGCCACAGTTGCAAGATGTGAAGTCCTTTGAGTTGGGCCCGGGAACAGGTACACAGTCTTTAGGGTTCAACCCTGGGCCACAGTTGCAAGATGTGAAGTCCTTTGAGTTGGGCCCGGGAACAGGTACACAGTCTTTAGGGTTCAACCCTGGGCCACAGTTGCAAGATGTGAAGCCCTTTGAGTTGGGCCCGGGAACAGGTACACAGTCTTTAGGGTTCAACCCTGGGCCACAGTTGCAAGATGTGAAGTCCTTTGAGTTGGGCCCGGGAACAGGTACACAGTCTTTAGGGTTCAACCCTGGGCCACAGTTGCAAGATGTGAAGCCCTTTGAGTTGGGCCCGGGAACAGGCACACAGCCTTTAGGGTTCAACCCTGGGCCACAGTTGCAAGATGTGAAGTCCTTTGAATTGGGCCCGGGAACAGGTACACAGTCTTTAGGGTTCAACCCTGGGTCACAGTTGCAAGAAATAAAACCTCCTGCAGTGGGCACAGAGGTCAAGCTGCTGGAAGAGTCGCCCCTGGAATTCAAGCATGAACCTAGATTGCAGTGTAGCAGATCCTATGACTGGAATCACAGTAAAAACGTTATGGCACCCAACACTGGGATACAAGTTGTAGAATCATCTGAGCTGCACCCTGGTCCAGACCTTCCGGGTATAAAACCTAAGGTGTTCCGCTTTGGGTCACACTTGGAAGATGTGAATTCCGCATGTACTCCCAATATAAATTTTCAACATGTAAGTTCCAGTGGGTATATATCTGGGCCATATTTGCAAGATGTGGATTCCTCTACATGCATTCCAGAGCCAAACGGTCAGTGTATAAACTCTGAGTGCAATCCTGGAATACATTTGCCTGGAATGAATTCTTCCTCATGCTTTTCAGGATCAAAATTGCAATGTGTAGCTTCTACGGGGAGCAACCCTGAGTCACATTTGCAAGACATAAATTCTACTGAATGTACCCCAGAACCAAGTCCTCAGTGTGCGAATTCTTCAGCGCATACCCCAGGATCAAATCCTCAGTGTGCTGATTCTCCTGCATGCATCTCAGAGCCAAGTCCTCAGTATGCAAATTCTTCTGCATGTACCCCAGGGCCAAGTCCTCAGTGTGAAAATTCTTCTGCATGCACCTCAGAGCCAAGTCCTTTGTGCGAGAATTCTTCTGTATGTTCCCAAGGGTCAAGTTCTCCTTGTGTCAATTCCACTGAGTGCACTCCTGAACCACACTTGCAAGGGGTGAATCCTTCTGTATACACCCCAGGGCAAAACCCTCTGTGTGAAAATTCTAATAGGTATAATCTTGGGCCACTTTTTCAAGGTATGAATTTTTGTACATTCCCACCACCACAAATTCTATGTGTAAATCCTGTTTGGTGCAATACTAGAATACATTGGCAAGATATAAATTCTTCTGCATGTAACCTAAGACAAGAATCTCAGTCTGTAAATTCTATTGGCTACAACCCTGGGCCACATTTACAAGCTCTGAAATTTCAAGAACAGTTGAAAGATTTGAAGTCTGAATTAACCCCAGAGTCAAACGATTTGGGTATAGCCCCCGGGAAATACAACCCTGGTCCACAACATCAAGGGATGAATTCTTCTGGGTTTAATCCTGAGTCAAAACCTCAATGCATAAGTTCTGTAAAGCCCAGTTCAGGGCCACAGTTGCAAACCATAAAGACCTTTGAGTTGACCCCTGGCTCAGAGTCTCAAAGTACAAAATCTGTTCTGTTAAACTCTGGATCGCCTTCTCAAGGTGTGAGGCCATCTAATTTAATGCTAGGGGCAGAGTTTCAAAAGTTCCCATTGATGAAGAACCAGCTTGGGTCATGGCAACAAAGCGTACAACCGATATCTGCCGTGAGGCCTCAGTCGAATGGTGTGAATTCAGTGGTTTTACCAATACCGCCTCCTGAAGCCAGAACATCTCCAGAGAAGAGTACAAAGACATTGTTTTGTGCAAATGCTGTAAAACTGACACCTGGTTATGGTCTGCCTGACTTGAGAAGTAAGATGTTTTCTCCAGAACCTTGTTTTCAAAACGTTCAAGATGTGCAGTGGAAGCCAGGGTCACAGTCCCAAAGTGTGGGTTCTTCAGAATTGATCTCAAGCCACGGTTCACAGCATGCTATGCCTTCCCTTATACCAAAGCCATGTTTCCAAGATACAAACACTAAGCAGCCGAGGATAGGACCCCAACAGCAAAGTCTGAATGGCCAACTGTTTCCTTCAGAGGAGAAACCAGTGATGGCGGCGTCACCACAGTTCACCAGGAAGCTCTTAGGACCAGCACTGACTAGCGTCAAATTTTCAAATTTGTCACTGAAACCACAGCAGCAAAATAAGAAATCTTTGGCTTTTACTTCAGAGCCAAAGTGTCAAAATGTAAAACATGTAAAATTGTCATCAGTGTCTTTGCCAGACACTGAAAAACCTGTGCAGTTACCACCAAAATCGATCCTTCAGAGTGTGAAACGTGGGAACCTAATGCCCCAGACAACTGACCCAGTCACAAAGTCCTCTGAAGTCAAATATAGACCAAAGCGACAGGTGGTAGACTTTTCAGAGATGAGTATGAAGCCTAGGAGTCAAGTCCCTAAATCGGTGAACTTTATGTCACCACCAATTTGTCAAGATGTGGAGTCTTTAGATATGGCAAAAGGGTTGGGACATGAAAGCCAAGAAATGATGGAGAGATCTATGAGCTTGAGCTCCAAACCAACAGATAAAGGTATAGAATCATTAGAGATGCCCCTGGAGATGGATATTCAAGTAACAGAATTGGTTGATCTGACTCCAACACCAAGTGATCAAGATTCAGAATCCTCAGAACCAAACCTCCAGAAAAGCCACCAGATTCCAAAAACTCCTGAGTTACATTCTTGGTTGTGGTCTCAATTTCAAGGTTTCAAGAAGTTACAGACAAAAGAAATTCCAGAATCTGATAAAGTGACCCTCGACTTCAAGAATCACGACGCAGACACGATAGGGTTGACTTGTGAAGCAAGGCAGCAAGGGGAAGAATTTCCTAGAATGTCTCCAAAGCCAGTAAACAAAGAGACTGGATTTGTAGAAACATCTCCAAGGTCATGTCTTCAAGACTTAGGACTTCTGGGGTTGGGCTCTAAGAAAAGATCTCAAGGGGGGCAATCTGTAGTATCAACACCAAGGCCAGTCTGTCACACCCCAGATTTTGCTTCAGGGATAACACCAGGGCCAGAACCTCATATCCTCAAATCTAGAAATTTGGCCTCTATGCCCTGGCTGCAAAAAGCATCCTCTGAGTTGTCATGGAAGCAAACCAGTCAAGTTGTGGGAAATAGTGACTCTGTAGAGCTCACCTTTGGTACACGGCAGCCAGGCGGGGTAGCAGCTAAGCTAAGAAAACTTCAGAATCTGAGCTTGGAAAATGCAAGCATCACTTCGCTAGAATCACCGGATCCAATGATAAACTTTGTAGGGATTAGTCCAAAGCCACGAGATCAAGTGACAGAATCTGCGAAGACACAGCTTCCAGTTCCTCAATCAGTTGCCCTCCCAAAAGTTTCTGAATCTGTGGAAGTGATCCCTGGGCCACCACTTCAAGTTACAAAGTCTGTGATGATTCCAGAGACCACCTCTCAAGAGTCAAAATACAATGATTTGACTCCCAGAACACACGATGTGGTAAGTTCAGCATTTGCTCCAAGCCTTTGGCTACAAAATGTGCAATCCAAGAAATTAATCCGAGAGCCCACACATCAGGTTTCAGAAACGATACGAAGACAAGGCTTTCGAGTTATAAAGACTGTATTAATTCCCAAACCACTGCTTCTGGTTGTAAAATCTGAAGAAGTGGCACCAGGACCATGTCCTCAGGTTGTAGAACCAATAGGACTCACCATGAGATCGAACATTAAAGTAAATGGGTGTTTAAATTTGCTCCCAAAACCACATCTTCAAGACCTGGTTAAACCTATGGCGTTAACTTCAAGGGCAGAGAGTAAAGTGACTTCTGCAGAATTGATCCTTCCACAAACATCTCTCCTTAAGGAACCTACAGTGTTAATTCATGAGCAAAGGCTTCAGGCTGAAAAATCTCTAGGCCTCAAAACAGAGTCTCCTAAAGTCATGAAAACTGAGGGTCCAAATCAAGGATTGGTGTGTCAGAATAAAGACTCAAAGATGATCACATCAACAACGTTACAGGCAGAGAATTACTTATCTAGGTTCATACACAGCCCTTCAATCCAATTTCTTTCAAGTGGTGACCAAACAACTGAATTAGAGCACCTTCAGGGTTCTGGGGTGCCAGAAGTTCCAAGAGCTTTTAGTCTTAAAAATCTTGGTGTTGGTATTTTGCAGTCTTCAAAGTCCTATGCAGACACTATTATGATAAAATCTTCAGTTCTTCCCTTGGTCCTTCAAAATTTACCTTCTGATAAGACAGGGGACACTGAGGGAACCTCATATCCTGAGATCTGGAGCATGAATATCTTATCTAAGGCAGAAGCTGAAAAGGAGAAAATGGAAGAATTCCAGAGGTATTCTTCATATTCATTGAGATTACTATCAGAGGAGTTCCAGGCAGGATTAGGGGCTCGAAGAAGCTCTATCCGTTCTTTTCTGGGCATACAACAGAATGTCTGGGAAAGTCATGTCAGTAGGCAGAGACTACCTAGGAGATATCTCTCCAGTATGCTAATGCTGGGGAATGTCCTGGGAACCACTATGGAAAGGAAGCCGTGTTCTCAATCATTTTTAACAGAAGGATCCACTATGGACATCTGTCAGTCGATTCAGAATTTATTTGGGGTTCCAGCTGAACTGATGGAATTTTCTCAAAGCCTGTTAGAGAGGGGTCCGAGGACCATTTCTCAGACTTCAGTGGTTAAAAACTATATTCAGAGACATATTTTATGTCACAGTAATGAGAAGAAAATGCCTTTAAAGATGTGGACGCGTGGCTCCACATCTTCCATAATACAGCAGTACTCTGGTACTCGAGTAGGAGTCAAGAAAACGAGCTCAAAGCTCAGTGATATACTCCAGGAAGTCACTGAGCATGTGTCTGTCTCATGCACCAGGGCCCCGTTTCCTGCCTTGATGAAATCAGAGTCTACTCTTGAGATACTCTACACGAGGGAAGATTCTGTTTCCATGGAGCAGGGTAAAATACCACCATGCGTTTCACCGACTAGGACTTTTGCGTCTCAGCATTCACTGAAGACAAGTTCTCTCTCTCAGTCCAAAACCGATATCTCAGAACAACTCCAATTGCTAAAAGATCTACAGCTAAAAATCGCAGGAAAACTCCTAAGGAGTCAAATACCCCACAATGTCCCTCCACCTCTAGCGACAGGTCTTGTCCTAAAATATCCCATCTGCTTACAGTGTGGCCGGTGTTCAGGATTTAATTGCTGTCATAAGTTACAGTCTGCCTACGGGCCGTACCTCCTTATCTATCCACAGCTCCACCTTTTAAGCACCCCTGAAGGCCATGGTGAGATTCGGTTGCATCTTGGATTTAGATTACGAACTGGGAAAAGACCTCAAGTCTCAAAGTACCACGGAAGAAATCGAGCGGATGCTCGGAAGAGTGCCGCATCACCATCACGGAGGAAAGCTAGATTCTCTACAACGCCTTCCAAGAGTCCTACTCCTAGGGGAACGTTCCAGTCCGGATCTTCCCCGTCTCCTGCTTCTGTACAATTCCACACTCAACAAAAGCAATGGTATAGTCCTGGTGTGGTAGGAAAGGCAACAGCCAAAGACTATGAATTCTGTCAGGTTCACTCCGTATCAGAGAGTGAGTATGAAAGCAATCAGGATGAAAAATGGGTTAAGTCAAGCCTTAGAAAGGCCTCTGTCTTAACATATCCAGTGAAGAAAATCACCAAGGGACCTAAAATGCAAAACACAAGGCTCTACAAAATCAGTACAAAAGAGGCCCATTCTAGAACCCTGAAGGGTGTTACAAGAAACAGAATTGGAACCACTCAAACAAACTCTGTTTCTACCAAGAGACAACCTAAGAAATCCTCCCAGCCCAAATTCATCCAACTGCTCTTTCACGGCCTGAGGCAGGCATTCCAAGCGGCACACAGAATTGTGACTTTTACTGGACAGAAACTTGAGTATAAGATGAGGCCAGACAATTTGTGGTCAGTCAAAAACTTGCACCCCAAACAAAGAGCCAAGGATTATAACTTAATGGGAGATAGCAAAGGAACCAGGACACCAGGTGTCAGGCACAGGTCAACAAGCGCAACCCCTAAGCAAAAGGACAAGTTGCAGGGAGCAAGTGAGCGCTATAGACAAGCTCAACAGCCCAAACAAGTGAGCCCTCTTGTACCCAAACCCTCGCAATTGCCGCAGACCATGGTTTGTGAAAAAGATGTCTTTAACCAAGCTACTTCAGTCCCAGAACCTGTGAAGAGAATTCAAAATGTCTATATTATAGCAAAGAAAACCTGTAGTAATGAAATATCCACTCCAGAGTCTAAGAACGTTTCTAAAGTAGGAGCCAAATTTCAGGCCCAAGAGAGGATTGTATCTAACCACCTCTTGAAGGGAACCCTGCAGAGTCACTTTGAAAAGAAACCCATAAACAAGGAAGAACAACAAGGCTTGTTCGGGGAGAAAACCCTATGTAATAAGCCATCTGAAAGGACCCATAGCAGGCTTCCTCAGAGAACTCATCGACGAAGTCTCTCTGAGAGGAGACATCATAGTCGTCCTCAGAGAAGGCATAGCAGTCCCTCTGACAGAACCCTTAGAAGTCTTTCTGAGAGGAGTCATCGCAGCCCCTCCCAGAGAAATAGTCTTAGTTCCTCTGTAAGAACCTATCACAGTCTTTCTGACAGGAGCCATCACAGTCTCTTTAAGGGGAGAGGTCACAGTCCCTCAAGGAGGAACCGTCGCAGTCCCTCAAGGAGAAGCCCTCAAAATTCCTTAAGAAGGAGCCCTCACAGTCCCTCAAGGAGGCAATCTCGAAATCTTTCCGGGAGTAGCCATCACAGTCCCTCATGGAGTAGCCTTCGAAGTCCTTCAGGGAGACCTCGCAGTCCCTCAAGGAGAAGTCCTCGCAGTCCCTCAAGAAGTCCTCGAAGTCCCTCAAGAAGTCCTAGCAGTCCCTTAAGGAGGAACCCTCACAGGCGCTCAGGGAGGAGCCCTCACAGGCGCTCAGGGAGGAGCCCTCACAGGCGCTCAGGGAGGAGTCCTCACAGTCTCTCAGGGAGGAGCCCTCACAGGCGCTCAGGGAGGAGTCTTCACAGTCTTTCAGGGAGGAGCCCTCACAGGCGCTCAGGGAGGAGTCCTCGTAGACCTCTAGAGAGAAGAAGACACAGTCCCTCTGTGAAGAAGAGTCTACACAGTCTGTCTGAGGGGAGCCAACAGAGTCCCTCTTCTCTGAGATGCCCCAGTCCTTTGCAGAGGTCACTGGGCAGTCATTCAGAAAAGAGCCCTGGTAGTTTCTCTGAGAGATCCATTTCCATTCCCTCTGGCTGGAAAAGACACAGTTCTGGAGTAACCCTGTATACTTCCTCTAAGCCCAGGCTACACAGGCATTCTTCCAGACTCACCCGCAGTCATTCTGAGAGAACTCATTCTGAGAGAAGTCACTACAGTCCCTCTGAAAGCAGACACAGTTATTCTGACGGGATGCACCGCACTCACTCTGTGAGGACCCATCACTGTCACCATGAGAGACCTTATCACAGTCTCAAGGAGAGGCTCAAGCATAGTTCCCTTAAGGAGAGAGTCAAACGTAGCTTGGCTAAAGAGATCATGTCTTCCAGGGACCACACCAAAAAATGCAAAAGCTGGACAAGTTTGGAGGCATGAAGTTAGTGGATAAGATCTGCCCCTATTAAGTGTATTCCTGCTCAGCCACAGCCTGCACCCTCAGCAATGAAAGAGCTATCTGGGAGGGAAGGGGAAAAGAATGGATCTATAATTTAAGATCAATAAAGGGGCGATTTGAACTCCATTTGCATCTGTAAGACCACTTGTGGGATGGGTGGGACTAGGTGTGCAAATTTAGGTTCAGGAGGACCCCTTAAATCTTCAGACTCCTCCCATTCGCTAAAACCCTCTCTCCCCGACGGCGTCCCTACTCCCTTGTCTGGAAAGGGGCGGGGTCTCAATGGAAGCCGAAGACGAGTCGTCACGTGACTCCTTTCCCGCTGCAGCCCCCTCGGAAGCGGCTAGGCGGAAGTAGATGTTCAGAACAGGGCTAGTCGCCGCCGAGACCACATCCGGGAGAGGCGAGCAGAGCGGAAGTGGCGTTGGTCTGGCCGGAGCCCTTGGGTGAAATTGTTAGGCGTGGAGGGGGAGTGATGTCTTCCAGACTCGGTGCAGTCACCGCCGTGAGTTTCTTGGTGTGACCATATACTTTAGAGATAGAGCTGTCGAGCCGAGAACACGCGGTTCTTTGCTTTTGTCCTGTACTGAGTTGGTTTTTTTCAGAGCCCATCGTAGGCCCCACCCTTTTATATCAGATCTACTTACCCTCTTTCCCCCCATTTTTATTTTTATTGCCTATTCCTCGTATCCTCGGACTCAGTTCCTCGACAGATTGTAAATATTTAATTCCTTCAGCATCCCCAGTGTCTCCCGTTCTGTATAATATATAATATATGTGTATATTTTTTTCCGTCTTGTCGAGCCTCCATCTAGGATAGCGTTTTGAGAATGGGCAAAGATGTAAGCTCTGGTATTGTCAGCCCGTCTTTACATTGTAGAAAAATAGGATGGCACACGTTTCCTAAAAAGTGTCGCCTTCGGTCCATTTGAAGTAGTTGCCTGGGACAGCCTCACCTCTAGGCACAAGGGGGATTCATCTCTTTGTGGATGAGGTTCAAAGGACCCTAGCACTCACTCGTGTGCTTGTGATTTGCTAGACCCCGGGACCCACATCCTTTAAGCAGCAGAGGAGCACCAGGATCGTGGGAGCTAAGAAGTAAGTGCAGGTTTTCTGAGGACATTTTTGTAATTGTGTAGACAGTGCTGCTAAAGATGTTCTGTGTCTGCACTGTGGCGCATAATTAGCCTCCAGACAGGTATGGCTTTTGGGCACTTGAGATGTGGCGAGTGCAACAGAAGAAGTGAATTGCAAATTTTATCTGATTCTAATTGCCTAAAACTTCAGTAGCCATCTGTAGGTAGTGGCTACTGGATTGGACAGCGCAGATATAAGTCTAGTGTGGGGGACAGAAAACTTGGCTTGCGATAAAAATGCAGGGTAGTAGAAGTGGAATGTGTGTTTCAGTTAGTGGTACTCCTGCATGTCCTCTGCCCCAACATCGAATATGTGCTCATAATTAATTTGATGGACTTGGGGTGGAAAATAAAAATAGCTATAAGCAATCTTCATATTTCCAAGCTGCTTGGTCGCAGCACTAATTATTATCTTGTGCAATGAATGTGCTCAAGTTTTCCATGGCTAATGCAAAAGAAAAGATTTTATTAACTTGGACCTCCCCGGAGAGTTCATTCACTTAGATAAAACGTATGCAATGTCTGCTCTGTACCAGCTGTGTGGTAGGTTGGGCACCCAGGCACGAAAACAGAGCTATGGGGTCAACAGATGAGGTGGGTAAACAACACAAGCCAGTGTGATAGGGAGAAACTCTTTTTGAGATAGGGGCTCACTACCTGGGGATCCCCTGTGACACTTAGGCTGGCTTATAACTTGTAGTCCTCAATGCATCTGTCTGCTGAGGGCTGGGATCACAGGCCTGTGTTTTTGTTTGAGACAGGGTTTCACTATGTAGCCCAGGCTGACCAGGAGCTTATTGTGTAGCCCAGGCTGGACTTTTAACTTCTGCAGTTTCTGCCCTCAGCCTTCCCAGTGCCTGGATAACGGGCATATGCTATGCTTGTAATCTATACACTGCTAGTAAATATTTTTATAATGGAATTTAATACCGCTTTTGGGAAGTGGAGTGATGATTTCAGTGTTACCTGAATAGCCCACTCACAGACAGGGGCTTGAAGTTCAAAGGATAACGCAGTTAGCTAGCGAGGAGTCCCAACCTCATATCCCAAGAGACCAGCATAAAAGAAGTTTATAATAACTAGTTCTGTATCACAGATGCGTGTGATGAGAGGAGGTGAGAGTTAAGGGCAGGACTTCTAAAGTTTTCTGTCTTTGGCAACAGTTGCAATTGTGGATTCATAAGCCAAACTGGGAATTTTTGAAACGAGACATAACATTACCAACAAAATGAATGAATGGGTTTGCACTTCAATGAAGAGCTAATCTCAAGGACAGACTTAAGAATTACCTTCTGTGGAAAATAATTGGGAGCATATTATTTTTTTACCACAAGATTAATGCATTCATAAGCTCGTTTAGGAATTCCGGTAAAAGCGGTATGTGTGAGTCATGTGAGTGCGCATCTCAAGAAGGTTGTTAAGAGGCCAATGGGTCCGTCTCTTAACTCTCCGTGAGTCCTTGGGACTACTCATTTAAAACTCTCTAGATTTATTTGCGTGTTTGTTGTTCTCACATGAATATATGTGCACTACAGACCCATGGAAGTCAGAAGAGACCATCGGAGTCCTGGAACTGGAGTTATGGATGATTTGGGTAGCTTCATGCGGGTGCTAGGAATCAAATCTAGGTCCTCTGCAGGAACAAGTGCTCTTAAGCATTGAGCCTTGTGTCCAGCGCCAGGAATTCTCATTCCTTATTGTCTTGTTAGGAGATTGCGAAGTTTGAAAGCTGACGCTTTGATGTGAGGCCCGGAAAGAGAAGGAAAGCATGGAATATATTTTTCTTTAAAGATAAGTTGATTAGTTAAAGACTACAAAGGATGCTGAGACAAACCAAAAGGCTTTAAAAAAAAATGAAATCTAAATATTTGTACTTAGAAGAATGGGCTACAGAGCAGTGGTTCTCAACCTTCCCAATGCTGTGACCCTATAACAGAGATCATGTTGTGATGACCCCCAGCCATACAATTATTTGCTTTGCTTCCGCATAACTAATTTTGTTACTGTTTGAGTCATAATGTAAGTAATGGTGTTTTTTCAGTGGTCTTAAGACACACAAGTTTAGAACCACTGGGCTAGGCACTCTTAAAAATTCTTAATCTGGGCTGGAGAGATGGCTCAGCGTTTAAGAGCACTGACTGCGGGGCTGGGGATTTAGCTCAGTGGTAGAGCCCTTACCTAGGAAGCGCAAGGCCCTGGGTTCGGTCCCCAGCTCCCGAAAAAAAGAACCAAAAAAAAAAAAAAAAAAAAAAGAGCACTGACTGCTCTTCCAGAGGTCCTGAGTTCAATTCCCAGCAACCACATGATGGTTATCATGCGAATCAATGCCCTCTTCTGGTGTATCTGAAGACAGCAGCAGTGTACTCGCATATATAAAATAAATAAATCCTATAAATAAATCCTTTTAAAAAAATTCTTAATCCAAAAAGTTGAAAATAGGCTAACCTCATCTTTGATTAGCTGAGATTTGCTCTACCAGTGATTATAAAGTCACTAATCATGATAAGCATTGCATCATACTGGAGGGTTTATTGTTATATCATTTAGTATCATTTTTAATACATAAAACTGTCTTGGGTTGATAGATTGTACAACAAACTTAAGAAGTGCTTTTTCTTGAGTCTTTTAAGAATTAAAGGAAGTAGCCTTGGCGAGACTCTTCGCCATCTTGACTTAATCTACCCAGTTAATCATGCTGGTCCTGTGAGCTGTGGATTTCCCCCCATGTTCACGCTTACTCACGAGACAGAAGATGGAGATTTCTAAGTTGGCAATAGAGAATTCTCCACTTTTCTAACAGGGGTCCCACGGGGATTTATCTCGTAATGACCTCCTGGTGATGCAAAGTCTCTATTAAACAGAGATGGCTTTTACTGTTGGGAATGCCGAGTCTTGCCTCCAGCGGTCTGTCCATTCCTACAAAGGTATAATTGACATATAGTAGATGCATTTGCTTCATGTGCACACCGTGTTCAATATTGACATAAGAACAAAGCGGTAAAACTGCAACCACAACGACAGACACTTCTATCTCCCCAATTTTTTTTTGTTGTTGTTTGTTTTTCCAGACAAGGTTTCTCTGTGTATCTCTGACCATCCTGGAACTCACTCTGTAGACCAGGCTGGCCTCGAACTCCGAAAACTCAGAGATCCACCTTTCTCTACCTTGAGAGTGGTAGGGTTAGAAGTATGCATTACCACCACCACCTGGCTCCTCCCAATTTTTTTTAAGTATTAAGTTTAACAGAATTTAATGTATATGGGTGTTTTTCTTACTCGTACATCTATAGCATTTGTGTGCCTGGTGCCCACTAAGGCCAAAAGAGGCCGGGAGACCCCTGGAACTGGAGTTACAGATGGTTGTGAGATGGGATATGGGATATGCTGGGAGTTGAACCTGGGTAAGCTGCAAGAACAGTACCTGCTCTAAACTGCTGAGCCATCCCTCCAGCCCCTCCAGAGTTGTTTTTTGTTTGTTTGTTTTTAACATTTATTTTTACTGGGCTGGAGCAATGGGTCAGCTGTTAAGAGCATTGACTATTCATCCAGAGGTCCTGAGTTCAGTTCCTAGCAACCACATGGTGGCTCACGACCACCTGTAATGGGATCCAGTGCCCTCTTCTGGTGTGTCTGAAGACAGCGACAAAAATTTATCTTTATTCTAAATTATGTGTATGCATTTGTATCTGTAAGTGTTATGTGTATGAATGCTGTGTGCACAGGGGTATTAGGGGTTGCATCTCCTGGAGCTGGAGTTACAGGCATCTGTAAGCTTCCCAATTTGTGTGCCGGAAGTTGAACTTGGGTCCTCTGGAAGAACAACAAACACTTTTAACAGCTGAGCCATCTCTTCAGCTCCCCCAAAAGTTTCTTGTGTGCTCCTTCCTTTACCCTGTCCCTAAGCACTGATGACCTGGAACTGTACAGTGGTTTACATGTTTTACAATTTTATATAAATCAAGTCACATCTCACTCTCCTTGTCTTTAAAAAAAAATTCCTTGCCAGAACAATAATTTTGAGTTGAAAATAGTTATTCATTACCAAGTAGAATTCCATGTAGTTATATCACAATTTGTGTAGCCTACATGAAAATTTGGGTTGCTGGGCTATTTTTCATTTGGGGGAATTATAGTAAAAAACGTGAGATTCATGTGTCAATCTTGTGTAGACTAATGTTTCCATTTCACTTGGCAGACAGCTAAAATAGCATTTAAGTCCTGTGCTGATTGGGTCACAACACAGCATTATGTTGAATTTTTTTATTTAAAAATTTTTATACTATGTATTTGGATCCTATTATTTCCCCTCCCCAACTCCTCCCAGATCCTCCCAACCTCTCTACCCACCCAACTCCATGTTCTTCATGTAAAGTCCCTTTGTCCTTTGTAGATGGTAAGGCTAATAGGTCCTTTGTGAGTTAATTTTCTATCTAGCTACTGTGCTGAAAGTGTTTATCATCTGTAGGAGCTTCCTGGTGTAATTTTTAGAGTCACTGATATATACCATCATATCATCTGCAAATAAAGATACCTTTACTCCTTCCCTTTCAGTTTGTATCCCCTTGACCTCCTTTAGTTGTCTTACTGCTCTAGTAAGACTTCAAGCACATATTGCATAGGTGTGGAGAGAGTGGGCAGCCTCTTCTTTTTCCTGATTTTAGTGGAACTGCTTTGAGTTTTTCTCCACTTAAGTTGATATTGGCTATGGGCTATGGACTTACTGCCTTTATTATGCTGAAGTATGTCCCTTGTATTCCTAATCTCCCAGATACTTTTATAGTGAAAGGTGTTGGATTTTTATCAAAGGCCTTTTCTGCATCTGATGAGATGATCACGTGGTTTTTTTCTTTCAGTTTTTTATATGGCGGATTACATTGGCAGATTTTTGTATGTTGAACCATCCCTGCATCTCTAGGATGAAGCCTGCTTGATTGTGGTAGATGATCTTTTTTTTTTTTAAACTTTTTTTTCTTTTCTTTTCTTTTCGGAGCAGGGGACCGAACCCAGGGCCTTGCGCTTGCTAGGCAAGCACTCTACCACTGAGCTAAATCCCCAACCCCTAGATGATCTTTTTGATGTGATGTTGAATCTGGTTTGCAAGTATTGAGTTTTTGCATGTATGTATGTATAGAAGGGAAATTGGTCTGTAATATTCTTTCTTTGTTGGTATTTATGTGACTTGGATATCAGGATAACTGTGGCCTTATAAAATGAATTGGGCACTGTTCCTTCTGTTTTGTGGAATAATTTGAGGAGTATTGGCATTAACCCTTTTTTGAAGCTCTCTTAGAGTTCTGCACTAAACCATCAGGTCCTGGGATTCTTTTCATTCTTTTAATTACTGCTTCTATTTCAATAGGGGTCTGTTTACATTACTTATCTGATCTTGACTTAACTTTGGTAAATTGTATGTATTGAGAAAATTATCCATTTCTTTTGGTTGATTTTTTTGTTTGATTGGTTTTGTTTTTTGGGGTTTTTTTTTTTTTGTTAGTTTGTTTTGTTTTGTTTTTGTGGTTTTTCTTTGTATAGTCCTGGCTGTCCTGGAACTCACACTGTAGATCAGGCTGGCCTCCAACTCAGATCTGACTGCCTCTGTCTCCTAAGGGCTGGAATTAAAGGTGTGAGCCACCACTGCCTACCTGGAATATGGGTTTTTAAAGTATGGAGATGAAACCGGGAGTCTTGGACTTGGAGATAGGGAGGCAGAGGGGAGGATCTGCAGTTAGGAGATTCCAGGGAATGCCTGTTGGGAGTTGGAGGCTGGGATAAAGCAATGAACTGGGGGAGAAGGAACTTAGGAGGGGGAGATCTGTGTGATCAGCTAGAGATGGAGACAGTGGGTGGGGGGTAGAGGGAGGCTACAGCAGATGATTGCTACAGAACTGGGGATAAGACTGGGGGATTGGCTTTGCAAGACCCAAGGGAAAGGTGAAGATCTGCAGTTAACCTACCGGCTCCCCTGGTTGGAGTGCCAGCGGCCTTTGTGAAAGATTCACTTGTGTTTCTTCTATGTGTGTGCTGAATAAGTGCAAGTGGATGTACCTGTGTGTGCCTGTGGAAGCTAAAGGTCCAAGGTAGGTGCTCTCCTCCTCTTTTTGAGACAGGGTCTCTCACAGAGCCTGGAGCTCAGTAATGCTTAGACTGGCCAGTGAGCTTCTGGGATCCAGTTGACTCCTCCCCTTCCCCCAGTGCTAGAGTAATAGACATGTTCATCCAAAACTGGCATTTAGTATGTGTTGGGGATTTGAACTTAGGTCTTGATGCTTGCACAGCAAACACTTCATTCACTAAGCCAGCTTCCAAGACTGCATCTGGGTTTCTTGATTGTAAGGATCCTACTTAAGAAGCCTTTGCCTCCCGTGATTGCAGATTTCTCTTTCATCTAGTTTTGTTTGTTTGTTTGTTCGTTCGTTTGTTTTTAGATGGGAGTTGGCCAGGAGCTTGCTTGATCAGGCTACCCTCAAACTCAGAGGTCAAACTCAGGGTCTTGTGCGTGTTGATCAAGCCCTGGGCTAAATTCTTAGCCAAGGCTCCTCATTTAATGCTTATTTCAAAGAATCAGGAGTTTCTCTCCCAGTACTGGAGAGATGGCTCAGTGGTTAAGAGCACTGGCTGCTCTTCCAGAGGTCCTGAGTTCAATTCCCAGCAACCACATGGTGGCTCACGACCATCTGTAATGAAGTCTGGTGCCTTCTCTGACCTGCATGCAGGCAGAATACTGTATACATAATTTAATTTTTTCTCCTGGTTTGTGCATTAAATTGTTTTTCCTTTTTTGGTTAAATTTGCTTTTCTTTTTAAGATGTCTCTAACTAAGTCCGTATGTCCTTGACTTTCAGTCCTCCTGAAATGAGCAGTTAGAGCTTTTGTCCCCTCCCACGTGCTGTCTTACTTGCCTCCCCCTAGGATAAGTCATCTCACTATACAATATCTCCATGTCCTTTATGATTTCATTTTGTCCTGTGAATTCTTTAGAAGCAGGTTATTAAATTCCTAAATATTTAAATATCTTTGCGTTTTTGTTTTAGAACATTTTGTTTTGTTTTGTCTTGTTTCGTTGAGACAGTTTCTTTGTGTAACAGCCCTGGCTGTCCTGGATTCACTTTGTAGGCTGGCCCCGAACTTAGAGATCTGCCTGCCTCTGCCTCTGGGGTGCCTGGATTAACAGGCACAGCTTGTTTTGGGATATTTTACTACTTTTAGTTTCTAACTTGATTCTGATATGGTCAAAAAATACATAGTGATTTTCCTCCATTCAATAAAAATTTAACATTTGAGACCCAGAATAGCCTCCATTTTGGTGAACACACAATGTGAACTTGAGAAGAATGTATCCTTAACACAGTATTTTGCAAAAGCTACTCACCATGAGGTGTTCTGTAAATGCTAAAGGCTAATGATGTGTGATTCAGATCATTTCTTCACTGAAGTTTTCTCTTATTGTCCCCTCAGTTGCTGAGAGAGACGACCGTAGTCTTTAAACTTATGGGGCTGTCTGCTTTGTCTGCTGCCATCAGTTTTCAATGTGTTTGAAGCTCTATTATTAGATGTTGCAACAGATCATTATGTCTTCTGAATAATTTGACATTTTGTCATTAGGAAGCAGTACTCTCTGCCCTGAAGTCTGTTTCATTGAAATTAAAATAGCCATCACGATCGTCTTCTGTTTGGTGATTACATACTATAGTTTCATTGATGTGTTATTTTAAAATCAATTGAATTTAAAAATGTGTATGTGTACTGTGTGAGTGTGTGCACGTGAGTATAGGTGCCTGCCAAGAGCAGAGTCATCAGATCCCTCTGGAGCTGGACTTACAGGTAGTTGCAAGCCACCTGCTGTGGGTGCTAAGAACCAACTCAGGTATTATAGAGCTTAGTACACATTTTTAAATCACAAGCCATCACTCCAGCCCCCATGCAGTTTTTATTTATGTATGTATAGTACAGGTCACCAATAATAGGTAGCATATACAAGTAGGATATCTTTGTAGTGACTCTGTCAATCTTAACTGGTACCTTAGTTAGGGTTTCACTGCTGTGAACAGACACCATGACCAAGGCAACTCCTATAACATTATTTAATTGGGGCTGGCTTATAGGTTCAGAGGTTCCGCCCAGTATCATCAAGGTGGGAATGTGGCAGCATCCAGGCAGCCATGGTACAGGAGGAGCTGAGAGTTCTACATCTTCATCTGAAGGCTGCTAGCAGAATACTGGCTTCCAGGCAGCCAGGTCAAGGGTGTGAAAGCCCACACCCGCAGTGACACACCTACTCCAGTGGGGCCATACCTCCTAATAGTGCCACTCTCTGTGCTGAGCATAGACAAACCATCACAACTTGGTGTTTAGCCTGGAAGCATTTGAATTCATATTAATAGGGTTGGATTTGGATCTACCTTATTATTATTGACTCTCTGTCTGTCCTATGGTCTCTCTGTCCCTGTACTTCTTTTGAGTCAGTTGAATGCTTAGGGTCCCTTTTAAACTTTACTGTTAGTGGCTAGACAGATGACTCTGGTTCAGAGTGCATACTGCTCTTGTAGAGGACCTGAGTTCAATTCCCAGCACCCATACTCTGGCTTTCACAAGAATATTGCATTCTCACATACATCCCACACAGAGGCACACAACCATATATACAAAATTTAAAAGAAATAAGAATTTTTATACTTACTTCCATATTAGGAGTTTGGCGAAGACCCTACATTAAAAGTTAAATTCAATATTTCCTCTAGGATATGTACTTTCTTTCATAGTCTATTTAGAGTTAATGTCTGCTTCTGCTTAAATGTAGAAACCTCATAAACTCATAGATTCCTTCCATCTCCTACCACTTACCCTTATAGTAGTTTTGGATGTGTTGTCTACATATAATCTACTGAAAACGTTATCAAACAATGTTAACGTTTTACTTTAAATTATTTGTAAAAGTTGTAAAAGTGTTTCCCAAATTATTTGTGCAAGCATACATTCTCATACTGAAAATGCAAGATATGTACCATTGTTCCTGTTTGTCGCTTTCCTTTTTCTCTCTTCCTCCTCCTCTTCTTCCTCTTCCTCTCCCCTCCCCCTAGGCAGGGTTTTACTCTATAGCTCAGGATGGACTTGAACTTCCTCCCCCTCTCCCCAGTCAGCATTCTACTCTATAGGTCAGGATGGACTTGGACTTGAGGCAGTTCTCCTTCTCATCCTTGTAAGTACAGGGATACTAATTATGAGCTAATACATCTGACTGACTGCTGCCCCTTCCTTCTCCCTTACCCCCTCTATTTAATTCATCTATTCTTGAACTGTCAAGATGGCCCAGTGGGTAAAGACCAAGCCTAAAGGCATGAGTTCAGTTCCTGGGATCCATATGGTGGAAGGAAAGAACAAACTTTATCTATACACAATTACCTTTCTCCTTTTTATCTAATTCAGGACCCAGGAAATAATGTCCACATCTAGGGTGGATCTTCCTACTTCAATTAACGAAGTCTAGATAGCCACTCACAGGCATGCCCAGAAGCTAACCTAATCTGGATAATCCATCACACATAGTCCCTTTGGTGATTCTAGATCCTGTCATTTGACAGTATTAATGATCAAAACTCTACCCCTTGTCAACTTGACCCAAACACATCAAGCATATATGTGTGTGTGTGTGTGTGTGTGTCTGTATGTATATATGTATGTGTGTGTATATATATGTGTGTGTGTATATATATATGTGTGTGTGTGTGTGTGTGTATATGCGCACGCATGTGTGAGTACCAAGGTGCAGGAGTCAGTTGTCACCACTATGTGGATCTTGAAAATCAAATACAGGTAGTTATTTTTGACAGTAGGCAGCTTTACCTGCAGAGCCATCTTGCTGCCCCAACACATCAGTCTTAATCCACACTCTTTATTTGTCTTCATAGATTCATTCTGCCTCCTAACACAAAAACATACTCAGTCCAGTTTCAAAAGTGTCCATAGTCGGGGTTGGGGATTTGGCTCAGTGGTAGAGCGCTTACCTAGGAAGCGCAAGGTCCTGGGTTCGGTTCCCAGCCCCGAAAAAAAAAAAAGAAAAAAAAAAAAAGAAAAAAAAAAAAGAAAAAAAATAGTCTTAACAGTTCCGAAATGTCTAAATCTCTTGTGACATTTCAGGGAATGTCTTAACTCTGAGCTTCAGCATGATTAAAACAAGTTACATACTTAGAGCATGAAGGTATACAGAATAAACATTCCCAGTCCAAAGAGAAGAGTGGGAACATAGCGAAGACAAGACGGAAATGCAGCAGGGCAAACACCAAATCCTGCATTTCTGTGTTCAGCATCTTGGGCTCATGATGGAATCATCTGGGTTCCTCGAGCCTGAGTGGCTCCTTCCGTTTTGCCGTCTGTATACACATCCTCTGGCTCGCTTTCCTCTCTGGGCACACATCCTCTAACTCGAGCAAGCTCACTCTATGCCTCTGGCTCGCTTTCCTCTCTGGAAACCCTGTGGTCTCCATGTCTTCATGTTCACAGCTTCGCACAGTGGCATTGTGGGGCCTCCTCTCAGGGAGCCTGGCCCTTCCACACATTGCCAATTTCAGGGTGGGTTTTCCCACTTTTACTTACCTAATCAATGTAATCCTTCATAGGCACGTCTAGACTAATCTAATCTAGAAGCTTCCTCACAAGTATGTCTCAATTGATTCTCTAGCCTCTTGAGTGTAAATCCACACAATTAGCTTACAGAAGACCAGGAGTGGTTACAAAAGATGGCTCTGTGGTTAAACTGCTTTCTGTGCAAATGTGAGAACTAGAATTTGGACCCCCAGAAACCCATGGAAAGGTTGGATGAGTTTGGAGGCCCCTGTAATTCCAACCTCAGAAGGTGGAGGAGATAGATTTTCCAGAGCAAGCAGGCTAGCAAGAGTAGCCATATCAGCTAGCTCTGGGTTCGATTGAGAGACCTCGTCTCCAATGAATGAGGTGGAAAAGCAATTGAGGACTATTTCTGACATCAAGCTTGGGCCTCCATATGCATGTACACACATGTGCACCCACATATAAGTAAAAAATAAAAAACTCAAAACATGTATACAGCATATACACTCACACATGAAAAATGGAGAAAGGAATAAAACTGAGTTTACAAAATAGACTTCCACGTGGCATTTTCATACACCGTTAGGCTCAGTGAATCCGGTTCCTCCCCCTGTACCCTCACCTGGAACCAACTTAAACCTTTCCACCTCAGTAGCAGCCTCTGTGTATTCATTCTTTAAAGCCAAGCCTCCCTCCCATAGCAGTGTCTTCTGCTGGAGTGACTTGTCTTCACACAGTCTTCAGATCTACTTGATATGTTATTTGTCCGATGGTGAAATGAGCCAGTTCAAGCCAGATTTGATTATTTTAAATGTAGGTTTATTGACCCCAAGAACAGAGGCTGGGAAAGTCACCAAGGGAAGTGGGTGGTTAGAGAGAAAGAAAGATTGCACAAGAGAGTGGGGAGACCAAAAATGTCTGGATTATATAGGGAAGAACATCTGGGCTGGAAAGTCCTGGGTTGGGAGCAGGGTATGCCAGGTAGGGGCTGAGGGATGCTGGGAGAACCTGGAGGCCAGGTCTGCTTTGGTATGTAAAATACACACTTAGTCCCTGTTTCATGGCCATAACCGAACACATCTGAAACCAAAATTTTAATTTTCTTCCCTCTGAAGAAATATTATTGTAGGAACTTTTCACTGAAGCTAGAATTCTGAATTGACAAATCTTTTCCTTTAAGACTTTTAAAAAGGACTGGAGAGATGGCTCTGTTCATCCAGAGGCCCTGAGTTCAATTCCCAGCAGCCTCATGGTGGCTCACAACCATCTGTAATATAATTCAATGCCCTCTTCTGGTGTGTCTGAAGACAGCAACAGTGTATTCATATACATAAATAAATTTTTTAAAAAAATTTAAAGCAATGTTATGTGGCCGTCTGACTTCTTAGTTACTCTTGGGCATCTGTATGGGTCACTGTTCCCTGTTTTATAAAAATGCTACTTTTCTGAAGCTAGGCTCTAGTTTTGTTTTTGTTTTAAGACTTTTGACTTTAATTGTTTCATTAAGGTGCATATAACTATGCATACAGTTAAGCTTCTTGACTCTTTTCAGTTATGTCTGTCACCAAATTTTGGGTTTTTTTATTTTAAACCAATTTTAATTTTTCCAAATGTGTTTTTGTGTGGCTGTGTGGCGTCTATGTGTATACATGTGTGTATATGTGTGTGTGGGCCATAGTCTGGTGTGGTGTCTTCCTGGATCGCCATCTTATTTGTTGTTGTAACTGTTCAGGAGGGCTGCCGGAGAGGTGACTTAGCACTTTAGGGCACTTGTTGCTTTTGGCAGAGGACCTGGCTTCTAGTCCTAGCACCACATGGCGGCTGACAGCTGTGTGTAACTCAAGTTGTAGCTCTGAAGCCCTCCTCTGACCATGCAGGTACTGTGCATTCATTGCTGCATGTCTGTGATCGCAGGCAAAGCATGCAGACGCAAACTAAAGTCTAGAAAGTTTGCTGGCATTTTCATTTATTTTAGTGGGGTGGTGCCAGTTACTAACTTGTGAGGATGTCAGAGCACAACCTTCAGGAGTCAGGCCTTTCCTTTTTCTATGTGGATACTGGGGATCAGACTCAGGTAATTGGGCCACACTATGAGAACTGCTGGGTACTGAGTGACTTACAAGAATGTGCAATAGTTTGTATTTTCTTAGTAATTTTTCTTTCTTTTTTTTTTTTGTTTTGTTTTTGTTTGCTTGCTTGCTTTGTTTTCCAGAGAGGGTTCCTCTGTGTAGCCCTGGCTGGCCTGGAACTGACTCTGTAGACCAGTCTGGCCTCAAACTCAGAGATCCACCTGGCTCTGCTCTCCAAGTGCTGGGATTAAAGATGTGCACCACCACTTCCTGGCTCAGTAATTTTTCTCACCAAATGGTGTGATTTAGAAATCTGAGGGGGGATAGGGGAAGGATTGTAGGAGAGGGTTACCAGGAAGAGGGCGGCGAGCAGAACATAAAGTGAATAAATAAAAAAGGAAAATAAATAAACAAACATCTGAATCTAGCTGCTAGGGGGATGGTTTTGCACACTGTGTATTCAGATGCTGATTTCTGTGCCCAGAGATATGATTGCATCTCCAGTCTCAATGTTGTATAAAAATTGTTTTCTACCACCTCTGATTGCTGAGTAAAGTGCTGATCAGCCAATAGCTGGGCAGGACTTCCAGTCCCAGTTTGGGAGGTCCCTGGGAGATTAAAGAGAGAAAGAGAAGACACACACACACACATGCGCGCGCGCACAGAGAGGAGATGTGTGGAGGGACCAGGAGGCGTTGCCATGAGGACACATAAGCGAGTCTGAGCAAGATTCAGACTCAGATTCAGATTGCAGTAAAGGATCATATGGCTGGGAAGTAGCCAAGCTAGCATAGTAGGATTAGAATAGACGAGTATCTGCCCAGTTATAGGGCTCACAGCTTGTTAATTTATTAGGTCTCCGTGTCGTTTATTCAGGAGCTAAAATGGGCTAGAGCAGGTACAGAAACACCCTGTCGTTATTTGAGAGCAAAGGGGGTGAAGAAACCCCCCAGACTTACTTTTAGATTTAATTATTTCCCAGGATTCTCTGGCCACTTCACTAAGACAAGATTGCATTGTTCCTATGAAAGTTAGGGGTTGTGTTGCCTAAGTAGGGCAGGGCTCCTTATCAGTGTTGAGAAGGGAAACTGGAGGAGGGGGAGAGGGAGGAGGAGGGGGAAGAAGAAGAAGAGGAGGAGGAGGAGGAGGAGGAGGAGGAGGAGGAGGAGGAAGAGGAGGAGGGTCAGACCAGAATCCACAGACTGTGCTTTTCCTTTGTGCTGGAAACCTCTTGACTGGTCCTTCTATCAGAGACAGGGCAGATGGGACACGTGGTTACCTTCCAAGGAGCCTGTCTATCACACTGCTTACTCTTTCTGAGTAGTCTGGGAAGGCCTGGGCTGCAGTGGGACCAGTTGTGTAGCCTGCTTACTCTGACTGCCCTGGGTGTAAGAAGAATTCTGTATGCTGTGCCGAATTGACTTGTAATTGTCAGGATGTTTTAACCCATGTTCTGGTTTTTGTGTATGTGGTTTCTTTCTTTCTTTTTTTAATTTTGCTTTTTGTAAACAAGACAAAAGCCAGTCTTCATAGTTTTGCACAAGTTATTAACTTGGTTGTGTTTTTACAATGTAAGAAAAGTTAATGGGAAATCTCTCCAGCTTCTCCTCTGTGGTACATGTCTTTGTGCTGTGTCAGTAACAGGACCCAGTGCTCCATAAAGGATAACAGCTTCCAGTACACGATCCCTCATGAAGACTCCTTGAGTGGCTCGTCGTCCGCCTCCTCATGTGAGCCAGTGGGTGACTTCCCAGCGACCTTCCGAAAGTCAACCTACTGGATGAAGATGAGAAGGCTCAGACCTGCCGCCACTTCACAGGTTGAAGGTATCCATGTCAGATTCTCAGTTCTGAGACAGGGGAGTGTGTCTAGTGCGCATGATGCTTTGGTATGGTGTGTTTGTTTATAGTTGCGATTAGATGAGATTTTGTTTGACACGGGCTTTTCACCATGTGGCTCAGGCTGGCTTCAAACTCAGTGTCTGGTTCAAGCTAGCATCAAATGTGTCATGATCCTGCATTGGCCTCCAGAGTGTGGGACTTATACTATGACCAACTCGATGGAGCAGATGTTAAGGAGTCAGGCTGCCATACAGTGTTATCTTCATGACTCCCCTTTGTCAGTTCTGCCAGTCCTACATAGAAACAACCTTCTCCATGGGATCTGACCTTCTTTGTCTTACTCTTATGTTTTCCTTTGTGAGCATGTGAGGGCTGGGTAATGGGGCTATTGTGGCAATGTATGTATGCTAGAGGGTCCCAGCAGTGAGTGATTCATAGCTGTCTTTGCTCAGTTCTGCTTCTGTAGACCCAAGTCATAGTCAAGAGACGTGTTTAAGCATAAGGAAGATCTGATGATTTCTGAGGGAAGACAATCTACAAGGCGGAGGGAGACCCCGTGGGTTCAAAAACATTGACACTAAGTTTCTCTAAGCTGTTCGGCGAGGGTGCATTTCGTGGTGATCTGTGCCTTGTGGTATTGTGATGAGTTTTTGAACCAAGCCCAAGTGGTCGCTTACAGACTGTTCTGTTGTTGTGTGTCAGGCGCAGGTGAAAAGGAAAAGGAGAAGGCCAAAGGAAAGAGGAAAGTCAAACCGGAAGAAGATGAAGACTATCGGGAGCTTCCTCAAAAGAAGCACAAGCTGTACGGTAGGGTCCATTACCCTGTCCTTCGGTGGTGGGGGGGACACCGATGTTTGTCCTTCGGGGGAGGCCAAGCTTCACCCGTTAAGGCTGCAGGGAGAAAACCTTTACGTTGGAGGCTTGATTGGCTTTGGGGTCCCTAGAATTGTAATGAGGGAATGACCTTCACCTGCCTTCTTGTACCCTTTCACTCAGTCCTGTGTGAAAGGAAAGTCAGGAAGTTGAGGGAGTGGGGCCAGTGTGCTGAAGAGAAGGGGAAGGAGATTTGTGAAGCTGATGGGTCAGACTTCAGGTTTCTAAGTCTCCATCTCATACAGGGAGGAAGCAGAGGCCCAAAGCTCAGCCTCACCCCAAACCCCAGGCTCGCCGGGTTCGGAAGGAGCCGCCGGTCTATGCAGCAGGTACTCATCTCTGATATCTGTGTTACTTCTGTAAGGGATGATGGACCGGATGAGGCTGTCACCTGTTTCTTCCCCTTCCTCCCTCCCTCTCTGTGAAGCCAGCACGTTTTCATTCCTGATGGACGGGCATCAAGCCTCACCCGTTGTGCATGGACGCAGCAGCTGCTGTTGGTTTGGAGGTCACATAGATTTAAGTGTCAGCACTGTACACCTTTGAGCTGTCTAGGTCTGTTCCTTCACAACCCTTGGTTTCCTTATATGTAGACAGGAAGTGTTACCACGATGACATTCAAAAAGACACAAAAACATTTAGCATGGTCTCAGGCACGTAGAAAAAAATCTGACAGCAATTTTACGTATCTCAGTATCTTTTTCTGACATCATGGTCTGGAAAGTTGTCCCCAGTTCTGACTCACTCCCCTGGGCTTTGGAGTGAGCTGCAGGTGGTTTTTTTCCCATGGGGAAATGGGCAGAAGTTTCTGAAACTCTACAGTGAATGGAAACAAGTTATGTTTGGAAGTCATGTACTGCAAGAGTGTATTCATTGTTATCTACCAAGACAAACCACTTACAATACTTTCCCACAACTGTAGACTTAAGCCTTTTGTTTCTGGAGAATGCTGCAGATTACAGTATCCTATTCTTTCTGTTGTAGGCAGTATGGAGGAAAAGTGGTACTTAGAGATCATGGATAAAGGCAGTGTTTCCTGTCCTACCTGCCAGGCAGTGGGGAGGAAGACTATAGAGGGTTTAAAGAAACACATGGAAAACTGCAAACAGGTTAGCTATTTTGTGGCATTTCATGACTGTTAGGATTTTTTTTTTCACTTAAATGATAGACTTCTGGTACTGTGTGCAATCTATTAGAGCTAATTAGGGGTAGCATTGTGCATTAGAGAAAACAGGCTTTGCATGTACAGGCTTGGGTTTGCATGTTTATTTAATTTTACTACTAGTGGCATTTTTAATGTGTGGGGGTAGAGTGCAGAAAAAGTGACAACTGCTTTAATGTGTTCATTATTTTATATCACTGTGAGCAGATACCTGACCCAAAGAGCTAAAAGGAGGGGTTGGCTTTGCGTCAGGGTTTGGGAGGGTAGAAGCCTGTCCAGAACCATACTGGCTTCAGTGACTCATCTGTAGTACCAAGCACTTGGGGCAGAGCTTCTCAAAGGGCAGTTGAATCGGGACTCGGGACAGGAGGGAAGCAGGGTCATAACCTACAGAGGGTGCTCCTAAGTGAACCTCCTCCACCAGTCAGACCCCCGCCTCCACTTCCTAAGGGTTCCACAGTCTCCCTAAATAGTAACACTAGCCAGGGACCCCGTGTTGTTCCACGCATGGGCCTGTGGCAACATCAGATCCAAGCCATAACACAGTGAGAAAGTAGTGGCCCAGCCTGGCCCAGCTGATGGCATTTAGTGACTTTCTCCTTTGAACATTCAGGCACTGAGCACTGACTCTTTTTCCTTTCAGGAAATGTTTACCTGCCATCATTGTGGGAAACAACTTCATTCACTGGCAGGAATGAAGTATCACGTCATGGCCAATCATAATAGTTTGGTAAGAGTTTCCTGTCTTTGTGAGCCTATGTGATAGTTATATACACACATACACATACATACATACATACATACATACATACATACATATGTACATGCAAACACAAATACATATTTATTTAAAAGAAAAGTTTTTAAATTAATTTTTAAAAATACAAGGGATGTGGGGAAAGATGAATCTTTATCCACTGGTGGTGGGACTGAATTGGTAGAGCCACCACGTAAGTCAGTATAGAGATTCCCTCAAAGCCAAAAGTAGAACCAGTATGACCCAGTTACATCATTCCTGTGCAGATAGCTAAAACTATAAGATACCATATTGGAATACGTGCACACCCGGGTTTATTGCTGTATAATCCATGAACCCAGAAATGATGGAAAAATCCCTCCCTCTCCCTCTCTCCTCCTCCCTCTGCCCCCTTTCCCACCCACCCACTTCCTTCCAGGCTTGCTTGAAATTCACAAATCCTGGCTGGCAGTGAATTTGCAGCAGTCCTCTGCCTCAGCTTCCTTATACGCATGAACATTTAATCACTGTTTGTTTTGTTTGTTTTATTTTGAGATCAAATAAACAAACTCCCTGTGTAGCTGAGGCTGACCTTGAACTCCTAGTCCTGCTGTGTCTACCTCTCAAGGACTGGGATTATAGAAGTAAGGCACCGTACCTACCTAGCTGCACATGAGGATTTCAGATGTTCAGTTAATATGTGAGAAGGTCCAGTTCTTTGATCATCAGGGAAAGGAATATTAAAACTATGGCAAGGGGAAAAGCAAATCTTAAACGGTTTCACAGTCCACAGTCCTGTATAGTTCCAGCTCTTAGAAAGCTGAGACAGGAGGATTGCTAGTACAAGGCCGTGGCCATCTGACTACATAGCACAACCTTGTCTGAAATGATGATTTTTTTTTCTTTTTTTTTGCTCAGAATGCTAGGAATGGGGACAACAGGCTAGAACCCTAAAGGCTTGTGAGCGGTTATCCAGGGAAGGAAATATGCCCACAAGCCACAATTGCACATACAATCCAGAGACAGTAGGAGGAGGATGTGGGAACAGCAACAATAGCGCTGTGTCAGCTCAGTGAAAACAGCTAAGACTCTAGCAGATTAGAGGGTGGTGCATGCAAAAGACAGAAAGCGAGTGTGATTGGGATACATTGTATGAAATCTCCAAATAATCAATAAAAAATTAGGTTGGAAGAAAAGTACTAAATCTTTAAAAAAGAAAGAAATATCCTGGGCCTGGTTTGTCCATATCTGCAGTGCCACCTCCATCTCGGTAGCTTTGTGTCAAGAGAGACTAGAAATTTCACAGAAGGCTTGAAGGGCTGAGGGGAGGGAGCTCTGGAACCTGGGGAGGATGGAATATCTGCGCGAAGGCTGGGATATAGGAGATCTAAGGCCCGGCTCCAACTATGGGGAAGTCCTCCTAGGTGCTGTAGCCCGAGACATAGCAAGAGGAGCTGGTCTCTTCTTTGGGTAGGAATTCTCAGGGGTGGGTAGAGAGAGCACCCTGCCCCTGGAGTCTTCTCTGCGGTAGAGAAGCATCTCGGGGATTCTAGGCTGGACGGTGAGCTCCTGCCGCTGCATTCAGAGCATTTGCTGCTGCCCAAAGACGCATGCCCACACCTGGCCCTCCTTCACGCCGCTCGGAAGCCCAGGTCCAACAAGCCTCATAGCCAGGACAGTAGTCCATCCTAAAATACTTTTCCAGTTCACGTGACTGGTCCTTGCTGTAGATCATGGAGATGCAGGGACAAGGAGCCAGTAAACCACTATCTTTCTCATCTTGGCTGGTGCTATGTGTTTGGGTGTTGTTTACTTGGTACAGATAGTTCAGTGGAGATGCCGGACTTCATAGGAGCCTGCGTAAGACTCTCCATTGCTGGACTAACACAGGATGAAATTTTTGAGTTGGACCGTTTGTGTGTTTAGGTTATCCTGTACTGAAGGGTAAAGATCAGACCTGGAGTTTCCATTTTATTTATCTCATGCCATCCAGAGAATGGAACCAGAACTGGGACTCGGCAACATCGGTATGGCTCATAGATTCTGTTCGTGAACCGTGTTTGCTTCTCTTGTTTCCAGCCAATCTTGAAGGCAGGGGATGAGGTGGATGAACCAAGCGAGCGGGAGCGGCTGCGAACAGTTCTCAAGAGAATGGGGAAGCTCAGGTGCATGCGTGAGGTAAGAGCCAAGGTGGCCGACTCCGCCCCGAGTCTCAGGTCTGTCTTCTTGGTCTTCCTCCACTTCCCCTTCAGGTTCCTTGCTCCTCTGCCCCTGGTGGCATAGGGTTGGCACCCACTTCCCCAGATCTCTTGCAGTCATTAGTAGTTCTTTATTTTTCTCCTCTCCACAAGTATATCCCCGCATCCTCCTTTCTCGAAGGGGCTTCGTTACCAGCCTTTAGTGAGATGAAGGTGACGCTATGAGCTCATTCCACGAGGAGCGCGATGTTGCTGGCTAGTGATACTGGGGTGGGACTGGGTCACAGTTCAGCAGGGAGGTTCTGACCTGGTGTGCGTGTGTGGTTATGCTTGCTTAGTGATCCTGAACTGGCTGACCATCTGGCTCATAGGCAGGATTGCCAAGGAGAAGGAGGATTGTGCCAGGGAAATGCTGGTGAGCGTCGTCTCACCGTCTTTGTGGTCATGGTGCGTGGTGGTTTCTGACAACCTTAGAGATCATGTGACACATGCGGTCTAACATGGGCTTCCTTCCTGTGTTCAGAGCTGCTCTAGTACCTTCACCAGCATCATGGGATATCTGTACCATGTTAGAAAATGCGGCAAAGAGGCTTCCGAGCTGGAGAAACTGACCCTGAAATGTCACCACTGTGGGAAACCATACAAGTCAAAGGCTGGGCTCGCGTACCACATGAGGTCAGAGCATGGACCTGTGAGTATTGATTCTTCTCTAGCCATTCAGGATTCGTGCTGTGCCTGTCTCTCCCACCCGTGTCCAATGTGTGTCCCCAGTGCAGCTCACAAGGAAGTGTTTCCTTGGACTCATGGGTTCAGAGGGTTGAATTCATCATGGCAGGGCATCTGAGAGCTCACATCTTAATCTACCAGTAGAAGGTGAGGGTAGAGGGGACCGCTAACTGTTCGAATGGCAAGAGTCTTTTGAAACTTCAAAGCTCGTTCTCCAGTGGTACACCTCCTCTAACAAGCCCACACCTCCTAATCCTTACCAAATAATTCCATCAACTGGGCACCAAGTAGTCAAACATCAGAGCATGAGGGCCATTCTCATTCAGACCACTACAACATGGATGTGTTTTCCTGTGTGTGAACACACATGTATTTGCAGGTACACACACATGTAAGTGCACATGTGTATAAAGTGTGATGTTGACCTCTGGTGTCTTCCTTGATCATGTATAGAGGAAGGATGTCTTGCTGAATGAAGCCAGAGCTCACCAGTTCTAGGTAGTCTCCCTAGGCAGCACAACTTTGTCTCTGCCTCCTAAGTGCTGGGATTCCTGGTGACCTGCTGTGCTCATCAGCTTTTGTGTGAGTCCTAGACATACCAACTCCAGTGTTATGATAGGTTTTTGATCCATAGACCATCCCCACAATCCCTAAGTAGTTAGTACCTTTACTTTACATGCATGAATATTTTTCCTGCATGTATGTATGTGGACCGGGTTGAGTGCTTAGTGCCCATAGAAGTCAGAAGAAGGTGTCATGTCTCAAGGAACTGGAGTTCTGGATAGTTTGAGCTACTATGGGGGTGTTGGGAATCAAATCCAGGTTTTCTGCAAGAGAAGGTGTGTGTGTCTATATGTGTGTGTGTTTGTATTTATGTGTATTTGAAGGACAGAAGACAACTTCTAGTGTCATTTCTCAGTAGCTGCCCTCCATTCTCATTGAGACAGGGTCTTATTGGCCTAGGGTTTGCCGTTTTGCTAGGCTCTCTAGCCAGCCAGAAAGCCTTGGAGATCTGGTGTCTCGGCTGCTCTGGTGATGTGATTACAAGGATGCACCATCATACCTGTCTTTTTAGTGTGGGTTTGGGAGAGCCATCTTCTCCTGCTGCCTTACCCTCGTGTGTGTTTGGGGCTATGTGTTTGTGTGTTAACATGTATGTTAAAGTGTGCATACACACCTGTGCGCATGCATCCTTTGTAGGCTAGACTGGCTGGCCTGGGAACACTGAGGCTCTCTGACTCTACTCCCCTGTTCTAGCATCACAGGCTTCATCCTGCAAAGAAGGGCATCGTGTTTAATCACTGGCTGTGACTGAAGCCACTTAGCCATGTTTTCATATCTCCCACCTGTAGGTCTTCTTCCCAGAGTCAGGACAGCCAGACTGTTTAAAGGAGATGAGTTTGGAGACAAAGGGTGGAGGCCGAGTTCAGCGGCGTTCGGCCAAGATAGCTGTGTACCATCTTCAGGAGCTGGCCTCCGTTGAACTAACGAAGGAATGGCCGAAGAGGAAGGTGCTCCAGGACCTGGTCCCCGATGACCGTAAGGTAAGGTCATGTGTCACTGATAGTATTTTGTAGGCTGTTTCCCAGGATGGATTTGTGTGGCACTCGCCTTTGGCAGCTCACAGCAGCCTGTAACTCCAGCTCCAGGGCATCTAAAGCCCTGCTCTGTCTCTGTGGGTGCCTCTGCTCACACTCACAAACCCACACACAGGCGCACAGATGTATATGATACAAGACATCACAACCCCCAACACACACACACACACACACACACACACACACACACACACACACACACAAGATAGGGTTTCTCTGTGTAGCCCTGGCTGTCCTGGAACTCACTCTGTAGACCAAGCTGGCCTTGAACTCACAGCGATCTTCCTGCCTCTGAGTCCTGGGATTAAAGGCAGTGCCACCACAGCCTCCTGTCCCACCCCTTCAACGTGTGATGAAGCTTTGAGCATGTTCTGGTCGGGAGTTGCATTCCTGCAATCCAGTGTATCTTGTATTCTAGTTAAAATATACTCGCCCTGGGTTACCTACCTTCAGCCAGGAGGTCCTGCACAAGTGGAAGACAGATATCAAGAAGTATCATCGCATCCAGTGTCCTAACCAGGTGATTCCCCCCTGTCCTCTCAGCAAAGGCCTCTAAGAATCTGCTGCATGGCCCTCCGTCTATCTCTCCGTCTCTCTGCAGGATAGCTGAATTGCCAGTACGGAATGTATATGTATGTGGCTAACTTGAGACACAAAGCTAAAAGACTCAGTTCTTTTAAGGTCTCATTGCACAATTTATACAGCTTCCTTCCATACAGTCCTGTTAGTCAAAGACATCACAGATATATTAGTTATATTTCTGTGGTTGTGATCTCATGACTAGGAACAACTTACAGAGAGAAGAGTTTGTTTGGGCTTACAGTTCTAACAGGACCAGAGTCCATCACGATGGCTGTCTTAATTAGGGTTTTACTGCTGTGAGCAGACACCATGATGAAGGCAACTCTTATAAGGACAGCATTTAAGTGGGGCTGGCTTACAGGTTCAGAGGTTCAGTCCATTCTCATGGAGGTGGAAGCATGGCAGCATCCAGGCAGGCTGGTGCTAGAGAAGGAGCTGAGTTCTACACCTTGATCTGACTGCGGCCAAGAGAACTGACTCTTCCACACTGGGCAGAAGTTCAAAGCCCACCCCACAGGGACACACTTCTTCCAACAAAGCCACACCTCCTGAGAGTGCCACTCACGGGGCCAAGCCTATTCAAACCAACACAGTGAGGGAAGGAAAGCAGCAGGTGGTGGACATGATGTCCTTCCTCCAGTAAGACTCCACTTCCCAGAGGGTCTGCCACCTCCAAACAGTGCTACCAGGTGGGGACCAAGTGTTCCCACAGGAAATCTGGAGGTTGGAATAGGAATGGCCCTGGAGGGGTTGGGGATTTAGCTCAGTGGTAGAGCACTTGCCTAACAAGCGCAAGGCCCTGGGTTCGATCCCCAGCTCTGAAAAAAAAAAAAAAAAAAAAAAAAAAGGAATGGCCCTGTAGGCTCATGTGTTAGAATGCTTAGTTCCTAGTTAGCAGAACTGTTCGGGAAGGACTAGGAAGGAGGCTTTGTTGGAGGACGTGTGTCTGGCAGGCTTGGAGGTTTCAGAAGCCCATACCATTCCCAGTGAGCCCCAGCTCTGCTTCCGACTTGTGGATAGTGTAAACTCTCAGCTTCTGCTCCAACACCATGCCTGCCATCCACCAGCCTTCCCTCCATGACGGTCACGAACTCACCATAGTCTGAAACTATAAGCCGTCCCTCATTAAATGCTTTCTTTTACAAGATGCCTCAGCCAGTGAGTAAGACAGAAATCTATAGGGCATATTTCCTACTTAGACCATCACAGGAGGGCTAACCCAGACACACTGAGTGAGAATGGACTCCACTTCTCCATGATAGAGTGACAGAGATTTCAATTAGCTTCAAAATTGGCACCAGAGCTGATAGTGTAGTCCTTTTAGAAGAAGTAAATACAAATGCAGTTGGTATATTTCCACCAAGTTAAACAGAGTTAAAAATAGCTCTGAGGGGCTGGAGAGATGGCTCAGAGGTTAAGAGCACTGACTCCTTGCTCTTCCAGAGTCCTGAGTTCAATTCCCAGCAACCACATGGTGGCTCACAACCATCCGTAATGGAACCTGATGTCCTCTTCTGGTGTCTGAGGACAGCTACAGTGTGCTCATGTACTATATACTTATATAATATAATACACACACACACACACACACACACACACACACACACACACACACACACACACACACGTATACATATACAGTCTCAGACTGTGTGTTCTGTTAAACATCAGTGAGAAGAGCAAGGACAGGAATAGCTTAGACTTCCTGGAGCCATTTTCATCTTCTTTATCATCCTCTCTTTCCTGTTTCCTTCTTGCCTCTGTGCCTTCCATGTGTGGGTGGTTGTTGTTGTTGGGTTTTTTTGGTTGTTCTGTTTTGTTTGGTATTTGGTTTATGGCACTGGTGATCTTCTACCTCCAAATGTGGGACTGGTCAGTAAATGATTATATTGCTAAGGGAAGGTTCTGTATGGCACAGTACTCACTTTTGCTTCTCTGTTTCAGGGTTGTGAGGCTGTCTACAGTAGTGTATCTGGCCTTAAAGCGCACCTGGGCTCTTGTACATTGGTTTGTAACATTTTCTATGTACTCTTAAAGTGTCCTCTTTGGTAGTCTGGCATAGAAGAAGGCTCAGTTTAGGTGGACAACCAGGCATCCTGTTGGCCGTCATCAGAGGCTGTCTTTGGCCTCAGGATCATGCACATTCTTGGTCCTGTTGGGTTGGGCAGCAGGTGCATCTAGGATACAGAAAAGGTCAGCAAAGTCTTGTCACACCTACCTGGAAGGAACTGGAAGGGAAGTCTATGAATTTGGAATCCCAGAGATTCCAGAGATTGCTTCCTTTGCCCTGGTCCTCACACACTGGGCCTACCTTGCCATATTTTGCCATAATCTTCCCTTCCTAAGAAGTCCTCAGATGAACCCATCTGGACTCTACTGGCCTCGGGGGATGGGGACAGGACAGAGCGTCAGGTTGACATACACTCACCTCCCAGAATCTTTTTTTTTTCTTTTTTTCTTTTTTTCGGAGCTGGGGACCGAACCCAGGGCCTTGCGCTTGCTAGGCAAGCGCTCTACCACTGAGCTATGTCCCCAACCCCCAGAATCTTTTTCATGTTAACCCAGGTGCCCCACAGCCCACAAGCCATGAAAAATGCTGCCTCTTTCCAGGACCGTACAGAAGTTTCTTCTCACACAGATGAGCGCTGCTGAAACCTGCACTTCAGCAGGGAGAGGGAATCTCAGTAAGAAGGCACCAAGGGCATTGTAGGTGCCAGGTCTGGGTAGCAGAGCTTAGGACAGTGCCACTAGGATAGTTTCTGAGTCCTTAAGCTAGGTATTACCACAGTGGGAAGGATGTTCCACGGTGTCTCTAATGACCCTGGGGTGTTTGATGGCTTGTGGAGAAGAATCAAGAGTGCCAGAGAACGGGGCTGGGGATTTAGCTCAGTGGTAGAGCGCTTACCTAGGAAGCGCAAGGCCCTGGGTTCGGTCCCCAGCTCCGAAAAAAAGAACCCAAAAAAAAAAAAAAAAAAGAGTGCCAGAGAACGAGGTGAAGGAAGCAGAGACTCGGGATGGAGCAGCAGGAGGGCCGTGGCAGGATGGGCTGCGGTGCTGTGGGTTCCAGTGGTGAGGGTTTGCCTTAGCTGGATTTTGTAAAATACATTGCTGTTTTGGACCATTTCCCATGACTTCTGATTAAGAGACTCCCCGTTCCTTTTCTCACAATCACTGCCCAGGTCCCAGGTATTTTTTCTGAATTTACCTGTGGTTCTCTTTTCTTTCTGTCTTTGAAACAGGGCACCTTCGTGGCTGGAAAGTACAAGTGTCTTTTGTGTCAGAAAGAATTTGTGTCAGAGAGTGGTGTCAAGTATCACATCAACTCCATCCATGCCGAGGTACGCTCCCTACCTTCCGTTGTGCATGTAATCCAGTGTGCCCTATCGTGAAGCTGTCAGAGTTGACCTTCCCCCCTGGCTTTATGTTCTAGGACTGGCAAAGATACTCATGTTGAACTTGCCAGAGTTAAATGCTCTCTGAAATTACATGAATGTAAATGAAATTTTCTGTGAAAAAAATTAGATAAATAAAGCTCACTGGCTGGCGTCTTTGAGCCCCTAGAATTCTCTTAACTATGATTAAATGAAGCATTAGGAAGTTACATGTTTGATCTTGTTTTACAGCATTTTCTTCCGATAAACGTTCAGATGTTTTAATGTTTTCTAATAATTGGGAGTCTATAAATTATCATCAGTTGTGTGTAGTTTTAAAAACGCGCTTACTCTTTCTTGGGAGCTCTCCCTGAGTTCCCAGCTATGCTCTGAGAGCAGCCATGTGGCTGGCTTCTGTTTTCCCGTTCCTCTGGCTGGCAGACTGTGCCTCCTAACAACCACCCCTCCTGAGAACTCCTGGAGCTCCTGCTTGCATTCTACCGACCAACCACCCCGTGGTCTGCTTTCTCCTCCCACCCGAGTTGCAGTGGATGGAAAACACCAGACAGCCTTAATATTTTAAAACCAACCAGATAACACAACTGTTAGGTGAAGCATATCCTGCCCCATTTTCCTTAGCCTCCCCATCTGCCTGCAGAGACTACAATCGGCCCTGAGACCTGCATGTCTGTCCTTCCTATCCGCTCTGCATTCCCAATTCTCTCCAAGTCCTTTTCTCTTCCTCCTGGGACACAGAAATCCCACCTTATCCTTTGCCCAACAATTGGCTACTGCTGTCTTTATTGACCCAATCAAGAAACAATTAGGGAAGTAGATTTTAGTTATCAGCTCCTCTCCCTTCACTCACCATCATCTACATGGCTGTTTTCCTGAATGTATGTCTGTGTCCTGTGGGTGTCTGCTACCCTTGCTAGTCAAAAGAAGGCAGCAGCTCTCCCAGAACTAGAATTACAGAGTCACCCTGTGGATGCTGGATCCTCTGTAAGAGCAGCCAATGCTCCTGACCCCTGAGCATCTCTCACACAAACTGCACCACAGAAGACAAAGAAAAGGGGAACATGGCAAAGTAACCACTTGCAAAATCAGTTCTTTATCCCAGGATTTGGAATATTGCTTTTACTCCATTGATAAATGTAGTGATAAGATAACAGTGTCACCTGCAATCCTGGCACTGCGGAGGTGGAGGCAGAACTTCAGCAGTTGGAGGTCAGAACTGCACACTGAGCTCAAGGCCAGCCCCAGCCCCATCAGGCCCTGTCTGAAAAGGAAGTGAGCAGCAGTGAAACACTTGACATGTTCTGCTATCAGGCCTTCCCGTGTGCTTTCTCTGAAGCCTTACAGTTTGGACTGAGTTTCAAAAGCTCCATAAGCACAGGTGGCCGTGGCTGTCACCTTTCATTGTGTCGTCGTTGGGAGGCTGCACTTCACTCATTTGTTTGTTTCCAGTCTTTTTTCTTTTTTTTTGGGGGGGGGGGGAATTCATCACATACTAATGCACACTTGGGGCCTCACTGATCTGTCCTGTGGTGGTGCTCCTCTACCTATGGTTGTGCTCCTCTGGCCTAGCTGTTTCCTGTGAGTTGCTATTCAGACCTGGGAGACTGATTTGATTACTTAGATTCTGGCTTTTGCTTTTCCAGAAGAATACTTTATAGTAAGTTTCCTCTACCACATAATTTTCTATAATGAGGCTCAAAGAGTGACTTACAGGAAGTCAGAAGGAAGGAAGAATGGCACTCAGGGGGTCTGCTTGGGGATCTGCTCCTGTCTCAAGAGGAGGTGACAGGTGACAGGACAAGTAAACAGTTTGTAACCACAACCTTCCTTCCTTCCTTTCTTTCTTCCTTTTTTTCTTCCTTCCTTCCTTCCTTCCTTCCTTCCTTTCTTTCTTTCTTTCCTCCTTCTTCTCCTCCTCTTCCTCCTCCTCTTCCCCCCTCCCTCCTCCTCCCCTCCCCTCCTCCTCCCCTCCTCCCTCTTCCTCCTCCCTCTCCCTCCTCTCCCTCTCCCACCTCCCTCTCCCTCCTCCTCCCTCCTCTTCTTCCTCCTCCCCCCTCCCCTCCCTCTCCCTCCTCCCCCTCTCTCCATCTTCCCCTCCCTCCCCCCTCCTCCCCCCTCCTCCTCCTTCTGTGTGAAATTGCATGTATGCATGTGTACCACCTTGTGCTGGGGACACCAGGGGTCAGACTCTAGAACTGTAGTTATGGGTGGTTGTCAGATGCCACCATGTGGTTGCTGGGGACAGAAGCTGGGTCCTCTGGAAGAGCACAAAATGCTCTTAGTTGCTGAGCCATCTCCAGCCCAGGTTTGGGTCTTTGAGGCAGGGTGTTGAGCAGCCCAGGCTGTCCTTAGACTAGCTGTATCTTGAAAATGATCCTTCTGCCTCCGGCTCTCAGTGCTGTAAGATTTCAGGCCTGCACTACCACACCTGTGTCCTGATGACATACGGAACTACCCAGAAGCATACGTTGCACAACTACATTTAGGAAAGCTGATGTACACTGCACTCTTCCAGAATGGAGCTCCAGGGTCCGTCCGTCTGCTCCCTCGTTGCTTTGCTGTATACCTAACACTGCCTTCTCTCCATGCTTCCTGCCCCTCATCTTGTCGTTTAGGGGTTTCTGAGCAGTCCCCATGTCTCTCTCCCCTGTAGGATTGGTTTGTTGTGAACCCGACGACCACGAAAAGCTTCGAGAAGCTGATGAAGATAAAGCGGCGGCAGCAGGAGGAGGAGAAGCAGCAGCAGCAGCACGGCAGGCGGCGCTCTCTGCGAAGGCAGCAACAGGCGCGCACGGAGCCTCCAGAGAGCCAGCCAGAGCCAAGGGCAGGGAAGGAGCAGAGCGGGAGTGAGGAGTTGGCGGGACCAGAGCCGGAGCCAGCGCCAGCACAGCCCCAGAAAGCTGAGCTCAGCAAGACCACTCACAAACGAGGGAGGAAATAGGCAGCCGCTGATGGTGCTTGGAGGAGAGTGGATGCGGTGCAGCTGGCGTGGGGACACATGCAGGCGAGGCCTGAGTCGTGGGGCTGGTGAAGATGCTTTCAGCTACTGCTGCTGGGCGGTGGCTCTCAGCTCCTCTGTAAATTTCATGGTCTTCCTGACTCGTTCACTTTCTCCCCTCCCTGCCTTAGGTTCATATTCCCATGGAGTCCTCTTGCTTTTCTGTTGCCCAAAGAGCTCCCCTGGAAAAGCCGCTGCAAGCCCCCTCACCCTGTGCAAGGCTAAGAAAGAAGCCTTCAGCTGGTTTTCTTCGTTCTTTCCTGTCTGGGTTATGAATGTTCTTGGAATCGTCATTGATTTAGTGGCTACCCCATCTTTTAGTTTATAAAACAGTTCCAAACTAATCTTTTTAAAAGCTGTAACAGGTTTTATCCTTCTGTGTTTGTGACATGGGAGGACTAGAATGGAGAACTGCCACTTTTGTTACGATGTGGCCTGAACCCCAGGCACTGGAACCTGACAGAGGCTGCTTGTCTTTAATTAGGTTTTACTGTTGAGAGGAAGGAAATGATTTATCGTGGAAAAGCTAGGCGCTCACTGAGCTTGCTCTGGAGCAGGGACTGCCTGGACCCATAGGCTTGAGATCAGCCTGAGGAGTCTGTGTCCCAAACACTAAGATGGCAGGAGAGGGACAGCCAGTGACAGTGGATGCTGCCCCTCCACAGAAACTCGACTTTGCGTCCTTGGTTTTAAGGACTGAGAAATGACTTAGTCCCTCACTGTGTTGACTTGGTGCTCTGGCCCCTGGCAATGCCACTGAGGCTGCAAAGCAAGGTGTGCTGTCCCTCTCCCGTGCTTACCTCACTCGTTAGGCCACACCCACTTAAGTCGTCCAATGGCATCAGCCCACCTCTGTCTGAATGTTGGAGAATACTGTCCTACTGTTTTGTATATGAAGTTCTGTCAGCTTTATATTGTGAGATTCTGACAGCAGATGTAGATATTCCTCTGGAACGGGAAAGAATGTAGCTCATGCCTGTCTGGTGGCGTTCAGGGGGCTCTTCCCCGTGAGGGCGGATGTCTTGGAACATGGGTTAGCGTAAGTAGCCTCGTTGTCGTGTTTCTGGTTTCTCTTCCTCCTTTTGTGTAAATATTGTTCTTCTATATTCCCACCTATCGTGTGGCACGTGACACTTACAAAGCTAATCTTGATAGGGACAAATGCTACCTTTCCAGACTCTGAAAGGCAGTTTGCCACCCCTCAAGTCTCTGTTCTCTGTGCTCTTCTAAATAGTCTTATCATGTGTACTTTGTGAAGATCACTTTCCAGTAATGGGGCATTAAAACTTGGGCACTGCCAGAAGGGTCATTTCGAAACAAGTCAAGGAAATTATGTGTTTGTGTTGGTCTTCATTCCTGCCTACACCCTTAAAGCCCCTGTAGTAGGTGAGGGTGTGGAGG
This sequence comes from Rattus norvegicus, assembly GCF_021556685.1. Classification (NCBI taxonomy): domain Eukaryota; kingdom Metazoa; phylum Chordata; class Mammalia; order Rodentia; family Muridae; genus Rattus; species Rattus norvegicus. Next base: position 31,225,708 of record NC_141539.1, on the reverse strand, counting down.
AGGAGAAATACGAAGCTATGTGAAGTTGTGGTGACAAGGACTTGGAGAATATTTGGCAAATAAAATGACTCACCTAGAAAGTCTGTGGTCTTCTTCGCTGCTGCTCTGCTCTCGGACCCCTTGGTGAAACATGGGACTCAAGAGAAGTGGGGGAGTTCCAGGTCACCTCAGCTTTCTCAGCTCCTGAAACCTGCTAGTCACTGTTCCAGGCTAAAAGGACACATGGGCAGACTCCATGTCCTGCTTGTCCTTCCTGCCCTGCATGTGGCAGATGAGTAGCCAGCCAGTGTGTCTGCTGGAGTCTGCAGCTGCGTGCTATGGAGACCACCTAAGAGGGGGATACAGCTCTGTGATTAGTGGCTGGCTAGCTGTACACGGGCCCGTGTTTGGTCCCTAGCACTGGGGAGAACATGCTCCTCTGCATTCACTCCTCTGCTTCCTGGTGCCAGGATGGAAGCTTTTCTGTCTGCCGCACCCGGCATGTCTGATAGACTATCCTCTCCAAAGGTGTGACTGAATAAATCCTTCTCTGAAGGGAAAAGGCAGACAGCGTGCCACATGCGTCTTTCTACCGTGGCCAGTTAGATGCAATAGAGATAAGGCCTCATAGGAGAGAAAGGCAGAGCAGAAGTTGGTGGGCTCAGCCAGCTCCTGAATGTGAAACTGAAGCAAGAGGCCACAGGGATGTCGCTTTTCTTGTCCATCACA